>NC_133324.1:165595778-165953278 GCF_042186555.1 Aquarana catesbeiana | reverse complement strand
ATCTGGTAAAATGACCAGCATTTCCATCTGCATGCAATCCACACGCCAGAAACAAGTCTGTCAATGATGTAGAGTTGAGATGCAGCAGCTGTCACAAAACTAGAAAATGCAAGACGGCACAACTCCAGTTTAGTGTGAGTCAAACATGGGTCTTGATGAGATAGAAGAACATAAAATACTGTCTCTTTTACAAGACATGCAACCCAGATGGCTTGCAGTGTGTTAACTTTCGCAGATTACTTGTAAATCCTTTTGAAGCACTGAAGTAATTACTGTCCTTTTTAGAATTGGCATATACACTGTATGTTTTTCAATTGAGCAACTTATGTAACACCAAAAATATGAACATATTTAGTAAACTGGTATAAAATAAACATTGCGAGCACCATGTATTTTAGGGTTCTGTTAGAACCAGCTTATCTGTGATGTTATACAGATGGATGTGTTATTTTCAGCTAGATAAGACAAAAACCACACAGTGGTGTAAAAAGGGAATGAAGGTGTACTATATAAGCTTCGATTTGCTCTTTAGAGTGATAACACAAATATTAGAGGAATATTGTGTAAAATAAGGATTTTGTATATTTATCTCAATGCCATCATTCATGGTAGACTTTGGATAGAGAGCTAACTTTGCAGACAGAAGAGCACACTTAGATATTGGTATGGGTAAAATGTTAAAGGGCTAGTTCATCCAAAAGTAATATTTTACTGATGGGTGGAATATGGTCTGAATCAGCTGCTGGCATCATGGACACTCCCAAAATTTTAATCTCCCTGCTTTAATTGCAATGTTTCTTTCCACCTGGGAGCTTTGGGTCTTCTTTCTACTTTTACTTCGTCAAGCTCCTCCAAAAGATCTGCCTCATAATAGACACATAAATCCACACTTTACTTATTTCAACGAAAGGTAATTGGAGTAGTTTGCACATCTGGAGTCCAATTAATGAAAAGAGTTTGGAGGTGTGGTTTAAAGCTACTTTGATAAGACACTCAAATATTTTAAGATTGCTGTTCATAAGAAGCAATAGCTAATATGAACCGTGCCTCACAAAAAGGAGCTCTGAAAATACATACGATCAATAGTAGTTGATCTGCATAAGGCTGGAAAGGAATACAAACCAATCTGAAAATGTTTATATGTCCATCAGTTGACAGTTAAACTGTCTATAAATGGAGCTAGTTTAGTACTGTGGCTACCAGCCAAGATGGCCCCCAAGGCAAAAGGAAAACTAGATATTTCTAAGGGTTTCACATACTTTTTCTTGCTACTGTAAATAACCTTACAGGTGGTTTAACTCAAGTATCTACCAAAAACTAAAATATGTTTTGGATGGACTGATCTTTTAGGGATTATAATCAGCCATTTGCCCATGAGACACCTTTTGATTGCTTCTATCAGCTTGTCATCAGATGCCTAGGGACAAGAAGGTGGTTCTTCTCAACCATAGAAAGTGTTATATTTTACAAAAAGTTAATCTAGGAGAGGAATGGGACTTTTAAGGCATATCATTTCATATAAAACCATATTTTATTTGATATATATTTAAAATAATTTCATACAAAACATGCTATAACAATAAAATCTGTATATAGTATACTCAAGTACGGAATTCTAAAATCATTGCAACATTATATTGCATCATGCAATATGATGTTGTAATGATTTTAGAATTCTGTACTCGATTATACTACTTATATAAAGATTCTATTGTTATGAGTATGTTTTGTTTGAAATTATTTTTAAAATGTATCAAATAAAAGATGGTTTTATATAAAATGATGTGCCTTAAAAAGTCCCATTTCTCACCTCAATTAACTTTTTGTAGAATGTACAATTTATAGAGATGTTGCACTGTTCTTCTTTTCCTTTAAATTATTTTTTTTTACACTGTAGAAAGTGTTCTAATTCTGTAGAAATGAATTCAAGCGTAATGTATCATATACTTTGCAATAGGTCATTAAAGTTGATCTAAGTCATAAATGGTTGTCATTTAACTTGCCTAGTTTGCAATTTCTTTTAAAAAATAGTTTTCACTCTTTTTTTTTGCATCAGCTGCACGTTTTTTCTGGACCAGTATACTGGTAATGGCAACAGTTAGACCATGGCTGCACAGTCTGTGTTGGCATGGACACTTGTAGTCTCAACCAGGGTGAATGTGACATTGATTGAAATGACAGTTGCTACTCTATAACACTATGTAACTCTATAGCACTATAAGTGCTTCCCCTTCAGGATCACCAGATGTTCTTTTAATGAGCTGCATATTTAAAAAAAAATACAATTTTTTTTTTTTTTTAATTTCCATTTACATGTGATTTTTTTTTTTTAATTTCCATGTTACATGAGATGTGTGTTTCTAAATACAGTAACAAAAATGTCATCATACTGGGGGACTTCAATTATCCTGATATTGACTGAGCAGAAGGGACATCGCACTCATTAAAGGCCCGTCATTTCATAAATGTCTTACAGGACAACTATATGTCCCAATTAGTGGATTCCCCCAAAAGAAAGAATGCCCTGCTAGATTTATTAATTACGAACTAACCTAGTCTGATCTCAGATGTGGAAATTCGGGATAACTTGGTATCTAGCGATCATAGGGTGATCTCATTTAACGTAAAACATAGAAAAAGGAGGCACAAGGGTAACACAAGAACACTAAATTTCAAACGTGCCAATTTTTCTGAACTGCGGTTATTAATACATGACATCAATTGGGACAAAATCCTAGATACATTGAACACGGAAGAAAATGGGAATGCTTTAGGAGCATATTAAACAATGGTATCATACAGTGAATTCCAATGGGCAATAAATACAGAAGGGTGAAGGTGAAACCTGGGCGGCTAAACCATAATGTAAAAAAAGCCCCATTAAAGAGAAAAAAAATGGCCTTTAAACAATATAAATGGGATGGGTCACCGTCAGCATTCCAACACTACAAGAAATGCAATAAAAAGTGTAAGAATGCAATCAGGGCGGCCATAAAAGACTACGAGAAACATATAGCGGAGGAGAGTAAAAAGAATTCAAAGTAATTTTTTAGATACATTAACAGTAAAAAGGCAAAATCAGAGCACATTGCCCACATAAAAGACAAGGATGGGAGGATGATTACGGATGACACAGAGAAGGCAACTGTACTAAATGCCTTCTTCTCAGTCTTTACACAGGAAAAGGAGGGGCATAGCGACCGCGACAGTACTGTTAGTGACACATCACAGGGCATACCCTCGTGGCTAACAGAGGCCAGAGTGAAGGAAAGACCAGATAAACTTAATACAAATAAATCACCAGGACCAGATGGCTTACACCCGAGAGTCCTCAGAGAACTCATTCAGTTTATAGCCAGACCATTGTTCCTAATCTTTGTTGACAGCATACTGACAGGATTTGTACCAGCTGATTGGAGAAAAGCCAATGTGGTACCAATATTCAAAAAATGACCCCAAGGTTCTGTCTTGGGACCAATTCTGTTCAATTTATTCATAAATGTTATAGGGGATGGAATAAATAGCTCAATCTCAGTTTTTGCAGATGACACAAAAATAAGCAGGGCAATAACATCACATCAGGATATAGAAATTTTACAGAAAGACCTGAACAAAATAATCGAGTGGGCAAATAAATGGCAAATGAGGTTTAATGTGGAAAAATATAAAGTAATACACTTGGGGGCAAAAAACATAAATGTAAACTACTCACTAGGTGGAGAACCACTGGTGGAATCAAGGATGGAGATAGATCTGAAAAAAAATTGATGACTCATGTGATTGGACATGTAGTTGCCATCATCCCTTATATACTGAAGAAGTGTAGAGAACCTCTATTGTGGGATTTTTAAGGCAACAAAAAAGATAGAGAAATGATATATTCAAATATAATTTATTTTACAAAATACTTATAGAAAAAAATCATAGAAAAAGTTCATTTGAAATTCCAATACATTACATTGAATGTTAAAAACATGGTAATTTGAAAAGGAGAAAAGTGATACTGTCCGCAAAAGAATTCGGAAACCTCCAGAACAACTGGTGGTAACGGAAAAAGCGGTTCATGCAACGCATTTCAAATAGTAGTATTTATACAATCTTCATCAGGGATATTGTATCACTACTTTTCAATTCGTAATTATATGGCCATTCCTCTTCTCAGCTTGACAGCTGAAGGAGTTTAATCACGAGAGAGCGCTTGCTCGGTGACCTCTCTAAACACTTGAACCCCTCTTCCTGTATAGGCACCTGGGAAACCTTGTTTTTCAAGCGCCGTTTTTTGGATCTATTTTATCCGGCCTTCCTGTAGAGGATTTATGAGGGGCATGTGTTGTGATTTTGGGAACCTTCCTTTCTGAGACCATGGGGAATGCACCTGCTAGTTGAATAATTATGAATTGAAAAATAGTGATACAATATCCCTGATGAAGATTGTATTCCGTTACCACCAGTTGTTCTGGAGGTCTCCGAATTCTTTTGCGGGCAGTATCACTTTTCTCCTTTTCAAATTACAATGTTTTTAACATTCAATGTAATGTATTGGAATTTCAAATGAACTTTTTCTATGAATTTTTTCTATAAGTATTTTGTAAAATAAATGAAATTTTAATATATCATTTCTCTATCTTTTTTGTTGCCTCAAAAATCCCACAATAGAAGTTCTCTACATTTCTTCAGGATGGAGAAAGATCTGGGGGTCCTAGTAGATGACAGACTGAGCAATAAATAGCATGCAATGTCAAGCTGCAGCTACCAAAGCCGGCAGAATATTAGCATGCATAAAAAATGGGATATACTCCAGGGATAAAACTATAATCCTGCCACTTTATAAAACTCTGGTTAGGCCACATCTGCAGTATTCTGTCCAGTTCCGGTCACCACTCCTCAGAAGGGATGTGCTGGAAGTTGGGAGAGTCGAAAGAAGAGCAACAAAACTAATAAGGGGACTGGAAGAACTCGATTACGAGGAACGACTGCAAAACTAAATCTATTCTCGTTGGAGAAACGACGCTTGAGAGGAGATACAATAGCGATTTACAAATACCTCAGTGGCGATCCCAGCATAGGAAAAATAATATTCAGTCTCAAGGAGTGTAAGAGGACATGGGGGCACACAATGAGATTGGAGGAGAAGCAGTTTAACCTTAAACTATGTAGGGGGGTTTTCACTGTCAGGGCAATAAGGATGTGGAACTCTCTTCCACAATTGGTGGTAGCTGCGGGGAGTATGGATATTTTTAAGAGACTCTTGGATATGCATCTTAAAGAACACAACATACAGGGATAGGGGAAATAAATATAGAAACTGGCTGACATGTGCACCTACACAGGTTGAAGTGGATGGACTATTGTCTTTATTCAACCTTACCTAGTATGGGACTATGTAATACATTGCAGGTTGCCATTTTTTTATTTCTGTGGCTACAATCCTTTTAATTTTTCCTTCATCTGTTAATCCTGCCACGAGCACACTTCATGTTGTAGGGCTACTACAGAACATAACCCCTCTTTTCTTCATTCATATAATAGGGAGGGGATTATTCTGTAGTATCACAAAGATAGCTGGGGACATGACTTCTTAAAAGTGCAGCAGAGGCAGAGAGCACAGAACATTTTCAGAAGGTCGACAGGTAATGTTATTGCACATATGGAACAAATAAAACAAAACACTGGTATATTTAACAGACTAAAAGGGAGAAATTAATTCCACTGTTAGGGTTTACACATATGTTAATGATTGGATTTAAATCTACTTTAATCGGATAACTACCGAGTGTTATTCATGTACAAATCAGTTTTCTGTTGAATGTTGTGGTGGGCAAAGTGGCTAGGCTTAGATTTTCCTGTTGTTTCACAGAAGATGGACAGTTTACTGCACCATTCTTCTGCAGAGAGCTGTTTCTGCACCATTTTTCCATGTTATCCCTCAGGCTACAGATCCACAGGCCCTGGAAGTTTTGTGAAATATGTGGACTAAAGTGCATCATTCATATTAGCCTTAAGATCTTCATTCATATTAGCTTTTTTTTAAAACATTTGCTCTAATTAGCATCTTGATGAAAAGTAGTTATTTTTTAGGTTTAAGAGAATTTATTACAAGGATATAGATTTTAATTGTCTTTTTTTTTTTTTAAAGGACATACTAGTACAAATGTAGTGATCAAGTTTTTAAGGCGAGTCCTCTTAAAATCGGTAAGAGGCATGGTGAAAGAGGTGGTGTCTCTTATCACATCCATGGAGTCCAGCGATCATTCTCTGTCTGGCTCACATCATCGTAATGTTACTGATATTTTGCTCAGAGCTTTACCAGAGAAATGGAGTTTCAGGAACTTGGATAGAAAAGAGGCAAAGCATAAAGGTAAGGTTTTTGTTTTTTTTTAAATGGGTTATTTGCAGTGGTTTAAACCATATGTACTTAACTATGAACTTGGTGATCAGTTGTTTTAGATGAACGGCATAAGAGAAATAAATTATCCACCAATAGCTGATATATATTTCTGTAAGGCTTCATGTACACTAGCCTACACTGGCAGCTCCTAAACTTGAGTTTAGGAGCTTTTGGTGTTTTTTTGCCAAAGCTCCTAAACTCAACTCCATAAAAGCCTACAGTATGTGTCAATGTACACACAGGCTTTCAGCAGAATTTAGGAGCTGCTGCGTTTAGGCGAGCTTCAACCACCCTCTCCTGAACACGGAAGAATTGTGTTCAGGATAGGAACGTTTTGACCGCCAGACGTAGGAAACCGCAAAATGCAGCAAAAGCATGCTGCAATTTTTTCGCTATTTTTCACGGCTGCGGTAAATGTAGGCTAGTGTACACGAAGCTTAAAGGAGAGAAAATTGTTATATTTATATTTTGTAGTCCAGGTTTGAACCTATGTTAAGGATTTTAGCTGCCTTCCCCCATTGCACATAAAATGCTGCTAGTTATGTCTAGGTCTTTCAGAGAAAAGCAAATACATGTCCTGTATCTTTGTCCTGCAGCAGCTGGTGCTCTGGTCTTCTCCCAGCCAGAATGTGAGAAGGCCCTTTACATGCACACAAACAATGTAGGACCACTGTGATAAGGTTGGCGAGGGGGCAAAGATTAGCAGCTTTCAGGAACTGGTCTTCGAGCATGTGGGGCAATGGTAAAAGATATGGACTGCATTCTGTTAAAGCCTTCCTAGACAATCAAGCAGTATATACTGTGTATGTGGGGAGAGGGTTGCTACAAAAATGTATTTTTCTGTGCCTATAATTCAACTTTAAGACCGCTTTCACACTGGGGCACTTTTCAGGCGTTTTAGAGCTAAAAATAGCACCTGTAAAGCACCTGAAAAGCACCTCTCAAGCCACCCCAGTGCGCTTGCAGGACAGGAAAAAGTCCTGCAAGCAGCATCTTTGGGGTGGTCACCCCTGCCCAATAAAATGAATTGGCAGTTTTGCTGAAGCGCCTGCAAATCGTTTCGGCTGCGCTGCAACACAGGCGCTATTAACCCTTTCTTTAGCCACTAGCAGGGGTTAAAAGCGCCCCACTAGCGGCCGAAAAGCGCTGCTATAACAGCGGTAAACCCCTGCCAATGCCAGCACCGCCCCAGTGTGAAAGGGGTCTAAAGTGTGTCTAAAAACAGGAACAACAATGTAACAAGAAGTGTCATTTCCTAGCCTATGATGACAACCTTCTCATCCTGCATTGTATTTGTGGAGCAGCAGTATTTGCACCTGGGGCAGGAAGTGGTTTATGACTACAGGTAGCTTCTTTTCTCCATAACATAAGTAGGGGGTGTTGATAAGACTGCTAACTGATAATGCGGCAGAGGCAAAAAGAGCAGAAAATTATCAGCTCACAAGTTTTTTGGTTTTTTTTGCAGGATCAACAGGTCAAAGAGATGTATACACTTTTAGTTATATGGTAACAAACCAAAAGGAAGGAAATAAGATTTATTGTTAGGGTTCACATATACTTTAAACAAACTTCTTTCAAGAAGAATTAATAGCTTTGGCAACATCCAGTGTTAATCAAATAGAACTGCATGCCTTTGTAATACTAAATGTATATTATGTAATTGTTTTACCATATACAAACCTCTGAATCAGAGATGGAAGAATAAAAAAAGTTAGTAATTGTAATTCAGGATAAGTTTATTAAAAAGATAATCATAGGTAGCAAGAAAAATGTAAAAATCTAAAATGTGTCAATGGCATACAAATAATTTAGTAGCTGAGTATCTTGTTTAATATGGAAAATCTTTTATACAGGTCTTCATGAACAATGGTAAAGGTAAAAATACATCTGATGTTCTCAAATATTTACACAAAAGTAAATTGTCTATACTGAGTAACAAAAGAGGTATTTTACATTGTATTTAACTGTGAATTGTGACCTGGCTTTTTACATGACTTTTCTACATTGGCTAGAGGCTGAGTGGCTTACTTTAATGCTCGTTCTTGCTATTATTGGGCAGCTGCATTCGGGATCATGGTATTTGTTTTCCTTTTCTTTAGATTTCACAAGATTGACAGCTGAAGCAGTCTCCATTGTAATCAACAAGCTACCTTCAGTAATTGCCTGCTTGCTTCTGCCTATAAAGTATTTCTACTCTTTCTCCGAAAGAAAAATATCAGAACAGTACCCTGCAGTAAAGAATATAGGGATATTAGTGTGGAACCTATTTGAAATTATATGCCATGTACTGAAAGATGGAAATGCCACAGAACAGCTGACAGATACCACCCTGTCTAGATGGAGCCACGAGAGGCTTGCTTTGGTTTGCGTGTGCTTGGAAAAGATAGCTGAATTCAAAGCCACTAATTCCAAGGATGATATCCAAAGAGTGCTTGAAGATCTACAGAAACGAAAACCTGACTGGATTGAAAACCAGCTGCTAAAGGCCAAAACTCTGAGCTGTAAAGGGTAAGATTAAAGTGTCTTTAGCATATACAGCAGTCAAAAGTATTATCTTTGATGGTTCAGTGGGATCAGCACCTGAACAATGATCAGCCACTGTAGATTTCAGTTGATAGACCACTTCTAAAATATAGTTTTGACCTCCTACTTGCAAGGACACAGTAAACCATAAGAGAAGTAACATAATATTACGAAAACTGGATATGTCTAAAGGAAATCCTTGGTTTGAACTAAAATGATTTTTTTATTCTTTGAGAAAGTGCTGTGCCTAGTGCAAAACATGTTAGAATGGAACCTGTTCCTGCTGGCTATTTTAGGAAGAACATTATTTTGCATCTTGATATGCAGTAGTCCTGTTGCTGGTACAGTTAAAACTACTCTATTTGCAGAGCTGATTCGTTTTCTAAATATATTGTATTATTAAAAATATATAGCAGGAAGATATAACATCTGCTGTCTCAGATAAACAAATCTGTATACACGTGACCGTAAATGTCTTAATGGGCTATTTTATGGGGAAACAATTGTGAATAATTATTAGCTCAATCCATTATTCAATTTTTTTTTAAATAACATTTTGTCGCTGATATAAATGGAGAGGGAACATCGCTATCCACACCACCTCAGCACATCACAGGGTTAACTGCACAATGTGTCTGCGTTTTTTATGTCATTCAATTAATGCAGGATGTTAGGTGCTTGTCAGAGTGTTCTTAATATAACACTGCTGAGAATATTCCATATTAGGATGCAGGCTCAGTTACATCACCTTAACAAGTTTCCTGCTCATCCTCCATCTGACACTCCCTTCCCTATTCCTTAAAATGAATGGGGCTTGGCTTCAGAGTCCAGTTCAGTCTAACTGGAATCTGCCCACTGCCATCTGCTGTCAATCACAGGTAGGGTGGACCTGATGGGGAACTAGTCTCTCAGGGTTCCCCATAAGAATCCCCCCACTCAACAGGCATAGTGGCTGTGAATTTGAGTTGTCAGGTGGGCAGAGACTAATGAAGAACTCTGAGAGACTAGTTCCACATTAGGTTCACCCTGGCTGTGATTGACAGCAGATGGAAGTGGGCAGATTCCAAAGCCACTATTGGACTGAAAAGCAGCTATGAAATCCATCACTGCCATCTGCTGTCAATCACAGACAAGACAGATCTGATGAAAAATGCTCTCAGAGTACCACAACAGGCTGCACCTACTGCTGCAACTACAGTTCAGTGTGTCCTCTGTTAATAGTGTCAGTAGCTAGGATGCAGACGGCCTTTGTACTAGCATCCAATGATGCAAATGCAAACACATTTAAATGCTGTATATTAATAAAGTAAAGAACACGCAACATCCCCCTTTTCCCTATATGTCAACTTTGAGTTGGTCTTAATTACTGCCAGTTTGCTCACCGTAATTCTTTTCACTTCTGTAACGGCCATAGCAACAGATTCTGGTAGTAAGAATGACCTAAATCTGGTGCAAATGTCAGTATTTGTACTGAAACTGGTGCAAGGCTTCCATGAATTAGGTGCAGGCCATGTTAAGGGGGCCATATTGCCAGAAATGTGACATTACTATTTTATTGAACGATCAAATTCTATGCTTATAACATAGATTGGCAATCTCTTACGCAGTAAATCTACATTTTCCCTGTCTTTTAAATACAAATCAATAAACACACATACAAAAAAAAAAAAAACAATTGTCTCACCCATACTGTTTTTGTAGATGATTGAACCATGATTTATAAATGTGAGTTTGTAGTAATAGGATATCCTGGTCCAAATAACTCCTTCTTAGTGGATTGAAAAGGAATCCAACCTGCCAAAATACTATAAAAGATATTATATTGATCCTAGATAGTATACATCCACCTTTGGTTTTCCATAATCACATCCACCTTACTGAGCCTATTGAGCTCCATTTCTTTTCCATAAACAGGGTATAAGAAACTTACCCACATTGAGCAATTACAGTACTAATGATTTTTATATGATTTAAAGTTATACTAAAGTCTCATATTTTTTTTTAATTCAAAATAACAAACATGGTATACTTACCTGCTCTATGCAGTGGTTTTGCACAGTGCAGCCCATATTCTCCTCTTTTCAGGTCCCTCTACAGTGCACCTGGCCCCTCCCTCCTGTTGAGTGCCCCCACAGCAAGCAGCTTGCTATGGGGGTACCTGAGCAGAGCCACGGCTCCCTGTGTCCATTCAAACACAGAGCCGTGGCCTGGCCCTGCCCCCTGTCTCTCCTCATTGGCTCACTGACTTTGATTGACAGCAGCGGGAGCCAATGGCACCACGCTGCTGTCTCAGCCAATGAGGAGGGAAGTCCCGGACAGCCAGGTCTCTCATGCAACATGGATCTAGATGGATCAGTCTGGATCTAGATCTCAGGTAAGTATTAGGGGTGCTAAGGCACACAGGAGGTTTTTTTATCTTAATGCATAGAATGCATTAAGATAAAAAACCTGCCTTTACAACCACTTTAATAGAGGTAAGTGTTTCATGAAAGAACATTACCAATGGATTATTGGGAATGTTAAGTTGTAGGTACTGGTCCATAATACTTTGTACCACTGAAAAGAAGGATTTTGATAGCAAGGCAAACCCACCACAAGTGAAGCAATGTCCCCGTCTTCCTATATACTTCACTGCCAATTTGGCTGGTATGTTGGAGTCCTGGTGCCCATCTTGCGGTCCTTTGGCACTTTCCCAAATTATCCTATTATAGCAGTGATTATAGCAGTCTCAAGTAATATGTTTCCTGAAGCATGTCATCCAGTCTCCAGCGACTTCTATGGCATGTTTACAGTCTCTTGACAGTCCCTTGCATCGTGTCTGCAGTCTCTGACCATCTCCTATATCATGTCTGCAGTCTCTAACTGCAATAGCCTTCCCCTAAGGCGACCATCAAACCCAGTAGTGCATAGTGCGTTAGCCTTACATGGGGAAATTATCCTCGTTTATTGGCAGTCATTATGTACTACAGTGATAGCATGTTATATGAAATATCAGTGTAGGCAGATCCAGGCACAGTGTTGTGAACATCTATGTGTAGGCACACACTTGGAACATTGCTGGAATAATACCTTTGCATTTTTGTTTGATTCATTTTTCATTGAAGTCAATGAAAATGCCTCAAAATGCATGCACTAAGATGCATGTTGATGCACGTCAAAGCGTCATGGTGCATATTAATGTAACGTAGTGTAGTGTAGAGTGCTAGGTGTACATAGTTTGTTTTGTAGTGAAGGAAAACTTGAGAGCCAGGCTGGGTTGAATCTGGGGCAGGATAAGTGACTCATGGAGGCTGTATGACTCACCAGGCAGCACCTCTGGTACCTCCCCCTACTTACAGGAACTTTGGAGAAGCTTCCAGAAGAATAGGAGGGAGGTTAGGAGCTGCCGGGAGTATTGAGGAGGGCCCCAGCCCATCCATAGGAAGTGGGCTGGCACGGAGATGGCACCTCTTAAATACTCTGGGTCATGCCAGCAGGGAGCAGTCGGGTGGAAGATGAAGAAGAAGTGCTTAGGAGGCTGTTGTGGCCTTTGAGGGTGCCCCCTAGTCTGTGGGGGGGGGGGGGGTGACGCCAGGCCTGGGGCTCGGGTGCTGGAGGGTTTCTTTACAACACACAGGAGCAATCCTGTCCTGGATGCATGGGAGCAGGTGTGAGGACAGAGATAGAGAGTCAGCATGTCCAGGAGGAAACAGCCGGGTGGGCTGGTGAGTGTGCAGTCTGAGACGACTGTGGTGTGCATTTTGGGAGAACTATGGAAAAGTAGCCAGGTAGGCTAGTGAAAGGGGCAGCTGCAGCCAGGTGGGCTGTCAGTGCCTGAAGAGGTGGTGCTGGGATCAGTAGCCACAGGGATGTAAGCTGGACACTGGATTTTTTGCTACACAGCCAAAGGGGCCTGGGGTCCCTGCCTGTAAAGGACTTTTGCTTTGACCTGGCTGAGTGCTTTGCCAGAGTCACTAAAAGTGTCCCAGCTGAGTCTGTGTTTTCTGCAAGCAAGTGACGTGCTGGTGGAAGCAGAGGAGCGTATATAGACTGTATATAGGAAAGTTGTCCCTAAAGAATTGTTTGAAGTCAAGTGGGTACCCCTATTCCCTATCCAGGTTTTATCCCCTCAATAAAAATACAAAAACAAGCACTGGATTGTTCCTTGACTCTGGGAGCCATGAGGGTTTGGTGTGCCTGGTTGTGCAGGGTGGGAGATCCCAATTCACCAGTGGCTCCTACGTGGGGTGTAATACATTAATGCATCAACATGCATTGATGCGCATTAATTAATAATAATAATAGTAATTAATTACATAGTGTATTGCAATGTGTTTAATGTGTTTTTATTTAAATGGAAAAGACATCAGGAGGGAAAAGGCATAGGTGTGAATATGCTCATAAAGTGCATGTCCATTATTTATCCGGATGTCTGCTATAAGCTAAATTGATTTCTGGACGATACAAGTATTACATATGCAAACAGATGTGTCATTAATTTGAAGCATGGTCACTCTATTCTGCTATATAGTGCCACAAGAAGCAAGCAGACCCATTATATAGATTGCTAAATGGCAGACTGCAGTCAAGACCTGAACTGCATGATAGCCCTATCCTGGCTGCAATTTTGCCAATCAACAGCCTGGGTGTCCTCTCCCTCCCGCCCACTGCCAGGGAGGTCTGAGCAACCAATCACCTGCTCAAATGAAAATTTGGACAGCTTCTCAGCTTAGACTTCCTGCTTCTCCTACCTCCTGCCCTGCTGGGTAAGGTAAAATTGTGAAGGAGAGAGGGATTAATATGTAAAGATAGGACTGTAAAGGGGGAGGACTGTGATGTAAAAGTGGGGGGGACTGTGATATGAAGGGAGGAAGGTGATATAAGGAAGTGGGCTATAGTATGGGGGGAATGTGTTATGAAAGGAAGACTGTTTTGTAAGGGTAAGGGGTTCTGTAAAATAGGGAGGGGAAATGTAATATGTAGGGAGGACTGCGATGTAAGGGGCGGGGGCTATAAATATGAGGAGGGAGATGTGATATGAAGGGAGGACTGTGATGTAAGGGGGTGGGGGACTATAATATTGGGAGAGGGGAGTGTGATATGAAGGGAGAACTGTGATGTAAGGTGGGGGGCTTTAATATGAGGAGGAGGTTGTGATCTGAAGGGAGAACTGTGATGTAAGGGAATGGGTTATAATAGGAGTAGGGGAATGTGATATAAAGGGGGGACTGTGATGTAAGGGAAGGGGTTATAATAGGGGGAGGGAAATGTGATATGAAGGGAGGACTGTGATGTAAGGGAAGGGGTTATAATAGTAGGAGGTGAATGTGATGTGAAGGGAGGACTGTGATGTAAGGGAAGGGGTTATAATAGGAGGAAGGGAATGTGATATGAAGGGAGGACTGTGATGTAAGGGAAGGGGTTATAATAGTAGGAGGTGAATGTGATGTGAAGGGAGGACTGTGATGTAAGGGAAGGGGTTATAATAGGAGGAAGGGAATGTGATATGAAGGGAGGACTGTGATGTAAGGGAAGGGGTTATAATAGGAGGATGGGAATGTGATATGAAGGGGGGCTGTGATGTAAGGGAAGGGGTTATAATAGGAGGAAGGGAATGTGATATGAAGGGAGGACTGTGATGTAAGGGAAGGGGTTATAATAGGAGGATGGGAATGTGATATGAAGGGGGGCTGTGATGTAAGGGAAGGGGTTATAATAGGAGGAGGGGAATGTGATATGAAAGGAGGACTGTGATGTAAGGGAAGGGGTTATAATAGGAGGAGGGGAATGTGATATGAAGGGAGAACTGTGTTGTAAGGGAAGGGGTTATAATAGGAGAAGGGGAATGTGATATGAAGGGAGGAATGTGATGTAAGGGAAGGGGTTATAATAGGAGGAGGGGAATGTGATATGAAAGGAGGACTGTGATGTAAGGGGGGTGTGGGCTGTGAAATGAACCTGAGGGCACTGATGTAAAGGGGGACTGTGATGTAAAGGAAGGGTGTGTGATTTAAGAGGTAGAGTAAGGACACTGATGTCAAGGGGAACATGGGGATTCAGACCTCACACATGAGTTTTATTTAAATATCTCTGATATACAGTAGATGATGCTAGCAATGTGCATCTGAGACTGTTAAGATACCATTGCCTACATGAATGGGATTATAGTTTTGAGACTGCTGGTCATTGGCAGTTATGATATTGATGGCATGTGAGAGTTGATTAATATCACTAGGATTCTTAAAAACCAAGATGTTGCCTGAACTCAGACTTCTAATATAATATACATGTTGTAATCAGAAGATTGCCAATTAATATACCTTTTTACACTGCAAGGCATTTGAGACCATGAACAACTGATTTTATGTTGTCAGTTATTTTTATTGCTCTCTGTTGCCTAAAGAGATTTCCTCCTACTTATTGTCTGGCCTACTTATTGTCTGTTTTTTTTTTTTGGTTATACCATATATGTATGCATGTTAGGGATTTGGAGACTCACCACTAAGTGCTTTTGTACAAAACAAAATGTAGGTTTCCTTTAAATTATATTGGGGTAATGTTTTATAAGTTTGAATTATGCCACACACAGGCCGAATGACAAGCATGCAGTCCTCTCATAGTGACAGTTTCTTTACTGCAGAAAATAGGCGACTGATTGTCAGTGAGATTTGGCAGCAGAAGGGTAAACACAACTGAGGCTATTTCTCACAGCAAAGCAGATGCTCGCAAGAACAGTCTTTGAACACAGTCTTAACATAAGTTCACTTACAGGGCAGCTGGCACGGTCGTAGACAAGGGAGTGGGTGCAAAACTTAACTCTCTGAACCTTGCATACTCTCTGACTGTTATTCAGATGTCACTTCACTTAGTTTATCTCATTTATGGTATAGTTATTTCACACCCACAGTTCACAAAAGCTCTCTCAGATTTAAATTTTACGTGGACTTTTACCATCCACATCAGCAGCACTCTGATTCCAGTATCCAGTCTAGGAGACACTTTTCCCCAGCTCAGACTTATTTATTTGTATTTTTCTTGCACATCATGGGCCACACCACCAAAGCATTATGTTACAAAGATTTTTTTCCCTAATAAAATGCAGTTTTTGCCCTTTGTTTCGTCTCA
The DNA here is from genome assembly GCF_042186555.1 of Aquarana catesbeiana. Taxonomy (NCBI): domain Eukaryota; kingdom Metazoa; phylum Chordata; class Amphibia; order Anura; family Ranidae; genus Aquarana; species Aquarana catesbeiana. Next base: position 165,937,263 of record NC_133324.1, on the reverse strand, counting down.
GTGCTGCTAATTTCCTGCTGTCTCTTTGCTACTCCTTCCAGTCTACATGCTTGTGTTCCAGCAACTGCTACACCTCATTTCTCAAGGCGGGTTTCCTGATGGTGATAAGAGTGGTTGTGTGACAGAATGACAAATGCAGAAGAACAATTGGGAGATAGGGACAGAGCATTGTCACTCTATATTAGGAAGTGCCTGTTCAAAAACCTTCATAACAAAATCAATGGGTTTACTTTAATGAAAGCTGCAGATTTAAAAATATAGAAATTACTTTTTGCATAAAAAATGTTTGGGATTTCAGGAATAGGGTTTACACCTGTTTTGAGCCACACCTTGCACACACATGGCACCCTTTCTGCAGACTCTTTGTCATTCTACACATCATGACTTCAGTTGCTGTAGTATGGAGATCAATGCAAGTTTTCCTACTGTACATGGAGAGGAGGAGGATTTCCAGCTAAGCTGAGTGTCCTCTATGGTTTACCACACCCTGTACACTTACATTCAATTTACTTACTATATTGCAACTATAGATCTAAATTGAGCTTACTGAAAGTGGCATTAAACCCAAAACCAAAAATGTATTATATTGCAGCTTGATATATTTATTATGTAATATACTGTGTGTATATATATATATATATATATATATATATATATATATATATATATATATACACACACACATACAGTGGAGAAAATAATTATTTGATTATCTTCAGATCTTGCAAGTTTGCCCACTTACAAAAAAATGAAGGGTCTATGATTTTTATCATAGGTGTATTTTAAATGATAGAGACGGAATATCAACCAAAAAAAAAAAAAAACATGATACAAATGTTTTCATTTGAGTTGCAGTTCAGTGAGTAAAATAAGTATTTGATCCCCTACCAACCAACAATAATTCTGGCTCCCACAGACTGGCTACAGTATGTGCTCATGTGGTACACAGATTAGTGCTGCCAATTTAGGAAGGTGCTCCTAATGACAGTCGTTATGTGTATAAAAGACAACTGTCTTTCTTCCATTCAAACCCACCACCATGGGCAAGACCAAAGAGCTGTCAAAGAAAGTCAGGGACAGGATTGTAGACCTGCACAAGGCTGGAATTGGCTACAAGATCATCAAGAAGCCTGGTGAGAAGGAGACTGTTGAAGCGATTATTCACAAATGAAAAAAATACAAAATAACCATCAATCGTTCTCGGTCTGGAGCTCCATGCAAGATTTTGCCTCATGGGGTAAGGATGATCATGAGAAAAGTGAGGGATCAGCCCAAAACTACACAGGAGGAGCTTGTGAATAATCTCAAGACAGTTGGGAACACAGTCACCAAACAAACCATTGGTAACACAATACGCCGCCATGGATTGAAATCCACCAGCGCCCACAAGGTCCCCCTCCTTAACCACTTACCGACCACCGCACGACGATGTACATCCAAACTTTGAACGGGGATATCGTTATGGCAGCAGCTAGCTGCCATAACCCCGGTATCCCCGTTTTCGTGCGGCGGTCGGCTTTCAGATAAAAGTGGTCCCTGCGGCGGATTCGCCGCAAGATCACTTTTATCGGTGGCGGGAGAGGGCCCCCCCCGCTGTGATCCGGTGCCCTCCGCCGCTTACCGGAGCTGTCGGTAGCGGCGGAGGCGATCGCATCTGTCTCCATCCTGTGTCTGGAGACGAGTGAGGCTAAGATGGTGCCCTCTCGTCTCCATGACACTGCTGGGCGGAAGCGACGTTTTTTTATTGAATTTTAGTGTAAATATGAGATCTGAGGTCTTTTTGACCCCAGATCTCATATTTAAGAGGTCCTGTCATGCTTTTTTCTATTACAAGGGATGTTTACATTCCTTGTAATAGGAATAAAAGTGACACATTTTTTTTTTAAAACAGTGTAAAAATAAATAAAATATTGTAAAATAAATAATAACCCCCCCCCCCCCGTCCCGACGAGCTTGCCCGCAGAAGTGAACGCATATGCGAGTAGCACCCGCATATGAAAACAGTGGTCAAACCACACATGTGAGGTATCACCACGACCGGTAGAGCGAGAGCAATAATTCTAGCCCTAGACCTCCTCTGTACCACAAAATATGCAACCTGTAGAATTTTTTAAACGTCGCCTATGGAGATTTTTGAGGGTAAAAGTTTGACGCCATTCCACGAGCGGGCGCAATTTTCAAGTGTGACATGTTGGGTATCAATTTACTTGGTGTAACATTATATTTCATAATATAAAAAAAAATTGGGCGTACTTTACTGTTGTCTTATTTTTTTATTCAAAAAAGTGAATTTTTTCCAAAAAAAAGTGCGCTTTTAAGACTGCTGCGCAAATACGGTGCAAAAAAAAGTATTGCAACAACCGCCATTTTATTCTCTAGGGTGTTAGAAGAAAAAACATATATAATGTTTGGGGGTTCTAAGTAATTTTCTAGCAAAAAAAAACTGTTTTAAACATGTAAACACCTAAAATCCAAAACAAGGCTGGTCCTTAAGTGGTTAAGAAGGTACATGTACAGACTCATCTGAAGTTTGCTAGTGAGCTTCTAACTGATTCAGAGAAGGATTATGAGAAAGTGCTGTGTTCAGATGAGACCAAAATTGAGCTCTTTGGCATTAACTCGACTCACCATGTTTGGATAAAGAAAAATGCTGACTATGACCCTAAGAACACCATACCTGCAGTCAAGCACGGAGGTGGAAACATTATGCTTTGGGCTGTTTCTCCGATACAGGTACAGGCTGACTTTGCCGCATTGAGGGGCCAGTGGACAAGGCCATGTATTGTACAATCTTGGATGAGAACCTTCTTTCCTCAGCCAAAACACTGAAGATGGGTCGTGAATGGGTCTTCCAGCATGACAATGACCCAAAACATACCACCAAGGCAACAAAGGAGTGGCTCAAGAAGAAGTACATTAAGGTCATGGAGTGGCCTTGCCAGTCTGCAGACCTAAATCCCATAGAACATTTATGGCGGGAGCTGAAACTTCAAGTTGCCAAGCAACAGCCAAGAAACCTTAAGGATTTAGAGAAGATCTGTAAAGAAGAGTGGACCAAAATGCCTACTGAGATGTGTGCAAACCTGGTAACCAACTACAAGAAACATCCTACGTCTCTGTCATGTTTTGCTCGAGGGTCTTTTATACAAATAACTAGTTGTCATTAGGAGCACCTTCCTAAATCAACAGGACTAATCTGTGTACCACATGAACACATACTGTAGCCAGTCTGTGAGAGCCAGAATTATTGTTGGTTGGTAGGGCATCAAATACTTATTTTACACATTGAACTGCAACTCAAATTAAAACATATGTATCATGTGTTTTTTCTGGATTTTATGTTGTATATGATATCCTGTCTCTATAATTTAAAATACACCCATGATAAAAATGATGATAAAAATTATAGACCTTTAATTTCTTAGCAAGTGGGCAAACTTACAAAATCTGCAGGGGATCAAATAATTATTTTCCCCACTATATATATATATATATATATATATATATATATATATATTTGTGTATATGTGTGTGTGTGTATATGTATATATATATATATATATATGTGTGTGTGTGTATATATGTGTGTGTGTATATATATATATATATATATATATATATATATATATATAATATTGCAGCTTGTGGTGGCTGTATCAGTTTTCTTTGAAATTGCCAAAGGAGCATTGACGCTCCAAAATGAGTAGCCCCCTATCTTGCAGTCCTCCCACATGTGACATCATCTCCAGTCCTGCGCCCTCCATGCATTTCACCATGGCTCCGGCACTTCTTGGATGGACTTTCGATACTTTCTATGCTGGCAACCACTACTGTGGACCTCTACCCCCAGCAGTCCACCAGGTGGAATACTGCCATCCTATATGAGTATGGAAAGAGATATTCTTTTATTTCCTTTTGTTTTTATATAATACAATTTTCATTTATGCCACACTTATGCCGCATACACATGAGCGGACCTTTTGAACGGACTGGTCCGACGTTCTATCCGACGGACTTTCGGCGGACTTCCGACTGACTTTCTGAACAAACGGACTTGCCTACACACGATCACACCAAAGTCAGACGGATTTGTATGTGATGACATACGACCGGACTAAAATAAGGAAGTTGATAGCCAGTAACCAATAGCTGCCCTAGGGTTGGTTTTCATCCGTCGGACTAGCATACAGATGAGCGGACTTTTCAATAGGAACTGGGTCCGGCGGAGTTCCGACGTAAAGATTTGAAACATGTTCCAAATCTAAAGTCTGTCAGATTTTCGACCAAAAAGGCTCATTGAGGACCTCCTACTAATGGTTTTGGATGCAAACAAGGCTCTTTAATGAACTATTATGCCCCTTTAGCATCCCAGGATATTTTAGTCATTTTAACCTTAGAACTTTTCCTTCCCCTTTCTCTTAAATATGATCAGACATTTTTGAATAATTATCTTTAAAGTGCGATAACTTCACTTTTTGCACCATTTTCATTATTACTTGTTGATGTAGCTGTTGGAGGATCACAATATACACTATAGAAACAAATGTAACCATACCCATCCATTCTCAAACATTCATTTAAAAAGAAAGTTACATTTTTTTTTTCATCCTAAATGCAAATATAAGTAAAATATGATTGAACCAATAAAAATGGATGGGCAGGGAGATCAATAAAATATAACGAACAAGAAAACTAGTGAAAAACAATATGTTTATATAGACATAAACTAAAACTCCACCAGGGGAAATAGGAAAGGGGAGAAGGGAAGGGAAGAGGGGAGGAGCAAGGAAAAGGTAGGGAGAGGAGAACGGAATTTTTTTCATAAAAATGTGTAAAATCCCATTCAAACCTCATCCCCTTGGAAAAACGTTTGTCTTATTTAAAAATCCAGTATACATCTTTCTTAGAAATTAAAAAGGATCATCTCCTCTGATGGGACGTTCAAACCTTTCACTGATTTGTGCTCTAAAAGACTTGTTTCTTGCATGTAATGTGATAGGATATACTTTGTTTGGCAGTTAATTACCAAATTTGTCTGATTTAGAAGGGATCACCATTTGATAAGTTAGATGTCAGTTTAAAGAAGTGCTTAATGCGCTTTTTTCTCCTTAGACTGTGCATGTATGAAGTGGATGACACTTCATTACTAGTTTAGACAAGATTTTTTTCACTGTTATAGTGCTCAGGCTTTGGAATTTTCTACCATATGCTGTAGGAACGGCCAACAACACAATGCACTATAAAGAAAACCTGTGCTACAAGAAATGCTAAGGTGGCAATTACAGACCTCTCCTCTTTGAAAAAATATTTGGCTGTCATTCTGATTTAACAACTTCCGATCCCAGAGCCACAAGTAAGCAGACCACCATTTGTGACTTTACTGCCTGCATACGTTTACCAGCCAGGCAGGCAGTGATGACAGTCTCAGTACTTGTACCAGCACAGGTTTCTAATAGAAGCAGTATTATCATCTAAAATAAGTAAAAATTATGAGTAGATTGATTATGTAATGGGAGGGATAAAAAAATGTTTTTTCCCACTGTGCTGATGTTTTTCTCCTGTTTTTTGGGAGCTAATTCTAATACTAAAATTGGTGAAATTAAAGTGACTTTGTTTTTTTTTTAATCTTTACTAAGTTACTGTTGCGTTGACATTCATATGCAGTTTTGCCTAATTTTGTCATTATTAGATGTCTCTTTGGGTAGAATTTTCAGTTTACAAAGACTCCCTATACTGCTTCTTTCTTTGTTGTCGTGGATCTTGATAAATATAAGTTTAATTACCAAAAAAATATAGTATTATAAAGGCTTTGCATTTATAATAATTTAAGTTGTCCAGCTCAGAATAAACTATTTGTGATTATCTACTTCCCAGCATGTCTTACTACTATTATATTTTACATTTTGTTGTAACCCATATTGAAATGTCCCTAAATGACAAAGAGCTAGCTAACAAGCTAATCTTAATATTTTGGCGATCTTAACAGTACAGTGGATTTCACATAGTTTAGTTTAAGTATGACTTTGACTTGCTTGGAAGAAACAAAGAAAAAAAAACTCATCCTGTTGGAAGTGTCAGCTGTGTACACTGCCTGTCGTGTACACTGTCTGGAAACATTACTATTCATTAAAATAACCTTCACTTCAAAGTAACACCCAGGCTGTAAACAGTCATCTTGTATTGTAGAGAACACGATGCCCCCAAAAAAGTGAGGAAACGTCCGTCTTTGCAAAGTAATTTGTGGCGTTGGAGATTATTGTTTTTCATCATGGTGACCCTGACTTGGCTGGCTGGGTGCATATACAGATTAAGATGAATGCAGTTATTCCTTGGCTGAGGTCTGCCTCTTTCAGGGCACATTCTCCCTAATGACATGATTGATAGGCTGTACCAAATACAGAGAGGAACTCATTAATCATAGCACTGACTGAATCCAATCATCTGCTTCACCTGCAAAGTGATGGACAGGAAAGGATACAATTTGGGTGATACACTCCTTTGTCACAGGGCCCTCAACTTTTTCAATGTCATCCTCATACATACACAAAATGACTCTGATAAAAAAGGTGGTTTGAATCTGCCATGGCAAAGAATAGCCTTAAATTGGCCAGCTAATTTAATAGAAAAGCCCATGTGTTACAGCAGCCTTATCTTATAACACAATCATATAGTACAGTATCTAAATTTAAAAACATACTTCGTGTTAGTTTTGCTATTAACTCAGGACATGACGAGCAGACAAAAATGTGTAACCCAAAATAATATTTACTGACTAAAGGATTTTGAATTTGGCACACTGAATACAAGCCGGAGCCACTGAGAAAATGGCAACGATTATGGAAATGTTGCTGTGGTTAAGGCGGCAAGATTTAGCCAGTGATTGGATGTGGGGCCCAAAGGAGAGGTCAGAGGAATTAGGATTACACCTAGCACCCTGGCATGTGTGGAGGGACTTTTTATAGTTGTCTGTTTTCCCATGAGTTTTAGTAAATTCACTCTCTCTATTACTATTATCACTGAGAGTGAAGGTGAAAGAAAATCCCAGATGATGGGCTTTCTCCAGAATGGGAATAGGGGGAAATCTTCCAATGGAGGCTCTATTTCTGATGACTCTGGTAACAAGCAGGAATTCCCTTAATTTGGAGAGATTTCATCTTGTTTCCTGTTTTGGCTATGTGACGGGAAGTGAAGGAAAATCTCTCCAATAGAACACAGATGGCAAAAAACCGACAGGGGTTAAAACCCTCCCTTTCTCTATCCAAAGAGAAAAAAAAAGTTCTTCCTTTATTTCTACTGTAAGAAATCAGAGTACGGGAAGGCTGCCAAGTCACTACTGGGAGATGGGAGCAGAATGAACTGAAATGCTGAAAGTATTTGTTCTGTAAACTTTGAGAATAAATGACTCCAAAGTGCCTGCAACTACAGAGGTCAATGAGAGTTTTTTTTTTTTGTTTGTTTGTTTCAGTGATTTTTATTGTTTTATCAAAAGGGTAACACACATATTCTCCCTGGATCAAGTACAATTTGCACAGTCCACATGCATCATCAAAGCATTTGTATATAATGGGTTTAAGTGCTTGTTTATAAGCGGTTTTATGTTTTGATTTATGACTAGCCGAGTGATGTGAATATTCACACAATTCACTGATTCTCAGCTCCTTAGATAAATCAGCCCCCACATGTCTGTAAAAATGTTAAGCTGTAAGTATTGAGCAACTGTTAATTTAAAATAAAATGGGTTGATAACCCTGCAAACGGGGCTTGGAATTTCTAGCTGGAAATATTTCCAATTGAAACTACAACACGGGCCCTAAAAAAAATAGTTTAGAATACTAACTTACAACTAATGCCAATTATGTAAATTTTAGTAGCTGGCAGTGAATTATTATCAACTATAGCTTGTAAAGAAAACCCTTCCTTTGCACTGTATTTTTCTCCAGTTGATGTCTGAAGTTGAAGTGTAACATATAGTGAAAAGTAAATTCTGAGTGTTCAGATCGCTCCATTGAAAAGCACAGTGCACTGTTAGTACAAAGCTGAAGATACTGTAAATAGTATCTATAAGTCAGTGAAGTCTATCTGTAAAATAGGTTTAGGTTCACCTTTGTTGAAATTTCATAAGTATAAAATGTGTCAAAAAAAAAATCTAATAAGTAGGTAAAAATGCTGGAATCCAGTTTTCCCATGAATCAAAACCTCAATTTCAACCTTTCATAAACAGATAATTCTAGATGAATAACTTACAACAGTGAGATAAAGTTTGTGTATTGTTTTTTCGTTTTTTTATGCATGGCAAATTAACATAATGTGGATAAAGGGATGACTCTCAGGTAGAATAGACAGAAATAACTCGCCAAGTGATTCTTGCAAATGAAACACCCACCTCTGCTAATAGCAGAGACTGATAAGAGAGACTTGACAAAAGTAGCACCGCATTATTTCCAGCACCTTTAATTAATTTAAGTTTGACAAAAAAATAATGAACAATATAAAAAAAAATATTTTTTTTTTGTTAAGGAACTTTTTTCCTTGTTACGTGTAAAAAGAGATTCTGTGCAATAATTAGAATGAAGGCTGTTAAATTGATATATAAAACTGGAGCAAAATATATAAAGCTGCTGGGTGTATCAGACAATTAAATGTATGCATCATAACCACTTCATCTCCGGAAGGTTTACCCCCCTTCCTGACCAGGCCATTTTTTCCGATTACTGCGTTATTTTAACTGACAATTGCGCGGTCATGCAACCCTTTACCCAAATAAAACGTATGTCCTTTTTTCCCGCAAATAGAGCTTTCTTTTGGTGTTATTTGATCACCTCTGCGTTTTTTATTTTTTGTGCTAGAAACAAAGGATGACCGACAATTAAAAAAAAAAAAAAACAATGTTTTTACTTTCTACTCTAAAACATATTCCATAAAAAAAGTAAAAAATCAAATTTCTTCATCACTTTAGGCCAATATGTATTCTGCTACATATTTTTGGTAACCCCCCCCCCCCCCAATAAGCGTATATTGATTGGTTTGCACAAAAGTTATAGCGTCTACAAATTATGGGATTTTTTATTTTATTTTACTAATAATGGCGGCGATCAGCGACTTATAGCGGGATTGCGATATTGCGGCGTACAATTTGGACACCTAACTGACACTTTTGACACTTTTTTGGGGACCTTATGACATTTATTATAGTGATCAGTGCTAAAAATATGCACTGTCTCTGTGCTAATGACACTGGCAGGGAAGGGGTTAACATCAGGGGTGATCAAAGGGTTAACTCTGTGCCTAGCTAATGTTCCAGTGTAGTAGTGTAGTGGGGGAGGTGCTTTTACTACTGGAAGACATGGATCAGTGCTTGATAGAAACACAGGATCCATGTCTTCTGTACTGACTGAATGACAGTCTGCCTCGTTTATATAGGCAGACTGGCATTCTGTCAGTTTAATGAACGATAAGCGGGTGCCGGAGGTGTAAAATCACAGTGGGAGCGAGCCGCCGGTGGCGCACACTCGCATCCAAAACCCGAAAGTGTAGAATAACATATATAAACGTGATTCTGCACAGCGCTGCTGCCTTATAACAGTGAATCTGCTTTGGGGTGGTCAGCAAGTGGTTAAAGCCGTATTAAACCCTAAAGCAAACATGTATTCTATTGCAGCTTACAAACTCTTAGATGTGATGGCTGCATTTGTTTTCTTTTTAGACTTTCTTTCTTCTATTTTCATCTGGTCACTGGCAAGTCTGTTGTTTTTCAGAGAAAGCTCTCTCATGCCGCGTACGCACGAGCTGACTTTTTGACCGGACTGGTCTGACAATTTGACCGTGTGTGGGCTTCATCGGACCTGCAGCGGACTTTTTCGGTCGAAAATTTGCCGGACTTTAGATTTGGAACATGCTTCAAATCTTTCCGACGGACTTGAGTCCGGTCGAAAAATCTGCTCGTCTGTATGCCAACGGACAAAAACTGACGCAAGGGCAGCTATTGGCTACTGGCTATCAACTTCCTTATTTAAGTACGGTCGTACGTCATCACGTACGAATCCGTCGGACTTTGGTGTGATCGTGTGTAGGCAAGTTCGGTCGTTAGAAAGTCCGTCGTGACTCCGTCGAAAGTACATTGGAAAGACCGCCGGACCTTTGTTGTCAGAAAGTCCAACCGTGTGTACACGGCATTACAGTTAAAGGGATGAGACAAACCATTTAACACTGGTGTGTTGCTTACAATGATCAGCTTTTATTTATTTATGTTAAACCTTTATCCCAAAAGGAAAAAAAAACTGTTTGCTGTAAATGCTTATAAAGTATTAGCTGGAATTTGGCTTCAATTTGTTAGTCCATTTAAAGCGGATGTCCAGGTTTCCTGTCACTTTAAATAGTTTGTTTGGACCAGCTTTGTATTCTGTGAATATATTCAAAGCTGCCTATGAATGGCTGAGCGCCACTCAGCTTTTTTCCGGGTTTAAGACGGGAAGTCTCTGTCTCACAGCCAGAACCCAACTCTGTGTATAGCTGAGGCTTCATACAGTTCATACAGCCCTTAGAGCCGTTAGTGAAGGAAATTGCTCATTTGGACCAACTTGGTCTAAACAAACTATTTAAAGTGACAAGAAACCTGGAGATCAGCTTTAAATCCTAATGCTAGTACATATAACACTCCTCTCCCCCCCCAGACTGACAATGCTGCTTTCCAAAGGTTCCACTGTGCTCCTTTATCCAGAGTGTAGGCACACTAATACAGGATGTATGTTACTGTCCAGATCACCAGGTGATAACAGAGGGAAAAAAGCCATAAAAAAGAAAACTAATGCAGCCACCACAAAAATAATTGGTAAGCTGCAATATATTACAGTTTTGGGTTCAATACTACTTTACGTTTGCTCTTGAACTTTTAAATGTGGTGCCTGAGTGGTTGAATTATGGAAATACTCCCGTTTTCTATGTGCCAGCTGAGTAGGAATAAACTACAGGTACCAGACAGTGTTTTTGCCCCTTGACATTTTTGACTTGCAGAAAGTCTGGTGCAGAATACTGCTTGTACCTTTTTACAGGATCACTTGAAAAAGACCAGCTAAAGTATTTTTTTAAATTAATATTACAATATTACATGTAAATTGTGGTCAACAGAATTTCAAAGGAATGTTTAGAGCTTGGATAATTTGATTCAAAGTGCTACTTTTCTTTATGTTTTGAGATACAAGGGGTAGAAACTTGGGGTATGGATTCTTCTACTTGCCATCCATTAAATGCATCTCCTTGATTTTGAAAAGTGTTTCTTCTGTGTTTCGGTCCAATGTACTTAGGCTGCAGTGCCATATACTCATTTGTGATCTGTTATGTCTAAAGCAAGCCATAGATGGACTGAAATTTGGACGGTTCAGCAGGAACCAATTGTTTTGCTTTGTGTCTTTTAAGGTTCTTTATCATAAACCTAAGGAAGCTCTAAAGGGCTGCACATAAAAACTATAACAATTATAGGAATACAATATAAGACTGACAGATATACAGTACATACAGTAAGCATGCACACACACACTACCTATCCTTCCAAGTGCATGAGTATGAATAATGGTCTGTGCGCAATAAGAATATGCTAAAATGTTACTTAGCTCATGTTACTCAATGTTACTTATAGTGGCTTCACGATCTCCGTAGGCAACCAGGATCCTCGACTCTACTGTACTTGCGATTGCAGGAAATTGGGCGAAAGCATCATAGTTTCTTCTGGCACAGACCTTCCTTGTTGTTATGTTATTATGGAGTCCTCCATCAGTTTAGGCCTTTGGGTAGACAATCCCACATGGGTGTATCCTTTCTCACTATATAGTTTGTATTGGCGATCATTTCTCAACTCAACCTCTAGATGGCACTGTTTTATCATTCGTGCCATATGTCATATATGTCAAAAGGTCAAGTTTTTGTTGACCTTTGTTGCTGTTTTCATATTTTTTTTAGAAGCCAGCTTGTGTAAACGTTTGCAACAAAATTTTTTGGAGAAGTGTCCACTAAAACACTCAGAAAAGCCTGATGTCACTTCTAAAAAAAATATATATATCTCTCAAATTCAACACACTGGACGAATTTCAAGCCATGTATGGGCAGGCTGGTTGTACAGAAGTCAAGCTCTCAATCGACTTCTGTACAGCCAGCCTATTGGAAAAATTTCACTCGATCAGTGGCTATAGCCGGTGGTGCTGATAAGTATTCTGACGGTGGGGAAGCCTCCCTGCTGTCAGAATGCAATAGATCCATGGGAAGGATTCCCCCATCCATATCGAATGTGTGGATGGGAAATTGAGGCATTTTCTTCAACCAGCTGGTTGAACGAAAGAATATGATTCGTGTATGGGCTGCCTAAGCCCCGGTTCACACAGGGGCAGCACGACTCGCTGAGGCGACCTGCAAACGACTTCCGCGGCGACTTGCAAAACGACTTCTGTATAGAAGTCTATGCAAGTCACCCCAAGTCGCCCCCGAAGTAGTGCAGGAACCTTTTTCTAAGTCGGAGCAACTTGCGTCGCTCCTATTAGAATGGTTCCATTGTACAGAACGGGAGGCGACTTGTCAGGAGGCTAGGTCGCCTGACAAGTCGCCCCTGTGTGAACCGGCTCTAAGGGTACTACTAAGTTCCAGATGTTCCTATATTTGAGACAGCACATGATACTTTTGGTTTTGGTTTCCCTAGTTTCTCAGTAAATTCTATTCTAGTTATTTGGGCTTTGCTATAATATTTTGCACTTATTTCTGAGAACTGTCTGTGATTAGGTCTCTCATTTCATTTGTCTTTAGTAAGTTGATAACTTACCAATTGATGTTGTTACGTTATACCCATTTCAATACAAATAAAAACTCTTTTGGATTAAAAAAAACATTGGAAAGAGTGATCCCCCTGCAAAATGTATTTGATTATACAATAAATAAAGCTTGTCTGATAGAGGCCCCTTGATCTACAATAAACAGTATGTATTTTAGTGGCAATTTCAGAACAGACACACACTTCAGGGAGTGCCTGAATGTACCATTCCATGCAAGTGATATCTGATTGAAAAGCAATGTGGGAAAGTCAGTGAACATAAATGCACATGCTGATTAAATCTAAAACGAGCCTTATCTCCAAGTAATCTGCATGTAAATGGGCACCTTAAAGAGATACAGTGTGTGTGAAAAGCCCAACCCTCCTCATTGACCCACTAATATAATGCTAGTTCTCCACTGCTATTCCTTCCTTTTCCTCAGCTGGGAAAAAATACCTGGTGCTTCTGGGTATCTAGGAACATATGATCTCCTCCCGTGTGATAGTTCATGTTTCTAGCAGGCAATCTCTAGGCCTACACATTGTCACACAATGGAGGGAGTGATGTCACGGCACCTTGTAGACTGCAACACTGGGTATTTTGGTTCCAGTTGTGATTTCAGAAGGGTTGCTGGTGCTATGAATATCCATGGGTGAGAGTGAGGGGCCTAATAATGCAGGGTTACTTGTCACACGGTCCTGAATGGTAACGTGACAATGATCCCTCGTTCACACCAATGCAATTTATCATGCAATTTGACAATCCCAAAATCGCATGACAAGTCACACTCCATTGCTGGCAATGGAATCGTTCAGATTGCCACGACTCAGAGAGAGGTTCCTGCCCCACTTTTTTCTAATTTCATTACGCCTTGCATAGACTTCTGTTCTGCGGCCTTGAAATCGCGACCAAGTAGCATTTTTTCAAAGCCGCACTGGTGTGAAACAGGGCTGATTTTTTACAGTAGATGTAAACCCCAAACTGGATTATGATTACTTTAAGTTTTAGTGTTCGGGTTATTGGGTTTACATCTACTTTAGCCATTCTATGGTTATTACTAAACATACAGCTGTTATCAAAAGGACGAGGCTGTTAACAGTGGTGGTATTAATGACAGCCGTAACATTAGTTTTCATTTACTTTTATAATATTTCAAGCACCAGAACTAAAGCTAAGAAAAACTGTTTGTCTACCTAATGCTTTGATTAACTTTGTGTCCTCTTCAAACATTACTTCCATGTAATTATTCTGCATATTTATCCAGTGTCCCCTGACTTTCTCATTGTATCTTCAATGTAAATAGTGAAATTTAACAGCAAAGCAGATACGTTATTTTTAAAGCAAAAATGCAGAATAAGTCAGAGCGTATTAATTTAATTGTTACTTTTATAGTTGCTAACCTTTTGACTCTAATTTGTATTTTCTTTCCTCCTTCAAAAATCAGTGGGCAGGTATCTTTAGGATTACAAAAGATCAAGATTGGCTATCATATAATGAAAACTAAAATTGTTACCTTGTAGATAGACTCTAAAAATATTTGGCTTGACAAAATATCTTGCTTTACTGATAATGATAGTAATTTTCCCAAGGCCCAAAAACCCGTAATAATATTGACTGGAATTTTAGAAATCGAATGTGCAATGGTAATGTGTGTGCAGACTCTGCTGGACAGGTGCCCATGCCAGGGGCATTGCAGTTCAAGAAGGCACTAAAAGGATTTTATTGTGCATATTATTGTTTCAGAAAAATCTAATGTCATACACTTTTTCCATTTTCCAGTGACTTTGCAATGCAAGAAGACAGTTCAACAGAAGAAGTTCAAGGCAACAGGCTCAATTTGACTGAGCAGAAAATAAATATGATGGTGCTGGATATCTGCCACAAACCAGGTGGCAGCGAGTACCTGAGGCAAATTCATCACATCATCCAGCTCAATGAGGTAGGGAAACTGCCTTTTTGCCGAGCAATTAGGTGTGTATTGGGTTGAAGCAGAGTATGCTGGCAGCTAAGCATTCGTCAAAGGCATAGTAATACTTTTTAAAGTCAATGGCAGACCTATTATTGCAGTAGAATTCTGCATATTTACATTGCAGTGGAGTTTGTCTACCAAAGGGTTATTGCAGTAAAAAAAAAAATGATATGGCATATACATGATGGCACATACTGTATAGTTCCTCTTTTTTTTTTTTTCCATGTTGAAATCAAAATTGTGTGTGCATGTGTAGATAGATATAGTTAAATTGTATATACACACAAACACATGTAGCAGTGTACAAGTGTGGGTATGTGCCCAAGATAGAAGAGGGCGCGAAAACAGCACACAAAGCTTCAGTTGGAGTAGTCAGTGCATGTGGACTGGTATTTTTTTGGGAACCATTTTAACTATCTTGAGATAGATTGATCGTATTAAAAATATCATTATGGTGAAAGAAAATTAAAAAGTAAATGCAGATAGCAAGTAAAATCAGTTAGTCATATCTAAGAAGCATTATAACTAAAATCAGAAAGTCCATGTATACTGCTTTTAAAATTGAAGTCTATCGCCACATGTTCCTCTACTGCTTAATCTCCCTATTATGATTTAGGCTGGGTTCACACCTATGCAAATTGGATGCGGGTTTCCTCGCATCTAATTTGCATGACAGGAGATTGTGACCGGCTCTCTATGGAGCCGGTTCACATATCTCTGTTGCGGCTGCGGAGCAGCTTGCACAGGAGTGCTGTGCATCTTTGGCTCAGTTTCAGGTAAAAATTTGGCCCTGATTCATCCCTGAAATGGAGAACAGGGACGCACCGGACCCCTTCTGCGAGTCGCATCCGTCGAAGGTGTGAACCCAGCCTTATTGTGTTTCACAGAGAATGCAGTGGGAATACAGTATCTCACAAAAGTAAGTACACCCATAACATTTTATTATATCTTTTCCTGTGACAACACTGTAGAAATGACACTTTGCTACAATGTAAAGTAGTGAGTGTTCAGCTTGTATAACAGTGTAAATTTGCTGTCCCCTCAAAATAACTCAACACACAGCCATTAATGTCTAGACCGCTGGCAACAAAAGTGAGTACACCCCTAAGTGAAAATGTCTAAATTGGGCCCAATGTGCCAATATTTTGTGTGGCCACCATTATTTTCCAGCACTGCCCTAACCCTCTTGGGCATGGAGTTCACCAGAGTTTCACAGGTTGCCACTGGAGTCCTCTGTCACTCCTCCATGACGACATCACGTAGCTGGTGGATGTTAGAGACCTTGCGCTCCTCCACATTTTATTTAAGGATGCCCCACAGATGCTCAATAGGGTTTAGGTCTAGAGACATGCTTGGCCAGTCTATCACCTTTACCCTCAGCTTCTTTAGCAAGGCAGTGGTCATCTTGGAGGTGTGTTTGGGGTTGTTATCATGTTGGAATATTGCCCTGCGGCCCAGCCTCCGAAGGGAGGGGATCATGTTCTGCTTCAGTAGGTCACAGTACATGTTGGCATTCATGGTTCCCTCAATGAACTGTAGCTCCCCAGTGCCGACATCACTCATGCAGCCCCAGACCATGACACTCCCACCACCATGCTTGACTGTAGACAAGACACACTTGTCTTTGTACTCCTCCCCTGGTTGCCGCCACACACTCTTGACACCATCTGAACCAAATAATTTTATCTTGGTCTCATCAGACCACAGGACATGGTTCCAGTAATCCATGTCCTTAGTCTGCTTGTCTTCAGAAAACTGTTTGCAGGCTTTCTTGTGCATCATCTTTAGAAGAGGCTTCCTTCTGGGACAACAGCCATGCAGACCAATTTGATGCAGTGTGTGGTGTATGGTCTGAGCACTGACAGGCTGACCCTTCAACCTCTGCAGCAATGCTGGCAGCACTCATATGTCTATTTCCCAAAGACAACCTCTGGATATGACGCTGAGCACGTGCACTCAACTTCTTTGGTCAACCATGGTGAGGCCTGTTCTGAGTGGAACCTGTCCTATTAAACCGCTGTATGGTCTTGGCCACCGTGCTGCAGCTCAGTTTCAGGATCTTGGCAATCTTCTTATAGCCTAAGCCATCTTTATGTAGAGCAACAATTCTTTTTTTCAGATCCTCGGAAAGTTCTTTGCCATGAGGTGCCATGTTTCCAGTGACCAGCATGAAAGAGTGAGAGCGATAACACCAAATTTAACACACCTGCTCATCGTTCACACCTGAGACCTTGTAACACTAACAAGTCACATGACATCGGGGAGGGAAAATGGTTAATTGGGCCCAATTTGGACATTTTCACTTAGGGGTGTACTCACTGTTGTTGCCAGCGGTTTAGACATCAATGGCTGTGTGTTGAGTTATTTTGAGGGGACAGAAAATTTACAATGCTATACAAGCTGTACACTCACTATTTTTCATCGTAGCAAAGTGTCATTTCTTCAGTGTTGTCACATGAAAAGATATAATAAAATAATTACAAAAATGTGAGGGGTGTACTTACTTTTGCGACATATATGAAAAGTGGTGCTGGGAACCATGGAATCACATGAGCATGCATTTGCGCAGGCTCACATGCTGGACTAGTTAGAATTTTAGGACCAACAATCCTCTTAATATTCGCTAGCAGGGCAACATGAATCCTTGGAGGAAAGAGAGACCGTGCAATTTGTATATCCTCAATGAAACATTTACCACTTGCTCACCAGGCCTTTTTCTGACACTCTTTGTTTACAAGTAAAAATCTTTTTTTTTTTTTGCTAGAAAATTACTTAGAACCCCCAAACATTATGTAATTTTTTTTAGCAGAGGCCCTAGAGAATAAAATGGCGATCGTTGCAATTTTTTATATCACGCGGTTTTTGGGCAGCGGTTTTTCAAATGCAATTTTTTGGGGGAAAAAATAAATGTTAATGAATTTAAAAATACAATATATACCCCATTTTTGGTAAAATATGAAAGATGATGTTATGCTGAGTAAATAGATACCTAACACCTCAGGCTTTAAAAGTGCACACTAGTGGAATGGTGACAAACGATGGTACTTATTAATCTCCATAGGCAACGCTTTAAAAATATCTACAGGTTATTACTTTAGAGTTTCGGAGGAGGTCTAGTGCTAGAATTATTGGTCTTGCTCTGATGTTTGTGGTGATACCTCAAGTGTGGTGTGAACACGGTTTACATATGTGGGCATGACCTACATATGCATTCACCATTGCACGCGAGTACAGGGGGACAGGGGCATTTTAATATTTTTTTTTATTATTGTGTATTTTATTACTTTTTTATTTTTACACTGTCTCTTTAAAAAAAAAAATGTTTTAAGTACTTTTATTGCTATCACAAGAAATGTAAACATCCCTTGCGATAACAATATAGCATGACAGGTCCTCTTTATAGAAAGATCTGGGGTCTGAAAGAATCTGCGGCTCAGATCACTTTTAGCAGAAAGACCACCACCTGAGGGAAAAGTTTATTCCGAGGTTATGGCATCTAGCTGCAGCCATGACTCCGGAATTAAACATCAAATTAGTGACGTATTTTCCCAGTTAGGTGGTTGGCAAGTGGTTATATGACTGTAGTAGAGCTTTACACTAACATATAAAATAAATATAAAATATATAAGAAGATGTAAAAAAGTTACCATGCTTCTATTCCTGTCTTGGTACATTAGTTCTCATGTTAAATATCTACTGACACCTGCATGGAACTCAGCCCAAACAAGACATTTTTAGAAAGATCTTAGTGAATATGTATTCTTACCCTAAAACTGCAAATATTTTCTATTTCCAGATTTTTCCTATGTATTTCTAAAAAAAAACATAAATTCATATGGCGTGTTATGTACTTTTGTTAGATAAACTGAAAATATACATAGAGAAAAGTGAAGTCAACATTTTATTTTTACAATATATCCAGGCAGAGGGCACTCTACATGGATTATGCTGAATTTGTTTTTTAATTTAATATTAAAGTAACTATGATGCAATTTAAATATGTACTGTGTTTTACCTTGCATTTCTTCTATAATCATTTTCATAGTTAATTTTTTTCTACTGTCTTTTGCATGTGTTGATACCACATATGCCTGGAAAAGACTTAATTAGTCTTGAACAACATGTAGGAAGGCCAGTATGGTGGCCTGAATTTATGGGAGGAGCCCGGTGGGTATTTAAGCAGCCCGCTCACCTGTGGTGCTTGTCGGTTTCCTGTGCGCGATACGTTACGTCACTAGGCCGACTATCCGAATACCAAACGTCCGTAAATCGTTGTCTCGCGAAGTTCCCGCATTTGCTATTTCGTGCTCGAGAGTGTCAGTGTTTACCGATCCGTATCGTTCGTACCACGCGTCTGGCTTGGCTGTCGCAGGTAGGGTCCCGTCGGACTTTTCGTTTTTCATATCATGTCACTAAACCGTGAGTTCAAATTTCGTTTCACCCGCATCTCACAAACTGCAATGTATATCGCTCGTACTTTCGATATGTTACAAATTCGATAGCGCAGCGACGCTGACGTCGCTTCATTTCTAGCATGTCGGTATCAGTAGACAGCCATAGCCAGTCGCAATTTTGTAAAAGATCAAATCAAGTTAGTTCGATACCAATCATTTCTCATTTCTGAGACATTTCTAAACTCATTTCGGACATTTCAAATCATTTCTCATTTCTGAAAACATTTCTGAACTCATTTCTGACGTTTTCAAATCATTTCTCATTTCAGTCACCTACCGCGCTCCGATTCGAATCCAGTCGCACCAAAGATGCGCCGATTCGTTCCGGTGTGCCCCAGTTATTACGGCCTCATTTCTATACATGCTCCAGAGTTACGTTATTGTCAGTCAATTGTACCTCTGTCATGGTTATCATTTCATTTCCATGTATCACGTCCCGACATGAATTCAGTCGCATGAAAAATGCACCGATTCGTCTCGGCGTGCCCCAGGATTGGCCTCATTTCTATACATGCTCCAGAGTTACGTTTCATCAGTCATTCGTACCTCTGTCATGGTTATCATTTCATTTCCATGTATCACGTTCCGACATGAATTCAGTCGCATGAAATGCACCGATTCATCTCGGCGTGCCCCAGGATTGGCCTCATTTCTATACATGCTCCAGAGTTACGTTTTATCAGTCATTCGTACCTCTGTCATGGTTATCATTTCATTTCCATGTATCACGTCCCGACATGAATTCAGTCGCATGAAAAATGCACCGATTCGTCTCGGCGTGCCCCAGGATTGGCCTCATTTCTATACATGCTCCAGAGTTACGTTTTATCAGTCATTCGTACCTCTGTCATGGTTATCATTTCATTTCCATGTATCACGTTCCGACATGAATTCAGTCGCATGAAATGCACCGATTCATCTCGGCGTGCCCCAGGATTGGCCTCATTTCTATACATGCTCCAGAGTTACGTTTTATCAGTCATTCGTACCTCTGTCATGGTTATCATTTCATTTCCATGTATCACGTCCCGACATGAATTCAGTCGCATGAAAAATGCACCGATTCGTCTCGGCGTGCCCCAGGATTGGCCTCATTTCTATACATGCTCCAGAGTTACGTTTTATCAGTCATTCGTACCTCTGTCATGGTTATCATTTCATTTCCACGTATCACGTTCCGACATGAATTCAGTCGCATGAAATGCACCGATTCGTCTCGGCGTGCCCCAGGATTGGCCTCATTTCTATACATGCTCCAGAGTTACGTTTTATCAGTCATTCGTACCTCTGTCATGGTTATCATTTCATTTCCACGTATCACGTTCCGACATGAATTCAGTCGCATGAAATGCACCGATTCGTCTCGGCGTGCCCCAGGATTGGCCTCATTTCTATACATGCTCCAGAGTTACGTTATCAGTCATTTGTACCTCTGTCATGGTTATCATTTCATTTCCACGTGTCACATTCCGACATGAAATCAGTCGCATGAAAATGCACCGATTCGTCTCGGCGTGCCCAGGATTGGCCACATTTCTGACACATGCTCCAGAGTCCAGATCATAGCTAATCGCAGACATCGGGGGATTGATCCACATCTCTGTCATGCAATTTCTACCATTTCACTCCCACAACGCATCACCGTTTCGAAACCAGTCGCATCTGAGGTGCACCGATTCGTCACGGCATGCATCACTGGTTCCGATCGCGTTTCATACCTATACCAGAGCTCGGTTAGTTGCCAGTCGCTAACACGGCACAACCAATTCGAGCCGCGGTCAAAACAATCATTTCTCTCATTTCATTTAATACTGCACTCCTATTCGAATCCAGATGCATCAAACAAGCACCGATTCGTCCCAGGAGCACCAATATTTTCAGTTGCCCCATTTCAATACATGCTCCAGAGCCCGGTTCACGGTCGAACAAATCGTGACACGACCAGGCCGCACCTCTGTCATGCAGTTCATTCATTTCACAATCAAAGCAAACATTTCGAATCATTTCATTGTCACAAGATTGCAAGCATCATACAAATCATTGCTTCAAGTTACTTAGCAATCCCTTCACGAATTGTCACCTTTTCATTTTCCTCAAAAAAAAAAAAAAAAAAATCCATACCTATACCAGAGCTCGGTCGGTTGCCAGTCGCAAAACACGGCACAACCAATTCAAGCCTCGGTCAAGGTAAACATTTCTCTCATTTCATTTCATGCTGCGCTCCGATTCGAATCCAGATGCATCAAACAAGCACCGATCCGTCCCGGTGTGCACCAATGTTTCTTCTGTTGCCTCGTTTCAGTGCATGCTCCAGGGCCCGGTTCACGGTCGCATCAGTCACGACACGGCCAGGCCGGACCTTTGTCATGCAGTTCAGTCATTTCAAACATCAAGGCAAACATTTCGAATCATTTCGTTCTCACAAAAAAAAAAAAAAAATATACGAGCTCAAAAACAGGATATTCTCATCAGATCAAATCATGTCACAGGCCGGCAGCGAAGACTTCACGGCCCCTCTGTCGGCTTTCACACAGGCCTCATTTCACTACCTCACAGTACGTACGAATGTGGGAATATTCGTTCAGCAGCCATCGACGAACAAACCATAGATCGGCTCTTACAAACAGAACTAGACCGAGAGTACGTTATAGGCCTTTCACTCAGCCCCCTTTCAGCACTTGGAGAGTCAGCCCTATTTGGGGCTCGTCAAGGGCAAATTCACAAATAAATTACGTTTGGGGT
This sequence comes from Aquarana catesbeiana, assembly GCF_042186555.1. Taxonomy (NCBI): domain Eukaryota; kingdom Metazoa; phylum Chordata; class Amphibia; order Anura; family Ranidae; genus Aquarana; species Aquarana catesbeiana. The sequence continues at coordinate 165,915,307 of NC_133324.1, read as the reverse complement.
ACCACCTGTCTGCGCCTCATTCTTCCCACATCCCCAGTCTCAATTCCCTGATTCCCTCCGAAGAATTCTCCCTAAAATATTCCTCCGTAGACATGCCGATACAAGCAGTCATCAAAGCAGGTACAGGTGCCTGGCTTTCCAAAACCGACATCTCGGATGCCTTTAAGCTCCTGCCTATCCATCCATCCCTTTGGTGCTGGCATGGCATCAAGTGGAAGGAGGCATATTATTTGGCCACAAAACTGACGTTCGGTTCGAAGAGCAGCCCTTGGCTCTTCGACACATTCGCTCAGTCTCTTGCTTGTATACTGTTACACAAGGCTCAGTGACAAAAGTCATCCATTACCTGGACGACTTCCTACTAATGGAACCTCCCAGCAAGCCCCCAGGAGACCTCGACAAACTCAGAGCGATATTCGGAAAACCCAATCTTCCCATCACCAAGCACAAAGTAGAAGGCCAGCACATAACATCACCTTTCTCGGGGGCCAACTTAGACACCTGCGCTATGCAAGCCAGTCTCCCCCTCGACAAACTAACCCGCATTAAGGCGGTCCTTCACAAATTCACCCACACCAAGGGGTGTACCAAGAAGCAGTTGCAATCTCTCCTGGCAATGCTGAATTTCGCCATACGAATTATTCCACAAGGCCGCACCTTCGTGTCACGCCTGCTGAGATTCCTGCCAGAAACACAAGACCCCGGTCAGATCTTAAATCTAGACTCCGCAGCAATAGCGGACCTATCTATGTGGGACGAATTCCGTCCTCCCGGAATGGCATATCCCTAATTATACCCATGGTTTCAGCCCTGTCACCCCAGGTGGTGACAGACGCTGCAGCCACCACAGGTTTCGCTGCAATTTTTGGCCATCATTGGTTTTCAGGACCCTGGCCTCAACAGATACTGTTGATACCCGGCTTATTCAAAACATCTTCCCTCCTCGAACTCTACCCCATGGTGGCAGCTGCACAACTCTGGGGTCACCATTGGACAGGGCAAACCGTAATCTTCACCACCGACAATCAGGCCACGGCAGACATCAACAAAGGCAGGTCCAATTCCCCAGCAGTCATGTCCTTCCTGCGCAGATTGGTACAACTGTTCTTACAGCATCAGTTTAACATACACTGTGCATTTATTCCAGGCAGACACAATTAGCTGCTGACGCACTGTCACGTTCTAACTACACCTCCTTTCCAAACAGGTTCCCGGAGCCGATCCAGTGTCGGCCCCTATCCCTGCCTGGTCACAACTGACCCTGGACTAGTTTAACATTTACAAGGAGCAACGCAGCTCATCAATCACTCACTCTCTCATAACACACTCAAAGCCTACCAGACAGCTTGAAAGGCGTTCAATAAATTTCTCACATCCTGCCGTAAAGGACCAATAGATGTCAAACAGGTATTGGCCTTCATTTCATACTGCCACACTCAGCTGACCTTATCTTACAATACCATTCGGCTATACCTAGCCGGCGTACAACATTTCGTGACCCTGGAAGACCCCACAAAATCTTCACTGTTCTCATCACACGCTATACGAGCCATCCTAAGGGGCATCCAGAAACAACAACCAGTGATTAGTACTAAGCGCTTACCCATTACGGGGCCCATCTTCAGGGATATGTCGACTATTCTGGCTACTTCGCCATTCGGTCTCCTGCCCAGCACGGTCCTACAAGCAGCCATATAGTTGGCTTACTACGGGTTCACCTATAACCACCCCACAGACCAAGTATTACGCAGACGGCACTTGCTTCGCCACCAAGACCATTTCATCCTTCACCTCGAGGTTTCTTAAACCCAGGAAACAGGCTCTGGAGTGGACATTTCACCTCTACAGAACCAATAACAGCTGGTGTCCAGTCACCGTACTTAACCGTCTCCTCTCACTCCTGCCTGAACAATCGGACACCAGTCCTCTTCTACCATTCCCAGTTAAACCCACAAACGCATGTCACTTTGTAAAACACATAAGGATACTTCTCCGCAATCTTCACCTTAAACCCAGTCAGTACTCCGGACACTCCTTCCGCATCGGAGCAGCCTCCGCAGCAACCCGCCAGGGGGTTCCAGACCACATCATCAAAAGACTAGGCAGATGGAAACCAGCCTGCGTCGCCCGGTATATACCCAGTCCTCAAGTAGAGATGGCACAGGCATTCTCCAAATTGGCTCAATGAATACCTGAAAACCAATTATATATTATATCCCTACCTGAATGTTTTTGCCCCCTTATTTTGGCATACCGGCCATTAGACCAAGGCACACTTTCAGGTCCATTTCATATGGTAAGTCCACACTTCCAGGTCTATTTCCGATGGTAAGTCTTATCTTTATTATTAAGTGTTATCTATGTCCATATCGGACATAGGGCTCCGACCATAAGTAGGAAGGCCAGTATGGTGGCCTGAATTTATGGGAGGAGCCCGGTGGGTATTTAAGCAGCCCGCTCACCTGTGGTGCTTGTCGGTTTCCTGTGCGCGATACCCACCCTCCCATCCCCATTTCAAGGCATTCATTTCATTTCATTCATTTCATCTCATTTCTCTCTACAGAATAATCATTTCTTAAAACCAGGGTATGCCCCCTTATTTTGGCATACCGGCCATTAGACCAAGGCACACTTTCAGGTCCATTTCATATGGTAAGTCCACACTTCCAGGTCTATTTCCGATGGTAAGTCTTATCTTTATTATTAAGTGTTATCTATGTCCATATCGGACATAGGGCTCCGACCATAAATAACTATTAATGTTGTCTTCATGAAATAAAGGTGCTGTTGCCGCAAATTGACATTGTTCTGCGCTAATATCTCTGCTATGCCGCTTTGCATTGTAGGTTTACCTGAATGAGGCATTGTCTTCCCAACATTCTGAGCAGGCAGAAGCACATTCAGAAGCATTTCATATGACCTTGACCAGTGCAGAAGACCAGATTTCATCTTTCAACCCTCTCCATACATTCACACTACCTGGTATAAGTGCTGAGAGTGAGGTAGGAAACTGAATAGCAAGATATTTTCTGTTGATTAATATATTAGATGCATCTAGGAACTGCTGAAAGACCGTCAATGTCTCAGTAAAAATGGATTGAATTCTTATTACTTCAAACATTCCATTCATATGAAATGATTGTTTTTTTATATTGATGTATTTACAATTGTATGGGTCAACAGCACTTTGTTTTATGAATTTTTAACTTGCAGTTTCCATGTGTATACGCTGTATGCATGGCATATAAATATCTAAGTTTTCACGTAGAGTGGCTATACAGTAATTGTGAGGGTCGTGTCCCTGTTAAGACCGGATGACCACTGGTGTGGCGTGTTTCACCTATAGCAGACTTCTTTCAGGGGTGCTTTATGTGCATGCACTGGTACTCGGGGGCTCCAGAACTGTTCCTTTTGGGCAGTCAGATGCTCAAAATTACATTCAGTGATAGCTCAGCGTCTGAAATTTCTCCAGTTCCTTGGTGACACAGAGAGCCATAGAGTGTAATTGTGGCATAGAAGTTAATAGCAGTCACATCCTGGTTGAAACCTAGGCTTACTCCGTGGTCTGGCAAAGGACATGGTCTGCTTGGGAATAGCATTCCTATTCACTGTAATAGTAAATTATGCCCACCTAGTACTAGTATTTGCAGCAGACTTCAGAATTCCACTGTGAAACGTTTATGACTCTCTGGAGTGACAGGTAATATAGTTATTTTGCTAAGTATTGTCCAAGAACAGTGGTAAATTGGTGCATTCACTGGGATTCAGATACAAATCCCAAATCTTTGTCAAGGAACTGGGATTTGTGAAAACTGTAATCCGTAACGAATAAGGAAATTGCCTACGGTTAGATTTTTGCATTATTCACCTAAAAATTGGCAAATATATCCAATATGAGCTGACATAGTCACTGCATGGAACAGTGCAGACTTTTTGTGTTAAAAAGGAGCAAAGAAAACAACTAGTTCTAAGTGTCCCTAAGCTATGGCCTATCCCTGATTGTAAAGTACAGTAGACCATAACACATAAAACCCCTAAAATGATATCTTAACACTTAATCACATGATTAAATATTTATTCCTTAACCTTCTCCCGACCAGCGCACGCTGATGTACGTCGGCAGAATGGCACGGCTGGGCAAATGGGCGTACCCGTACGTCCCTTTGAATTTGCCGCCGTGCCATTGGGGACCTCTGTGAGTCGGGTCGCGTGTCCCGTGGACTCGATCACCGTGGGGATACCTGCGATCGCCTCATGGAGAGGACGAACGGGGAGATGCTAATGTAAACAAGCATCTCCCTGTTCTGCCTAGTGACAGTGTCACTGATCTCTGCTCCCTGTGATCGGGAGCAGAGATCAGTGACGTGTCACACGTAGTCACGCCCACCCACAGTTAGTAACATGCCCCAGGACATACTTAACCCCTCCCTAGCCCCCTAGTGGTTAACCCCTTCACTGCCAGTGTCATTTACACAGGAATCAGTGCATTTGTATAGCACTGTTTGCTGTATAAATGACAATGGTCCCAAAAATGTCCCATGTGTCTGCCATAATGTCGCAGTCACAATAAAAATTGCTGAGCGCCGCCATTACTAGTAAAAAAAATTATTAATAAAAATGCCATAAAACTATGCCCTATTTTTTAAACGCTATAACTTTTGCGCAAACCAATCAATAAACGCTTATTGCAATTTTTTTTTTTCACCAAAAATATGTAGAAGAATACATATCAGCCTAAAAACTATTTTTAGGGGATATTTATTATAGCAAAAAGTAAAAAATAATGTTTTTTTTTTCAAAATTGTCGCTATTTTTTTGTTCATAGCGCAAAAAATAAAAACCACAGAGGCGATCAAATAACACCAAAAGAAAGCTCTATTTGTGGGAAAAAAGGATGCCAATTTTGTTTGGGAGCCATGTCGCAGGACCACGCAATTGTCAGTTAAAGCGAGGCAGTGCCGAATCGCAAAAAATGCTCTGGTCAGGAAGGGGGTTAATTCTTCCGGGGCTGAAGCGGTTAAAGTTGCAATTTAGTCATAAAATTAAGTCCTGATAAAGCATTTCAGGTTGGTCCCTTTTAAAAGTATGTGCCTATACTGTTTGAAATCCAATAATGTAGTGTCGCACCCTGCTCTGCACAGGCCCAGTTGCTCTCCATTCTCAGCACTGTGCCTAAAATCAGAACCACTAGAGGCTGATAAGCTAACAGCTTTAAGATTTACTGTTGCTGAAGGGGGAAGAAAGCAATAGGAATGATGCAGACTGTGCTGAGGGAGAAAAAAAAAACAGGAGAGATGACAGGACAAACTCTTCTGCCAGGGAGGCACTTAAGAGTTGAACTTGCAAGAATAGTGTCTTATCTTATTTCCCTGAATCTTTCTCCTTTTTCTGTCATCGGTAGCCTGTCAATTTCAGGATTGTAAAGCTATTGTCAGCTTTCCTCTTTAGCTAAGCCAAGACATACAATCAAGGCTGAAAATGTACATATTTTAATTACAGAAAGAGATGTATAGTTTTTGAGACCAAGGAGAGGGAGAGAGTTTACGATAAGGAAGTAACTGGCTTCAACAAAATGGTGGCCTCCAGCAAGAAGAAAAATTAGCAACACAGCACACACTAATTTTGGTAGCATAATTATTAATGTGGAATGTATGTTATTTTGTTAAATAACAATTAAAGTGGAATTCCAGTTAATAATGAAAAAATACTCTTTATTTTTATATATAATATATACAAATTTTATATTATGCAGTATTGGAATTGCTAAATGTGTGATGAGAAACTACAGTCTAATCTAGACATCCAGCAATTCTCCTCTGCTTCACCGACAACGGTTTCCTGTGCAGCCAAATGTTTCTGCTAACGGGTACTTCCTGGTACCTTTGTCAGAGTTTGTGCAAGCAGCGCAGCCCTGCCCATGTCCTGCCCAGCCCCATCTGTGATGTCATATGTTTTCTCATGAATTAGGATGCACAAGCATCCTCTTTTATTAGAGTGCTCAGACAGGAGGAGCAGAAGGAATGAGATATGCCCACAAGCCGCCCTAGCTGTAAGAACGTACAAACAAATAGATTTAAAACATTTTACACATAACGATGGATTGTTACACTCTACTGTTTAACTGATTGCGGCAAGTAAATTGAACCCAGGCCTTTTATTCCACTTTAAACCCTTAATCTCGACCCTAACCCTTAAAGTGTATGTACATACTAACAACGAATGTCCCTTTCGGTCTAATAGATGCACCATTGAAAGGGTTTTGTTAAATAAATGCAGAAAAATACCAATTGATCCTGACAGAAATCTAGTGAGTTTGTAACAACCTGTGCCTCTGCTGCACTAAATTCTCAAGCAGTGTATCGGCCCTACTCAGTTCACCTTTGTGGACCACAAAACACCTCTTCCCTATGTTATGGAGAGGATGAGAGGGAAAGTGTTCTGTAGCCCTAAAAAACTTCCCATCCTAGGTGACAATTCTGCTCTTCTGTAGATACAGTACAGTGAAGGAGCATTATCCCACAAGGGCCAGAAGTGTATTACTGGCAGGATCACAGGGTGAAAATAGAGAACAGAAAAACCTGGAAAAACAATGCAACCACAGCATTAGTGGACTGGAAAGCTGCTATACATTACATTTTTGTTCATAGGTTTAGATACACTTTAACACAATCCTAACACTTTACTTGAACCCATTGCTTGTTAACCTCTGCAGAAGCATATTTATCTTAATAAGCACCCAAAATTTCTGTAACCAAAGCCAGATCAACACTAAAATGAACACTGCTGATCCACCAGCTCTGAAATCTACTGGTCAATACTTGGAAATGTGCAACGTATTGTCAGCTGGTTGGTGAACTTTTCAACATTTGCTAACACATTGCAAAATGTGTAATTTGCAGTGGGTAACAGCAGTGCATGGTCTGCTCTGTGCTACCAGCATACACAAGCTGTGAGTGGCCACTCAAAGCAGCATTATTAGGTCTTAAATAATAAAAAAAAAGAAGTTGGGTACCAAAGTTGTACAATATCAAATTATTTAGAAAGGTGATGTAAATGGGTGTTTTCAATATAATTTACATTGTAGTTTAAGTGGTAGGGCCCTCCCCTTCCAGACTACTATCAGCATGTGTGTACATTGCACATACATGCCAACTCAGATGTGTTTATGTAACGCATACATATATATTTGTATCTCAGAAATTTAAATTATAACCATTGTGTAAATTAGTCCTTATTTATTGTGCAATCGGTCATACATAACAAGAGTTTGAGTTTCTTGTGCTCTCAGATCAGTATGTGTGCCATCTGTTTATTTTAATTCTTTGTACCAATTTTAGATTAGAACCATAAAATGGCTTCTAATTAAGATACATCATGCAATATAAATCCTAGCTCCCCCTCTGTTTATTTCCTGGTAAACTTCTTGCTGACAGTAGGAAATTGTAAATTGTTACTGCACATTCAAAGCATCCATTTATTTCTCCTTTCAAACAAAGGCTGAAGCTCTCAGACAAAGTGCTTGGGCAAATTGCCACTAACAGTTGGAATGTGGTAGAAAAATTGATTTATATTTTAATAAATAATGACTACATCACTTAGTGGATTTGTAAATTAATTGTTGTCTTATTGGGATAAAAACCCGCCTGTCTGCATTTGATTTATACTAACAGGCTAAGTCTGTCTTACCCTTTTTGTTCGTCTATCACAGATAAATTAATAGATGTGATTAATAACTAATAAAACCTTCTTTATTTTTATCAACAGTCTAGCACAATGAAAGAGGGATGGAATTGGTCAGCATTGTTACCACACTGTTTACAAGCGAATCCTGTGACCTTGGGAGGGCTGCTACTGCACAGGTACTCTGTTATGCCATAGTCAAGCTAATTAGTGATATGTGCCAGTTATGCTCTCAGAATAAATACTGTACCACAGAATGCATTCTAGACCTTTATTATCCTTTATGTTTAGAGCCATTGACTTTTTAAAGCAAATGTATTTAGGTTTGGACTGAAAATAAAAAAAAATATTTCCTGCCATAAGGTGGATCTCTTAGCTATTTTTTACATATTAATCTGTCTATTCTTAGCCGCTCTTTAAAAAAAAAAAAAAAAAATTCTGTTATTTATAGAGTTCAGTAAGTCTAACTCAGATTCACAACTGAATAAATCTGAGGAGCAACTCCCCCTTCCTTGAGTTATCTGTTCACCCTGGTTTAAATATTTATTTGTAAAACTAATATTGTGTATACATAGTAAAAAATCACATTTAGAGAATGTATAAACTAATACTAAATTAATATAAATCCCAAACTATTAGAGTTTCCTGTTAAATATATGGCCCTGCTGCAGGAAAAATGTACTCTTTTTGAGCAATCATCAAAATGTACCTTATATAAATCAATAAGGCACACATCATGACTACCAAATTGTGTTATATTTTCAAGTACAAAAAAACTTTTTCTTGTCGGATCAATCTTTCTTAACCTTTACACCCTGAAGAAATCTTGGGAATCATTTTTAGGTTTTCATGAAACTCTTGTATTAAAATGATTATATCTACAGCTCATAGTGCATTAGCATAATATATAGTAATGAATTATTTATAATAATACATAAAATAATGTATTATGTATACATACAATAATAAAGATTTTAAAGTGTGCCACAATAAGAAACTGATGCTTGTTTTTTGCTGAACGAATACAAAAATTTGATGTTGAACAGGGAGAATTTTTGTGGGGCTCATTATGCTGCCATTGAAGTTCACTACCTTACCAATGCCATAGGATCGTTTTCCAGCCTAAATATCCATAGTATTCTAGAATTATAGATCTTTGGGATCTTCTTGTACTCTTGGGCCTTTTTCTTTCAACCACCAGTATAGCTCTAATCACTGTAAGGATCTGCAAGATTATTACCAATAATAACAATAATGTCATAATTAATGCCACAGTTACAGCCTGTATATAATACTTCAATTATTGGGTTTTGTTAAGTCAGTCCTAATTCATTTCAGTTTTAAAACCTACTTTCATACTTGATATCCTTCATTTGATCAAAAAGTAGATATATCCAATTTAGATGAAAGCTGTGTACACTTTAGCAGTTAAACTACTAAAAACATCAAAAATGTAATTTACCATATACTGTAAATGTTCAGTGTTGTCTGATATTAAGATCACTGCCAAGCTATCTTAATATCTACAGGGAGTCTCATTTTACTGCCAACTGTTTTGTGGTTGTAATCTGCAAACCTAGTATGTCATCAGTTTAAGTTGCTGCTGGCAAGAACGCTTATGAATCTGATCTTTCCACGGTCGAGATAAGTCATGCTATCAGATCAAGCTGCACTTTAGAACTGCTGGGCCTTGTCCTCTTTGCTTATAAAAAGAAAGGCATTTGCACATTTGTTTGCTAGAGTATTAATGACAGTAGCATTAAATCAAATATTTTCAGTTTTATGCAGCCATATCAATAGTATAAAAGTTAGCTTCAGATTGTATTGGGTTTAAAAACTTTTTTGACCTTTCATCAGAAGTTATTTGATGGTTACAAGTAGATAAAGCACATATTTCAATACACCGCTCAATCGAAGTGTAGTGAATATTGTACATTTACTAACCCTCCTGGCAGTAATCCCGAGTGTGACTCGGGGTTAAATTTCAGTACCATTAGCGGTAACCCCAAGCCACACTTGGGATTGCATTGCAGAATCCTGGTCCAGGAAACTTACCTTGTCACCAGGATCCTGCGATGTCCCCCCCGCTATGTCCCCGCCGCATCCTCCGCCCGAAGCTCTGAGTGCCAGGCTCCATTCCCTGCGAGAGTCCCGACACATGGGGGCAGAGACCGGTAGCGAATTCAAAAAGTATAAAATATATAATGCATACAGTACACTGTAATCTTACAGATTACATTACTGTATCAAATAATTTCACATCCCTTTTGTCCCTAATGCTTTGTCCCTGCATGCACTTTTATATTTTAGATACTGTTCTATCTGCCTGGAAACTTGAGATTGTACATGGCAACCAAAAAGTGCCCCTTTACATCAAAAGTGGTTTTAGACCAGCTAGAAAACAGCAATAGTAAATTAGAACACCTGCAGAATTGAGCGAATGAATCGTGGGGAAATTAATTTTATTATTATATTATTATTTTTTTATAATTATTTATAGTTATTTAATATATTATAATTTATGATTTCGTGTTTCAAACTTTATCATACATGGGATGTCTACTAGACTCTTGTTTGGACAGATTTAAGTGTGTTATTACTAAGAATTACAGACCTACAATATAAAATGCCAAATTTCTATGCGAAACAATTTACCGCTTTGAGATTCAAAAATCGGACATATTCATACCACCAGGGAGGCTACAAAACAACAAATGGAAACCACATTAAATTATTAAAAATATGCTTTACATCAATCATAGGCCCAGGTCTCAGCATAGGCAAGGCATCAGGACATGCACACAGGATTGACAGATGTGGAACCTGTAAGGCCCCTTTCACACTGGGGCGGTAGGGGGCGTCGGCGGTAAAACAGCGCTATTTTTAGCGCTGTTTTAGCGCTGTTTTACCGCGGTATTCGGCCGCTAGCGGTGCGGTTTTAACCCCCCGCTGGCAGCCGAAAAAGGGTTAAAACCCCTCGTATAGCGCGGCTATAGCCGCGGTATTACCGCGGTATAGCCGCGCTGTCCCATTGATTTCAATGGGCAGGAGCAGTTTAGGAGCGGTGAATACACCGCTCCTTCACCGCTCCAAAGATGCGGCTTGCAGGAGATTTTTTCTTCTCCTGCCAGCGCACCGCTTCAGTGTGAAAGCCCTCGGGTTTGCAGGCGCTATTTTTAGCGCAATAACGCCTGCAAACCGCCCCATTGTGAAAGGGGCCTAATAGCTAAGAAGAACACCAGAGAGCGCCACTCTAGATTCCGCATAATTGGTAATGTGAATAGGCTTGACAAAGAGGAGAACACCACAAAACGCATAGCCATGTCCCCTTGAAATCACTTCTGGTCTTGTTGCAGTCCACTGTCCCTCTACTTCCTTACTCCCTGGTTGCCTGGACACTGTAGGCAACCCAGATAGCAGCGGTGTGCATTGGATTTCGACCCAAACACCAGCTAAACATACCTACTATCACCACTATCTTCCACTACACGCGCTTTCCATCTTGTTCCGATTGAGTTGCCAGTTGTTTTTTGCTATTCACATTACCTATTTTACAGGCACCCCTGGTGTTCTCAGCTGTTACAGGTTCCACATCTTTCAATCCTGTAAGTATGCCCTAATGCCTTGCCTTTGCTGAGACCGGGACCTATGATCGATGATAAGCATATTTTACTGATTTTATGTGAGTTGCTATTTGTTGTTTTTTTTTTTAATAAATGTACAATATCCACTACACTTGCACACACTCTGCTGTATTTTATCTGCCATTATAGGGATCTCTTAAGCCTCCTGAAGGTGCTGCATAAAGGTGTTCTGGATTTGGCAAAAACTTCATAAGCTATAAGAATCGGTTTATGAACTATAAACCGCAGACTTTTCTAGACATTTTTAGACTTTTCTCTGAATTTCCATAGGCAGTTATGGGTTAAGAGCCCTAATTATCCCTTTGCACCATCTCACTCCCTATACTTGATAATTAAAAGTGCTAATTCCTGTCGGATTTCATCACCCACTTTGGATGTACACTTTCTTCTCCTCTCTGCTCATGTTAATGCCCCTGGTGTTTAAAAGCCATTCAATAACCCACTTCCTAAAAAAGTTGAACGCTGCTTGAAAGGAGAGACAGATTCTACTGCAGCCATATCATGTCTTATAGAACAGGAGTCAATAGCTTGGCAGAGAATGGCTTTTATAGATTAGAAATAAATAAAGGTGGTTACATGGAACAAACTTAATCAAGTCATTTAAAGACTCTAGACTGGTAACAGGCTCATTGTATAGAATTATATGTATGGCTTGTTTATTCAGCTTTATTTTATTATTAAATTATACATAATACCTTGAACAACATACCGTACATATTTTTTCTGTTTGAAACCCAAATGGAATGAGCTGCAATTCCATTTGACCACCTCACGCAAATCGCCGTACCTGTACGTCGGTACTTTGATGCTAAATACCGTTGTTATGTCAGCAGCTAGCGGCCATAACCCTGGTATTTTCAGAAATGGCGTGCATCTCTCTTTGAGATTAAAGTGGTTTCTGCAGCAGATTCGCCGCTAAATCATTTTTATCGGTGGCGGGAGAGAGCCCCCCCTCCCGCCGCGCTCCGGTCGTCTCCGTCACTCGGTAACGTCACTTCCGCCCAATGCTCTTAAAGGGGATTTTTTTTTTTTTTTTCAAATTACATTTGTTTTTATTTTTTTTTTATTGCATTTTAGTGTAAATTTGAGATCTGAGGTCTTTTTGACCCCAGATCTCATATTTAAGAGGTCCTGTCATGATTTATTTCTATTAAAAGGGATGTTTACATTCCTTGTAATAGGAATTAAAGTGACCCATTTTCTTTTTAAAGGACAGTGTAAAAATAAAAAATAAAAGGTAAAATAAATAAGAAAAAAAAAAATGTAAAGTGCCCGTCCCGCCGAGCTCGCGCTCAGAAGCGACCACATACTTAAGTCGCGCCCGCATATGAAAATGGTGTTCAAACCACACATGTGAGGTATCGCCCCAAACATTAGAGCAAGAGCTATAATTCTATCTCCAGAACTCCTCTGTAACTCAAAACTGGTAAGCTGTAGAAATTTTTAAATGTTTCTAATGGAGATTTTTAAGTGCCAAGTTTGTCTTCATTCCACGAGCGGGCGCAATTTTGAAGCGTGGCATGTTGGGTATCAATTTACTCGGCATAACATTATCTTTCACAATATAGAAAAAAATTGGGCTAACTTTAGTGTTGTCTTATTTTTTAACTCAAAAAAGTGTACTTTTTCCAAAAAAATTGCGCTTGTAAGATTGCTGCGCAAATACGGTGTGACATAAAGTATTGCAATGACCGCCATTTTATTTTCTACAGTGTCTGAAAAAAAATCTATATAATGTTTGCGGGTTCTAAGTAATTTTCTAGCAAAACAAAATATTTTAACTTGTAAACAACAAGTGTCAAAAAGAGGTTTGGTCCGTAGCCTCCCTGGCGGTATGATTATGTCAGATTTTTAATCTCAAAGCGGTACATTGTTTCGCATAGAAATTTGGCATTCTATATTACAAGCCTGTAATTCTTAGTAATAACGCACCTAAATCTGTCCAAACAAGAGTCTAGTTGGCATCCCGGGTATGATAAAGTTTGAAACGCGAAATCATAATATAAATCATAATATAATATAATAAATAACTACGATAACCCACGATTCACTATCACTCAATTCTGCATGTGTTTTACTTTACTATCTACTTTACTATCTCTGTTTTCTAGCTGGTCTAAAACCGCTTTTGACGTAAAGGGGCACTTTTTGGTTGCCATGGACAATCTCAAGTTTCCAGGCATAAAGAACAGTATATATAATATTAAACTGCATGCAGGGCACTGAAATTATTTGATACAGTAATGTAATCTGTAAGATCATAGTGTACTGTATGTGTTGTGTTTTTTGTACTTTTTGAATTTGCTGCCGGGCTCCACCCCCCCATGCGTCGCGACGCTCGCAGGGAACAGAGCCCGGCACACAGAGCATCAGGCGGATGATCCGGTGGGAGACACAATGGGGGGACATCGTAGGATCCTGGTGACAAGGTAAGTTACCTGTACCAGCATTCTGCAATGCAATCCGAGTGTGGCTCAGGGTTACCGCTAATGGTACTGAAATTTAACCCGGAGCCACACTCAGGAATACCACCAGGAAGGTCAAGTGGTTAAAGAGTTGTGTTGTCAAATTGTCAATTGGCCGCTTGTGTGTCAACCAGCTATATCTGTTTCTTTATATCTGTAAAGTTAAGCTGCAGCCAGGCACCTGAATAGTTGAAATACATGTGTGTTGGTTTGCAAAAAAATTGCAATTCTGTTCAGCTAGTTGTGTGATTCAAACACTCCTGTTAAGCAGCATAGCTAGGTTGTGGATTTCTACTACAGGTTACAATTACACCTTGGTTCAAGACCTATTCCTGGCATGCTAATTGGAAAATGAAGGAGACTTCATTTATTTTAGCTTTTTACTTTTTTCAGCTCTTCTGACATGCCAAGTATTACATTTAACACCATAAAATTATTTAAGCAATCACTTTTTGGCTTTGTGCTAATGAGAAGTTTATATAGAGTATATAATTGTGCATTGTGTCTTGGAATGTAGTTTGCTTAAGCTGTACAAGGGCATTCGGGTGTTGCCTCAATTAAACCTCCTGTAAAAAACTTGTTGTTGTAGAAGTGACAATACAATAATGTAACTTTTTTTAGTGTATGTTATCATATATTATAATTTGTGCTGTATATATATATATATATATATATATATATATATATTTATTTTTTTTTTTTTTTTTACATAAACCGCAACTATAAAAATTATATAGAGCTAACAAATTAAGTGGAATTTTCACCTTGATCCTACATTACAAAAAACTTTACTTTTACTATTATGGTAAAATATACAGTATAAGTATACTGTGAGTTAAACTTAAAGTATAATACAATAAAATGTGATGTAGGTATAAAAAAGTCATTCTGATGAGAGGTTTGTAACATAATAATAAAACTACAGAGCCAGTGAATTTTAACTTCAGGTACCATTTTTTACTATTGTGCTCTAAGTGACATGGCTATAAAGATGAGAGTCAGAAAAGACAAGAACATGTATCTAGGACAAGAGAGAGAGATAGTTCTGTCCTCCAACAAAGAATGATTGTATTGAAAAGGCACCAGAATAATAGGCAGGGATGCTCGGTCTCTAAAGCACGGTGTTCAGGCTGTCAATCCAGTACATGACACAATGCTCTGCAAAGCTGGGGGTGATTTTTTTTATGATAGTCTTAGGATTGACGGGTTATGACAAAGCTGAATTCATGGTGCTCTAATAAGTCTTTTGTCTACTTTTGCATACATTGTGACTTGTCTGGGAAATGACACATTGAGCTTATGCCCTGTCTGTAAATCCAGTGGGGTTAAAGGGCTTTGGGTGTATTGTCTGCTACTGCAGTGCTGGCTTAGTAAAGCAACTGCAATATTTTTTTATGCAGTGTGTGTTCAAGAGACTGCACTTTCCACACAGAAACCTAGCGGAGCTAGGAGAAAAGGCTAGACACAATTTGAGAAGACTCATTAATCAGTGACAGTCACAGGTGTAGTGATTTCTTCACAATCTGCCAACAGACTGTGAAAGTCAAATCCAAAGCTTGATGTCCAACTAAGAAGCATTTTTTGTAGAGTGCCACTAACACAGGTCTTAAAATCCTGTCTATAATTGAAGGCAAGTAAATCCTTTGGACTGAAAATACCGATTAGAAGTGTGGCCCTTGTTTTCTTTGCAGTGTATTTAAGAGTAAAACGAGAAAACATTTGCACTACTACACATAAAATGTTTAAATTGCTAAAAGGTACCTCCACCCTTTGGACAAATTTAATGATGCATAGAAGAAAGTGAAATGGTTATCTTTGTTCTTTCTAAAGGAATGTGCATAAAAAAAAAAAGATGTTCAAATATTTCTTTTCCATGAGGGAATTTTAGACAATATGTATACAAAATAGGTAATAACATAAGATATTCATAAATGTTAACATACTCACTAAAAAAGACTTCTAAACTGTTAACATAAGTTCAAAAATCATTTTCAATTTTTTTAAATCTGTAACTTTCACTACCTGGTGATCCTGACACGAATGTTTTTATTCAGGCACTTCCTATTATGGGGTGTCCCTGTCTCCCAGCTGTTCTTCTGCATTGTCACACAAGCATCAAAGGGAGACTATAAGCAGCTTTGTTCCCACCCATTGTGCAGACATGGTCCTCTGCTGCCACCATCAGGAAAACCACCCTGAGAAGTGCCATGCAGCCATCGGCCATGTGCATGCATGTAGATAGGATGTGATTGCAGGGGATCAGCAGCACTAAGATGCAGCAATCATTAAAAAAAGTGAAAATAGTGTTTTCCAAAACGAATAAAACATGGAAGTTTGTTACAATACATAAAACCAAATATAAGTGCAAAATGAAACTGTGCATATCATAAAAACAATTCCTCGTCTTCCAGTACCATGTCCTTTGGATGTACTCAGTGCAAAATGTGTTTAACCACCTCCCGTCTGGCCTCTTATAATAATACGGCCGTGCGGGAGCACCATTATCATGGGTGGACGTCATATGACGTCCCTCTATTTGCACACCCTAGGGGTTGCATAGCAGCGCAATCTGTGACCTGATGTGTCTGGTGGAACACGCGCCGACACAGGTAGGGGTCGCCGGCTTCTGGACTGTCTCATGACCACAGTGTTGGCATTTGGGGGGCCGGGGGCCCGCTTTGTATGGCGTCCGGAGTAGGGGGAGGGGCTGCTTGGGGGTCCTTTGTGAAGGTGGGGGCAGGGGTGGAGTATGTCACTTGTATCTGGACCACTTTCCCTTGTCCAGGGGGGACAGTGCAATCACTGCACACTTCCTCCATGGTAACTACATGGGTGGATGGAGAGAGGACACTGGGTAGAGGGTACATGGGCAGTTGGAGGTTGTTGTAGGAATTGTAGTCATGGCTGCCAGAGCCATATTTAGGTGTCACGGTATCCCTGGATGTCTCTCTTTTCAGGGAGGCGGACATGCAGCTGCAGTTGGGATAGTTTCTCCCCATTCTCAAGGGCAGACACAGATATCGATCTAGAGGGGGTCCATGGGCAGAGCAGGGAGCACCCGCTTTGGGCATTTTCATGCTGCAGTTCCGGTCTTTTAGGGGGCCCGCTCCACATGATGTCTGGTGGGGGGGTTAGAGGGGCTCTTGGGGTTCCTCTCAGGCTGGGGTGGTTGCTGGGGGCAGTGTGTCTGTCAGCAACCAACGATTTGGTATTGGGTGGGAAATCATGCAATTGGCTTCATACGGTCGATCTCCCCCTGTCTCGTATACTCTCATCACAGTTCACTGGTCTTTATGGTTCTAAGCATGTTTCACTATCTTACCAAGGCTGCATCTCACATATATCTGTTTATTTTTTAGGATTCTGGTTGGAGTGTGTATGTGATCAGCCAATCAGTGTTCCGTTAGTGAGCTCAGTGAGTGTCATGTGTTCAGTCAGATATGGTCTGGGTTTCACAGATTGGCAACACTCCACTTCAGGTTTACCTATCACATTTATGGGTACCAACGGATTGACATGATCATTTCTAATTGACTTGTGTGGTGGCAAGTTTCCTCATCCGTTTTTCATACAGCTCACGTTACGATTTCATACGTCATGACATCTCACTACCCATATCACTTGCCTGACACGTCTCAGGTTTCATAGGCCTGAGTTTACGTTTTTAATTTGCCTGATACTCCTAAGGTAACTCGGCCTTGGTAGTTCTTGAGACTGACACGTTTTCAGTCCTGCACAATGTATACTTTGTTAACACTTTGTGTTAACCACGATCACTGGTATGAGGTTGTTAAAAAAGATTTTCCTTTCCTTGGAGTAAGTTTGGGGTACATTAAGTTATAACTCTTGCTTATGACAGTGTTGTTTTCGGTTGCATAGGTCATGTCACAGGCAGCGGATATCAAAGACTTTGTCTCCATCTCTCCTTCTCCGGCCAGGGGTTCTGAACAGGGTAGCACGCCCTCCTTAAGAACCTGGACCGTCCCAAGACTCATGGCAGAACTGGGACGCAGGGGAATTTCGTACCCGGCTTCGGCTCACAAAGCGGAACTATTAAGATTATTATTCCCCTGTACTTCAGGCTCTAATACTGAGCAGGTTACCCTACGGGCTGTCGCCCAGTCCCTGTCACAGATTCACGCCACCCTGAGCTTGCTGGCAACCTCCTGTCAGGAGTTGCATGCCGGGGTTGAGGCTTTGAAGAACCAACCAAGTCCGGTCCCGGTGGATCCTGCCGTTCCAGGGACATCAACAGGTTGCAGGACTCCCATGGTACCAAGTCCCGGGCCTTGAGCTTTAGGTAAAGCGCAAGTGCTCACTTCATTCCTGGGAATATCAAAAAAGATATATCAGATGGCGAAGACGTTTATTTGGCATCCCTCTTAATTGCTCTCCACGATGTAGCCGACAACAAGTCGTGCACTTGCAGTGATGTTTCCATGGTTTTTAAGACCAGGGACCACAGGCTCAACCGTAAGCTTTCCATCCCAGAGTTTGTCCTGGCTTTCAGTTGTTAGGGACATTATTGCATTTCATCCTTGCAAAGTCGGTTTTCTCCTCAAGGTTGAGTGATGCAGCAGCCTCTAAAGTCTATGCAGCTATTTTTGGCACTCACTGGCAGCTGGACCATGGCCAGGTGAGATTTTGGATATTCCGGGGTGTGCAGAGATATCAACTTTGTTTTAGACAAACTCCATAATGTCGGCATCGCAGGCGTGGGGTCGCTTTTGGATAGGTGAAACGGTGGTTTTCTCCACGGACAATCGGGCTACCTCAGAATTGTTTAACAAGGTAGATCCAGGTCTTTTACTCATGTCTTTTGTACATAGGCTGATTTGGCTGTCCCTTCAGTTCCATTTCCACATACACTGTAGGTTCATCTGTAGTGTTGAGTATACAGCAGCGGATGCTCTGTCTCGTTTTGAACCACCCGCTATTTTCCCGACAGGTCCCAGACTCAGACATCTGTGTCACACTGTCTCCGCTTTTCTCGCTACTAGCAATGGACTAGATCCCCACTGGGCCGATGCTTATGACACGGACTGGGATGCCTTCCAGGCTTTCCAGTCTAGGTATCCTAGGAGTGATTGCTACAACATTCTATATATACTTGCTTTCTGCACTCACAATTCAAGCCACATATCTGGCAGGTATCCAGCATTGCATATAGTGTTTTTAAAGAAAGTGCAAAACCAATATAACTAAATGAAAAAACACAGTGGCGCTAAAATACAAAAGTAAACTATATCGCTGAACTTTCCTTTAAGAAGGTGCTGTGTGATAGAATATATATATATATAATTATTCAGACTCAATGTGTGACCACCAAGTGACAAGTGATAAAAACATATATCAAATATAAATCATATCAAATAAACTGCTGATGTAAAAAAGTCCTTAAATGGTGATTTCTTCTTAAACTTCCACCACACACAAGTGTTCGGTGATTCCACTCCCTACAGAAATCCACTCACCGACTTCTAGTGCCCACACTCTCGTGTAAGGCTCAAAAGCTTTTTGACTGCATCAAAAGGGTCACAACGGCAATCCAAAAAACCAGAATCGTGTGCAAGGATCGTTCCACATGTGAAATAAAAATAATAGTAGTTTACGGGACATTGAAAAAATAAAATTTCCTCTAGGTGGGATATTTGGAAAGGGATAAATAGTGCAATGAGGTATGAGAGTAGTGTAAAAAGTTTATAAATTTTTATTAAGAAACATAGGTTTAAAATAATGAGCACATATATACACTATACATATCACAAAATATCATGAATGAATACTGGACAGGACTAATCATATAATAACATTACAAAAAAAAAAGACAGCTAGTAAATTGCAAAGATCTGTTATGTTGGAGGTGAGCACAACAGAAAAGAACCAACGCATTTCTAAAATGCTATTTCTTCATCGGGGTGTATGCGATTTTATCGCAGAACCTACAACCGTCTGCAATTTAAAAAAAATACACACATATTAGATACATAATATTGATTAAACACAAACTAATTGGTATATGTGTGATCACATCGTACTTTGTGTTTTAGTGTGTTTAGACACTGACCGTATGAACTGTGTAGTACTAGAGTGGATTTTCTGTCCAGATTTTAACGTTTAAAAGCAGTTTAAATGTTGCAGCTGTCAGCCTGTGGGGCCCAAAGCCCGACAGGGTGAGTAAATGCACCAGCACAAATAAATGGGTCCAATGGTGGCACGAGGGGAAACATGGGCAGAGTCCCAAACAAAGGACAAACCAGGCTGGCCCTCCGAAATGTACTTACTTACTGAAAAAAACAAAGTAGTTAACAATCACTTTAATGCCCTGTACACACGGTCGGATTTTCCGACGGAAAATGTGTGATAGGGCCTTGTTGTCGGAAATTCCGACCGTGTGTAGGCTCCATCACACTTTTTCCATCGGATTTTCCGACACACAAAGTTTGAGAGCAGGCTATAAAATTTTCCGACAACAAAATCCGTTGTCGGAATTTCCGATCGTGTGTACACAAATCCGACGCACAAAGTGCCACGCATGCTCAGAATAAATAAAGAGATGAAAGCTATTGGCTACTGACCCGTTCAGAGTCCCGACATACGTGTTTTACGTCACTGCGTTCAGAAGGATCGGATTTTCCAACAACTTTGTGTGACCGTGTATATGCAAGACAAGTTTGAGCCAACATCCGTCGGAAAAAATCCTAGGATTTTGTTGTCGGAATGTCCAATCAATGTCCGACCGTGTGTATGGGGCATAAGTCTCCTGCTCCTGTCACTGTCAATTACTGTTTTAAGTTACTGACTAGTTACAGACTATCTGTCCATAGTAGTTTATTAGGTATATACCAAGAAATAATATTTTTATTTGACCTTACTATTTTCCTTGCTACTGGCATTCTAAGGAAATGTCAAACAGGGGAAAGATACAGTGCACAGTGTACCAGTGTAAAAAAGGCAAGGCCCTTGCTGCTAACCTGGAAGAAAATTACACTCCTGACCTATTTTTAAGCACACATTGCTTTTAAAAAGCTATATACATATTTATAATAAATGTCCCTTGTCTAGCTGTTCTAATGAAGATATAGCACTGGGTAATGTATGATACAAAACCATACAGTTACCTACTATTATAACAAATCATTAAAGTGGATGTAAACCCAATGTCATCCTTTCTAAACTACTGCCATAGGGGTTATCTATAAGGATATACATGCCTCCTGCATGTATCCTTACCTGTCACCCCTCTCTCTGTTATTAGACCCGAAAAACTGCATATTCTGTGGGTGGGTCTGTTGTCTGGAGCTCGGTGGGTGGAGTCCTGATGTCAGTAGACTCCCCGCCCACCTCTACACTCCCCTTGTCAATATGCATTTTCTCCTGTGCATTTCTAACACTGAACTTCTGCTGAACTTCTGCTATGATATCTAACATCCAGTGAAAAGACAGGAAAGTAACCACATGACTTCAGCATGCCAAATCATGCTGAGGTGTGGAACAGCCAATCCTTGCAGAGCTGCTGAAGAAAGGAGTGGGGGAGGGAATTTAAAAATACTGCATGTCTCTTAGGCTAATGCACGAGATATGTAAATCACCTGTCACTCACAGCAAGGGGGAGGATTTGACAAAGTTTTTCTCAGTTTGTCAAGAATTGTCTCACTGAACAATAAAAGAGGATTGCTCAGAGATGGATTAACTCTGTGTGGCAAGACTGGGCTCAAATAATAGCAAATCTTACTCTACAGCAGTGGTCTCAAACTGGCGGCCCTCCAGCTGTTGTGAAACTACAAATCCCATCATGCCTCTGCCTGTGGGAGTCATACTTGTAACTGTCAGCCTTGCAATGCATCATGGGACATGTAGTTTCGCAACAGCTGGAGGGCCGCCAGTTTGAGACCCCTGCTCTACAGTATGATAAAAAATGTCAAGTTTACATCCACTTTACCCCTAACTATCATCTGGGAACTGATACCTGTATATTCACTGTTACCACAGCCACATAAATGAAGGGCAGCCTAATACATCAAAATGCTCCAAAAAAGGTGCATGTAGCATTTTTTGGTAGTACTGTGCTGCAAAGCAAATCTGTTGGCAGGCTGCATTGAGTGCCATTCAGAATGAAAAGCACCACATTGCAACAATGCCTGTAACATTTATTAGTGTGCATTGTGGTAACCAGGCTGGTCCAAATGAACTGTTTACTTCACGACATACAACAGCTGTGTGCTGTATGAACTGTATGTAGCCCATAGGTGTGCACAGCTTATAGCATTAGGGTGTGCACCCCAAAGCTCAAATACACATGCATGTGTGTGTCTACATATACATGGCCCGACACTGATCTCCCTGCTGACACAGTGAAAGAGAAGTACGTAAGCACTTCTCCTATAACAGAGCCGATAAGAGGGAGATCTTTTCCATCTCCCTGCCTGCACACAAAGTGATAATGCTAATGCAGAAAAGGTGCACAAAAGGTGATTAGGGTGTGCCAGGGCACACCCTGCACACCCTGCACGCATGCCTATGATGTAGCCTCAACTACATACAATATACAGCTCTGCTTTCCAGTGGTGGGACAAGACCTTTTTTGTCCCACTTCTGGTTCAAAATCCAGTCGGGCTGAGCAGTGCTCAGGGTCAGTTCACACTGCCCCTCTGAAATCGCAGAGCAGCCGGAGCAATCCACCACTCCGGACGCTCTGCATTGCAGCTGCACTAGAGGGAAGTGTGATGCACGATTAATCGCACCACACTGCTCCTTTTTTTTGTTTTGTACCAACTTTATTTGAAGTGTACAAAACATACACTTCATTCACCGCAATGTCGGATGGCACGCTGCTGTCCAGCATTGCAGTGCTCTTCGGGCCAGTGCGATGCAATAAAATGCAGCCAGATTGCAATGCAGTGTGAATGGGACACATAGGGACAAATGTTTCCTGTGTTTTCCTGCGGTGACAGACGTTTTACAATGCGGTGAAATGTCTGTCACCTCATACAGTGTGAATTGGTCCTTAGTCTTTTACAGGGAGCTTTGTATTCTGATGAATGAATACAAAGCTTTCTCTAATTGGCAGAGTCAGAGATTGTGATGTCATCAGCCTGCCTCTTCACTTCAGCCAATCAGTATACAGTGCTGTGTTCCGGCAGTGGGACAAGAGCTTCCTGTCCCACTCTCAGAACCAATCCCAAACAGTAGGGGCCATATAGCCCCATACACACGATCAGATTTTCTGATGGGAAATGTTCACGGAAATTCCGACCGTGTGTATACTCCATCGGACAGTTGTCGGACTTTCCGCCAACAAATGTTGGCTTGCATGTCTTCAAATTTTCCGCCAACAAATGTGTGTTGGATTTTCTGATTGTGTGTACACAAGTCCGTCGGACAAAAGTCCAAAGTACGAACATGCATGCTCAGAAGCAGAAGCGGTCGGTCTTGTAAACTAGCGTTTGTAATGGAGAATAAACATTTGTGACGTGGCAAATTATGAAATCTCCAAATGCCGCGCACATTCTCTTCTTCTTTAATGGGATAATAATGAAGCTGCTTTGCTGGTGATACTGATGGAGTTATTGCAAACAAATTTTCAAAGGCTTTTTTTTTCTAGTGATATCAAGAATAATATTATTATGTTTTTTTTTTGTTTTTTTTTTTTTTTATTTGTGCAAGTTACCACAACACCATTATCCCAATTTTACATTGTATTTTTTAAAATGTAACTGCCTACTCCCAAACTGTCATTTGAAGTAAAACACATAGCCAAGTATTATTCTCCACAATTTTTTTATTGTGCATTTAAAAAAAAAATAGACATGCTATCTGCCAATAGAACTTAACCAAAAAGTGCATTCTGTGCATCCAAAAATATAGAAAATGTACCAAATCAAATCATTATTCAACCAAAAAAATAATGTCAAAGCAATAACTCCAAGGCCAATAATAAATAACACGTTATCTGCTCCGATTCCGCAACATGTCTGGTTGACGAACGGCCGTTCAGAAACAAACTGAAAAGCACAAAATGAAAAGCGCGAACTGAAAAGTGCTAAATGAAAAATGTGAAAAGAAAAGCGGGAATCAACGCTCACCAAACTTCTACTAACACGAAATTAGCAGAAGGAGCTCTAGTGCGTCACTATGTTTGTAATTGTTGGCCAATTTGTGTGACCATGTGTATGCAAGACAAGTTTGAGCCAACACCCTTCGAACAAAATTCCACGGTTTTGTTGTCGGAAAGTCCGATCGTGTGTACGAGGCATAAGAGTTGCAGTACTATAGGTCTAACTCAGCAGGATATGGGCATTTTTCAAGAAAACACACTGTAAAAATGTTCACATCTATGGGTTGATGTGCTTAGAATATATTTATCTGATTTAATCCTAAAGTTTAATTGTTTTACTCTGTTATAGACTTCAAACATACAGTACATTGAAATACCTTCAATTTTACCTTGCAGTTTCAGTATGTTTCCCGGCCTGTGCACAGTTGTTCATTCAATTTAGTGCAACACACATGCAAGAAGAATGAAAACAAATAGCATTTTTGCTTGCACATGATTGGATGATGGAAGTCAGTAGCGAGTGAGCTCCGCCTAATTTCCTAAGCTCTGGAGCAACTGCAGGTTCAAAAGTGCACAGGCTATTTGCCTTTAATAAATCAACCCCATTGACATGCTAAGGGTGTACATTGTAGAGGGTTTTTACATTTTTAATAAAACATAATAGGGGGAATCTATCAAAACCAGACCACCTAGGATCTGTAGCAGCATGGCAACCAGTCAGCTTTTATCATCGCCAGCTTGTTCAGTTAAGCCGTGAAAATGAAAGATAGAAACTGATTGGTTACCATGTACAGCTACATCTGATTCTGGCTGTTCCCATTTTGATAAATTCCCCCTAGTGTATACTTTTTTACACAGAAAATTTGTGAAATGAGTATATAATTAAAGTCAAGTTAATGGATCTTCGTTTCAAGCAGTAGGGCTTGTGTCAAGATGTAAAATTTAGTATGGAGATGTCCGATTAAGTGACGAGGTTTTGATTCACAGAAATTTCTGTAATTTCCTTAGACTGAAGTGTCTCTGGCATGTAATATGCATGTAAAATGTCTCCTAAGTGTGTATTAAAGTCAGATAAAGTTGAGTAACTCAAATTAAATTTAGGTGAACTCA
This sequence comes from Aquarana catesbeiana, assembly GCF_042186555.1. NCBI lineage: Eukaryota > Metazoa > Chordata > Amphibia > Anura > Ranidae > Aquarana > Aquarana catesbeiana. The sequence continues at coordinate 165,890,351 of NC_133324.1, read as the reverse complement.
CAGCATTACAGAGCTAATCAAATTAGCAATAAGGAGACTTAATGATTTCTCTGGTGATAATTATATGGGCAATTTAACAGTATATTGGAAATATTGAAATTTATATTCTGTTCTGCTCTACCTGTTGCATATAAAATTAATTCAAGCATGATCATGCTTGCCGCATCAGATAAATGTGTTTGTTTTACAACAAAGTTATTTGCATTTTGTGTAAAAGTATTAGCTGTGGAGATTTTTAAAGCTAATATATTGAATATTATTATCATTATAATAACACTATTTATTTAGCGCCAACAGTTTACACAGTGCTTTACAATGTAGAGGGGAATAGTACAATTACAGTACAATTCAATACAGAAGGGACAGGAGGGCCCTGCTCGTAGAGCTTACATTCTTAAGGGAGGGGGTGGTGGTACAAAAGGTAATAGATGCAGGGAATGATTTGATGGGGGGGGGGTATAATTTATAATTAAAATATCTTATTAATAAATATTTGTTCATTATTTAAAACCAGGTATCTACTTACATAAAATTCAGTGCAACATGGCTTTATAAAACATTTTTTTTTAAACTGTGAAAATAATATTATTGATGCAATATATTGTCTCAGAACCCCCTTGCTATATAGTAAGGGGCATTTGTTTAGCTGTCCTAAAAGTATACATTTTTTCCCTAAGTCTCGGTTCACACTGCTGAAACATGGGATCCGACTTGTGAGACCGCCCAATTCGCATGATTTGTCCAATTCAATGTTTCCCTATGAGAGCTGATACAACACAAGTCGCTCCTTTGGTCCGACTTGGGTGTATATGTTAAAAATATATAATATTGTATAACCAAAGAAAAGTATAGTTTAAGGCTAGCCCATACATTTTTATGCACCGCATCCCAATCAACATAAGAGCAAAAACACACAAAGACCTTTAACCACTTCAGCCCCAGAAGAATCTACCCCCTTCCTGACCAGAGCACTTTTTGCGATTCGGCACTGCGTCGCTTTAACTGACAATTGCGTGGTCATGCAACGTTGCACCCAAACAAAATTGACGTCCTTTTTTTCCCACAAATAGAGCTTTCTTTTGGTGGTATTTGATCACCTCTGCGGTTTTTATTGTTTGCCCTATAAACAAAAAAAGAGCGTCAATTTTGAAAAAAACACAATATTTTGTACTCTTTGCTATAATAAATATCCCCATTTAAAAAAAAAAAAAATTCTCATTTTAGGCTGATATGTATTCTTCTACATATTTTTGGTAAAAAAAATCGCAATAAGCGTATATTGATTGGGTTGCGCAAAAGTTATAGCGTCTACAAAATAGGGGATAGATTTATAGCATTTTTATTATAATTTTTTTTTTACTAGTAATGGCGGCGATCTGTGATTTTTATCGTGACTGCAACATTATGGCAGACACATCGGACAACTTTGACACATTTTTGGGACTATTCGCATTAATACAGCGATCAATGCTGTAAAAAAGCATTGATTACTGTATAAATGTCACTGGCAGTGAAGGGGTTAACACTAGGGGTGATCTAGGGGTTAACTGTTTTCGCTGGGAGGTGATTCTAACTGAAGGGGGAGGGGACTGACTAGAGGAAGTGACGGATCATGGTTCCTAGCTAATAGGAACACACGATCTGTCACTCCTGTCAGAACAGGGAAGTGTGTGTTTACACACACTCGTCCCTGTTCTATGTCTCCTGCTCACAATCACTCATGGCCGGCGGTCATCACGACCGTTGGAACCCCCGCTGTGCCTGTTTTTTTTTTTTTAACCCGCTGCTTGAACGGAAAAAAAAATGTCTGTTTTTACCTTGCTTAAAATCTCCTATTGCTCTGCTCTAACCACCTAGTGGCTGAAATCTGGCCATTTTACAACCCCAGTTCTACAAAAGTTGGGACACTGTGTAAAATCTACATAACAAAATGCAATGATTTGCAAATCCCATTAAAAAAGTTTTGACAGGGCAACAAAAAGCTGGCAAAGTAAGTGGTACTAACAAGGAAGAGCTGGAAGAATATTTTGCAACTAATTAGGTTAGTTGGCAAAAGGTTAATAACTTGATTGGGTATAAAAAAAGAGCATCTTTGAGAGTCAGGGTGTCTCAGAAGTAAAGATGGGCAGAGGTTCACCAATATCATGTACCAGGTGTTGGAGGCCAATGAAGATAGGGCTTCCTTTGCAGCTAAGTTCTAGACTACCCTGAAGGTGAAAACAGGAGGAGTTGGGCTCAGAGTAGCAAAGGTTGCCTGTGGGGTTGCTTGCAGAAGGACTTAGGAATACTGGAGTGCTGAGTGGTGGTTGCAGGCAGGTGGCGCCTGTGAGACATGACAGGTCTGTGGTATCACAGAGACAAGAAGATGGTCAGTTCAAAGCCAGGATCTGGAGCCAGGCGGGTAACAGAGCAGACAAGGTCAGGTGAGTAGCCGAGGTTAAACACTGGAGAGCAAGAGAGGAGATCCGTAAGACAAGCCGAGGTCAAGGTCAGGAGGCAGACACAAGACAGGTCGGGGACAAGCCGGGTTGGTAGCGGATAATCACGGGAAAAAGGAATCACTACAACACAGGTAGTAAGCTGAAGATCAACCAGCAACTTCTGCCATTGAATGGCTTCCTTACAAAAGCCACTGAGCGTCAACCTGCGGTGCAGACATGCATAATTGCATGCACGTGCGTTTTGGCATGCATCTGTGCGTGCTTGAGTGCACCAAGGCACTTCTGCGCACGCTTCTGTGCATACATACGGGTGCCAAAGCGCATCCGTGCGCGCTTCTGCGCATTCCGGCAGCCATGTAAAGTACTGCCAAGAGTGCCAGTTCTTTGAGCACCCTGGATGGTGCCCTGACAACCAATCTGTAAAAAGCTGTGTCTAAATATTGTTGAACAATTTTAGAATAATGTTCCTCACCGTAAAATTGCAAAGACTATCATTTACAGTACATTATATCAAAAGATTCATAGAATCTGGAGAAATCTCTGTGCGCAAGGGACAAGACCAAAATGCAATATTAGATGCCCATAATCTTTTCTCCCTCAGACAGTACTGCATTAACTGATTCCCATCCAGCCTATTGTAAAATGACGGCCAGGCAGGATTCCTATTATCCTGGGTCACATGACGTCCTCCCAGGATCATGTCTCACGCGTGCTCCACCTTGTCAGTTCATTGTACCAGCTTGTTGCCGGTACCATTCATTGTGTACCATTGTGTTGATCTCTGTGATTGGCCATAGTGATCACATAGTACAGACAGGGTCAATCACAGCCCATCTGTATTATGTGATTAGCTGTGGCCAATCACAGCTAATCACAATAGTAAACACTGAATAAATACATTGCATTCAGAAACAAAATGGTTGCTTATAACAGTGAAATTCACTGTTATAAGCAATCATAGTCATAGTTTTGTAAAAAAAAAAAATCCTGATCACCTCCCCTGAGCAGTACATTTTTACTATGGTAACACTGCATTGCTCTGGTAACAGTATATAAATAAATATGTAAAAAAACAAATTATAAAAAAAACAAAAATTGAAAAAAAATATTAAAACTTACTTAACATTTTTTTATATACTGCCACCAGTAAGTGTGCCTGATCACTGCCACTCCAGTTATATGATGATGCTGTACTGCACTGGTGACAATATTTAACCACTTGCCGACTGCTGTCAGCACATAGACGTCGGCAGAATGGCACGGCTGGGCAAAGTAACGTACGTGTACGTCACTTTGAATTTCCCTCTGTGCATGCGTGCGCCGCCGGCGATGCGCCTGCCGCGAGCTCCGTGACCGTGCCCGCGGGACCCGCAGACTTGATCGCCTCTAGGATACTCGCGATCATGTCACGGAGCTAAAAAACGGGGAGTTGCCAATGTAAACAGCATCTCCCCGTTCTGCCTAGTGACAGGACACCGATCCTCTGCTCCTTGTCATCGGGAGCAGCGATCAGTGTCATGTCACTGCTAGCCCATCCCCCCACAGTTACAATCACTGCCCAGGACACACTTAACCCCTCCCCGCCCCCTAGTGGTTAACCCCTTCACTGCCAGTGACATTTTTACAGTAATCAATGCAATTTTATAGCATTGATCGCTGTATTAATGCCAGTGGTCCCAAAAATGTGTCAAAATTGTCCGACGTGTCCGCAATAATGTCGCAGTCACGATAAAAATCGCTTATCACCGCCATTACTAGTAAAAAAAAAAAAGATTAATAAAAATGCCATAAAACTATCCCCTATTTTGCAGATGCTATAACTTTTGCGCAAACCAATCAATAAACGCTTATTGCGATTTTTTTTTACCAAAAATATGTCGAAGAATACGTATCGGCCTAAACTGAGGAAAAAAAATATTTTTTTATATAATTTTGGGGGATATTTATTATAGCAAAAAGTTAAAAATAATGCGTTTTTTTTCAAACTTGTCGCTCTTTTTTTGTTTATAACGCAAAACATAAAAACAGCAGAGGTGATCAAATACCACCAAAAGAAAGCTCTATTTGTGGGAAAAAAAGGACGTCAATATTGTTTGGGAGCCACGTCGCACAACCACGCAATTGTCAGTTAAAGCGACGCAGTGCCGAATCGCAAAAAGTGCTCTGGCCAGGAAGGGGGTAAATTCTTCCGGGGCTGAAGTGGTTAAAAAAAAATAAAAATTGTGGAAAAAAACATTTTTTTTAAATATCCTCATTTTTCAAAAATTGCAACTTCAAAAAATTCGCCATTACTCATACTTAATACCTTGGACTGTCTACTTCCCAAAAAGGGGCCATTTGGGGGATATATGTACTGTTTTAGCATTTTCAGGTCTCAAGAAATTAAATTGCTGTCAATACATCAGGATTGATTGATTTCCAGATATATATACTATAGTTTGTGGACTCTATAACTTCCCTACAGACTAAATAATATGCACAGATTTGGGGAATTTTCACCAAAGAAATGTAGCAGAATACATTTTGGCCTTAATTTATGAAGACAGATGATTTATTTGCAAAATGTTATAACAGAAACAAAGACAAACATGTTTATTTTTTTCAAAAATGTCTGTATCTTTTTATTTATTTAGCAAAAAATAAAATACCCAGTTGTGATCAAATGCCACCAAAAGAAAGCTCTATTTGTGTGAAAAAAATAATAAAAATGTCATATGGGTACAGTGTTGCCTGACCGCGCAATTGTCATTCAAAGTGTGACAACGCTGAAAGCTAAAAATTTGCCTGGGTAGGAAAGGGGTGAAAGTATTGAAGTGGTTAAAAACAGGCTTCTATGATGGACATCACTGAATGGGTTCAGGAATACTTTGAAAAATCTATTTTTGTTTTTCCCAAAAAGTTAAAGCTGATGCGAAGAAGAAGCCATATCTAAACATGATACAGAAACATCACTGTTTTCCATGGGCCAAAGCTCATTTAAAGTGGTCTGTTGCAAAGTGGAAAACTGTTCTGTGATCAGACTAATCAAAATTTGACATTCTTTTTGGCAACCATGGGCTCTGCATCCTCCACATTAAAGAGGAGAGGAAATTTCTGGCTTCGTTCAAAAGCCTACATCTCTGATGATATGGGGGAGCATTAGTGCCTATTGAATGGACAACTTGTACTTCTGGAAAGGCACTATCAATGCTGAAAGATATATCCAGGTTTTAGAGCAGCATATGCCCCCACCTAGATGATGTCTTTTTCAGGGAAAGCCTTGTATATTTCAGCAGGACAATGCTATACTGCATCTATGACAACAGCATGGCTTCCTAGAAGAAGAGTCCGGGTGCTTAAATTGTGCACAATATTTCATTGTGAATTGTGATATTAGTGTCACTTTTCCAGACATACATAACAAATCTCCAGAGAAAGTGGACAGTAGAGTCTGTTAAGTGCGTTAACCTGTTCCCGTCCACGCTATAGCCGAATGACGGCTACAGCGTGGATCTACATTGCCGGGAGGCATTAGACGTCCTCCCCTTTGCACGCTCCCCGAGCGCTGTGATCACCGCGCTCCCGGCCCCTTACCATGTGATCAGCTGTCAGCCAATGACAGCTGATCACGTGATGTAAACAGAAGATCAGTAATCATTTTTTTTTACTCCTCATGCTGACAGCGTGAGGAGAAAAAAAAGCTGACCACCGGCTTCTGTGTAAGGGACATCGGTCCCGAAGAGGAAGAGGCACAGCCGCCTCATCTGTGCCAACCAGTACCACCTGCCAGTGCCACCTGACAGTGCCCACAGAGTGCATATCAGTGCCCACCAGTGTATATTAGTGCCACTAATCAGTGCCAACTATCAATGCCCACGAATGCCACCTATCAGTGCCCACCAGTGTTGCCAATCAATGCCTCATCAGTACCACCTAGCAGTGCTGCCTATCGGTGTCACCTACCAGTGCCCATCACTGTCCATCACTGCCGCCTATCACTGCCACCTATCAGTGCCCATCAGTGCCAGCTATCAGTGCCACCTATTAGTGCCCTTCAGTGCCACCCATCAGTGCCACCTCTCAGTGCCCACCAGTGCCACTGGGAAAAAGGGAAAAAAAATTTATAAAAATTTAATTTGGGTACAGTTCAGCATGACCGTGCAATTGTCATTCAAAATGTGACAGCGCTGAAAGCTGAAAATTGGTCTGGGCAGGAGGGGGGTTTAGGTGCCCAGTAAGCAAGTAGTTAAACAGAGTATAGCCTATTTCCCAACAATATATTTACTGTTACTTCTGAAATGAGTTGTAACTGATATGGCAAGGAATACGTGAGTTTATGTAACCAGGTTATGGTTGGAGTATACACTAGATTGTTTTATGATTTTGTAACATTTTAACCACTTGCCGCCCGGCCTATTACAAAATGATGGCGGCAAAGTGGTTTGATATTCCTGATCGGACGTCACATGACGTGATCAGGATATCGAGCCGCTGCGCGCCCCGGGGGCGCACATCGCGGCGATCGTTGTTGCGGGGTGTCAGTCTGACACCCTGCAACACCGATCTAGGTAAAGAGTCTCTGACGGAGACTCTTTACCACGTGATCAGCCATGTCCAATCACGGCTGATCACGATGTAAATAGGAAGAGACGGTGATCGGCTTTTTCTCACTCGCGTCTGACAGACGCAAGTAGAGGAGAGCCGATCGGCTGCTCTCCTGACAGGGGGGGTCTGTGCTGATTGTTTATCAGCACAGCCCCCCCTCGGATCCCACCCAGGACCACCAGGGAAGCCGCTCAGGACCACCAGGATGGCCACCACATGGACCACCAGGTATGCCCCCTAGACCACCAGGGAAATACCAATCTGTGCCCAGGCAGCTGCCAATTAGTGCCCACTCCAATGCCTACCACTGCCAGTGCCACCAGGGATGCCTATCAGTGCCGCATATCAGTGCCACGTATCAGTGCCCATCAGTGCCAAGTATCAGTGCCCAGCAGTGCCGCCTATCAATGCCCAGCAGTGCTGCCTTTCAGTGCCCAGCAGTGTCGCCTATCAGTGCCCATCAGTGTCAACCAGTGCCACCCATGAGTGCCCATCAGTGCCGCCTATCAATGCCCATCAGTGCTGCATATCAGTGCTGCCCATCAGTGCCACCTACCAGTGCCCATCGTCAGTGCCCGCTCATTGGTGCCGCCATATCAGTGCCGCCTTATCAGTGCCCATCAGTGAAAGAGAAAACTTACTTATTTACAAATTTTTTTAACAGAAACAAAAGCAAAACTTTTATTTTATTTAAAATTTTCGGTCTTTTTTTATTTGTTTAGCAAAAAATAAAAAACGCAGAGGTGATCAAATACCACCAAAAGAAAGCTCTATTTGTGGGAACAAAATGATAAAAATTTAGTTTGGGTACAGTGTAGCATGACCGCTGAATTGTCATTCAAACTGCAACAGCACTGAAAACTGAAAATTGGTCTGGGCAGGAGGGTGTCTAAGTGCCCCGTATTGAAGTGGTTAATAATTGGTCATTTGACCTTTTAGCATTATATTGGAATTCGACTCCAGAGGATTTGTATTTCTGTTCACCCAGTCCTGAGAGTTATGCAGCCCTGCCAGACAGTACAGCCAGCCAGGTGATCTGACTTTTACTTATTGCAGTTAAAGTTATTGTAAATGCTATTAAAAAAAAAATATATATATATATATATATATATATATATATATATATATATACTTACCTGCTCTGTGCAATGGTTTTGCACAAAGCAGCCCCTGTGCAAAAAGAAGCATCCTTCTCTTCTCAGGTCCCATGCTGGCACTCCTGGCTCCTCCTTTTCTCGATGTGCCACCATAGGAAGCAGCTCAATCTCAAACCACGCTATCTGCATCTATTGATACAGACAGTGCAGCTCAGCACTGCCCCCCCAACTTCCTCACCAATGGCTCCTGTTGCTATCAATCTGCCCTGAGAGAAGAGAGAGCGCCATGCTCTCATGCACAGTGCTGGATCAAAAATGGGCTTAGGTAAATATAAGGGGTGGCTGGGGCTGCACAAAGAAGTTATTTTAACTTAAAGTGGTTATAAACCCTTACATATTGGCTTTAGGTGATACACAGAGATTAAATAAATCCTCCTACATAATTTGTACCTGTTTAGCTGCAGTCTCCTCTTCTCCACATCTGTTCAAAGTGCTGAATTATTAAGTTTGTCTGAGGGTTCATAAACAAAAGAGATGGAGAGCTGACATCACACTCTGCAGAGCTCAGTGAGGAGAGCTCTGAGAGCTAATTGGGGGGAAGGGACACACCCCCTTTACATAGCACACAGGAAATCTGTCACCTCTTTTCTCTTAGTGTTAGTAAAACTTGTCAAAGGTGATTCATGCTGACAGCAGAGGAACAAAGCAGCAGATAGAAATTACACTTGGTCTTCTTAATTGAGACAAGTACACACTATAGAGGGATATGCTTTGTTCATATTTCATGTCTAAGGTTTACAACCACTTTAAAGCATAGAATGCATTAAGGTAAAACGCCTTCTACTTTTACAACCACTTTAAGCCATACATATAGGTCACTTACCTCCCAGTTTGTGATTGGACCTTAGGCGTACACAGGGGGTTTGCCGGGTGTGCCTGGGCACACTCCTAATCAACCCCTGCAGTGCTAATGTGCTAATTCCCCCTGCTAATAATTCACCAAAGCCCCCCCCATTTAAAAAAAAATGACACGTCCATTTAGTTATAATAGGGCGTACACACAGTCGGACTTTCCGACAACAAAATCCTAGGATTTTTTCTGACGGCTGTTGGCTCAAACTTGTCTTGCATACACATGGTCACACAAAGTTGTCGGAAAATCCAATCGTTCTGAACGCGGTGACGTAAAACACGTAAGTGGGGACTATAAACGGGGCAGTGGCCAATAGCTTTCATCTCTTTATTTATTTTGAGCATGTGTGGCACTTTGTGCATCGGATTTGTGTACACACGATCGGAATTTCCGACAACGGATTTTGTTGTCGGAAAATTTTATCTCCTGCTCTCCAACTTTGTGTGTCGGAAAATCCGATGGAAAATGTCCGATGGAGCCCACACACGGTCGGAATTTCCGACAACACGCTCCGATGGGACATTTTCCTTCGGAAAATCCGACCATGTGTACGGGGCATTAGAGTGTATGTATGTGTGGATGTGTGTGTATATATATATCTATATATTTTTTAATGAATACATAACTACATTAATTATTATATAATTATATACACACACACACAAACACCCATGTGTGTTTAAGCTTTGGGGTGCACACCCTAATGCAATCAGCTGCGTACACCTATGGACTGGACAATGAAGGATCAGCAGCTGCTTACCCCTCTGCCCACATTGCTCTTTCCTCCTGTCAGCATGTTCCTTAACTGCACTTCTAGCGCTGCTCTTCCCTTCCCTCAGCTGAAAGCTGCTCTACAAACGAATACAGTAGGCTGACACATTGTCTTATAGCTTCCTATCTAGCTCTATTTTAAAAAAAATATATATATATTATACAGTGGGGACGGAAAGTATTCTGTTATATTGCAGCCATTTGCTAAAATCATTTAAGTTCATTTTTTTCCTCATTAATGTACACACAGCACCCCATATTGACAGAAAAACACAGAATTGTTGACATGTTTGCAGATTTATTAAAAAAGAAAAACTGAAATATCTCATGGTCCTAAGTATTCAGACCCTTTGCTGTGACACTATATATATATTTAAGTCAGGTGCTGTCCATTTCTTCTGATCATCCATGAGATGGTTCTACACCTTCATTTGAGTCCAGCTGTGTTTGATTTTACTGATTGGACTTGATTAGGAAAGCCACACACCTGTCTATATAAAACCTTACAGCTTACAGTGCATGTCAGAGCAAATGAGAATCATGAGGTTAAAGGAACTGCCTGAAGAGCTCAGAGACAGAATTGTGGCAAGGCAAAGATCTGGCCAAGGTTACAAAAAATTCTGCTGCACTTAAGGTTCCTAAGAGCACAGTGGCCTCCATAATCCTTAAATGGAAGACGTTTGGGACGACCAGAACCCTTCCTAGAGCTGGCCGTCTGGCCAAACTTAGCTATCGGGGGAGAAGAGCCTTGGTGAGAAAGGTAAGAAAGAACCCAAAGATCACTGTGGCTGAGCTCCAGAGATGCAGTCGGGAGATGGGAGAAAGTTGTAGAAAGTCAACCATCACTGCAGCCCTCCAGCAGTCGGGGCTTTATGGCAGAGTGGCCCGACGGAAGTCTCTCTTCAGTGCAAGACACATGAAAGCCCGCATGGCGTTTGCTAAAAAAAAACCTGAAGGACTCCAAGATGGTGAGAAATAAGATTCTCTGGTCTGATGAGACCAAGGTAGAACTTTTTGGCCTTAAAGCGGGATTCCGGCCAGCGAAAACATTTTTTTAAATTCAGCAGCTACAAACACTGTAGCTGCTGACTTTAAATAAGTACACTTACCTGTCCTGGGTGCCCGCGATGTCGGCCGCCCAAGGCCGACCCGTCCCTCGGCTCTGGGGTCCCGGCACCGCCATCCTAACTAAGGGAAACAGGCAGTGGAGCCTTGCGGCTTCCCTGCCAGTTTTCTACTGCACATGCGCGAGCGGCGCTCTGTGAATGGCCCCGTGGTTTTCTGGGAACACACACAGTTCCCAGAAGGCAACGGGGCCGCTCACCGAGGAACAGGACACGCCGCAGAATAGGAAGAGACAGGTTAGGAAGATTGCCTAGCAACAAGGGTTCAGGTAAGTTTAAAAAAAATTTTTTTCAAATGTTTTTTTTTTTAATTTTTTTTAGGATTTTTGGTGCAATTTTTTTTTCAGGGTGGCCCTCCACTTTAATTCTAAGTGGTATGTGTGGAGAAAACCAGCCACTGCTCATCACCTGTCCAATACAGTCCCAACAGTGAAGCATGGTGGTGGCAGCTGGGGGTGTTTTTCAGCTGCAGGGACAAGACGACTAGTTGCAATCAAGAGAAAGATGAATGCGGCCAAGTACAGGGATATCCTGGATGAAAACCTTCTCCAGAGTGCTCAGGACCTCAGACTGGGCCGAAGGTTACACCTTCCAACAAGACAATGACCCTAAGCACACAGCTAAAATAACGAAGGAGTGGCTTCACAACAACTCCATGACTGTTCTTGAATGGCCCAGCCAGAGCCCTGACTTAAACCCAATTGAGCATCTCTGGAGAGACCTAAAAATGGCTGTCCACCAACGTTTACCATCCAACCTGACTGAACTGGAGAGGATCTGCATGGAGGAATGGCAGAGGATCCCCAAATCCAGGTATGAAAAACTTGTTGCATCCTTCCCAAAAAGACTCATGGCTGTATTAGATCAAAAGGGTGGTTCTACTAAATACTGAGCAAAGGGTCTGAATACTTAGGACCATGTGATATTTCAGTTTTTCTTTTTTAATAAATCTGCAAAAATTTCAACAATTCTTTGTTTTTCTGTCAATATGGGGTGCTGTGTGTACATTAATGAGGAAGAAAAATGAACTTAAATGATTTTAGCAAATGGCTGCAATATAACAAAGAGTAAAACATTTAAGGGGGTCTGAATACTTTCTGTCCCCACTATATATATATATATATATATATATATATATATATATACCGTATATATATATATATATATATATATATATATATATATATATATATTAATGAAAACACAACATTAATTGGTATTATGTATGTTTGAAGCTCATCTTTAAATGGTAAAATGATAGAAGTGAGAAAAGGAGAGGAAGAGAATATATTTCATCAAGATCACTCAGAAAAGTAGTACCAGTAGCATTATATTTGTTTTGGGTGTGTATGAGTGCCATAGATAAAGTAAACTCCCTAACATTATTCCCATCCTAGTACATCTGCCCTAGCTGTCCATAAATTGTATGCCAGGCCTTCTCTAAAACTATCATGGCACGAGTATGCAAAAGACATTTCGGATCTTGTTATGTGTTTACCAGTTATGTTGTGCTAACATATACTTTTGGAATAATTTAAATGTCATTGGGCATAATAGTAGGTGACAAGATAGTGACAGAGTACACAGACGAGGTCTATTACGTTTCCTGTCTGTCACAGAAGATGGTAGCTGCAGCTACACTGAAAGCTGAATGGTAAGTAGGTGTAGTGGATGCAATTTAATAGCTGTTAATGAATTTAAATTAACTCTAAATTCCCATCTTGATTTCTTTCCTGTAGATCCTGTGCAATACTAACACCCAGCATTGTTGTCAGCGGACGCACTATTAACCCCCAGCGCTGGTGTCAGCGGACGCAATATTAACCTGCAGCACTGGTGTCAGCGGATGCAATATTAAACCCCAGCATTACCCCCTACACTCAACAAATACCCCCCCCACGCTCCACTTCACAAATATCCCCCCTTACACTCCACAAATTCCAACCCCCCCACACACACGCATACACACGCCACAAATACCCCCTCTTCACAACTTTCAACCCTAGTCAGGCAACTAAGGACTTTGCTCAGCCTCTGTATGATGGCTCGCTAACTCTCCTACTGGCAGCCAGCTGGTGGCCTGATCTTCTGCCTCCCAAGTCCTCTCCTCCTGTCGGGTTCTGGCTTCATCACAGGCCTAGTGGCAGGGCACCCTGAGAACGCCACAATCTTCCACCCTGAGCTGCCAGCAGGACCCTGGATCCAGGGCCAGTGTTCTGTCAAAGTGCCCGCTATCGAATAGTGCCCGGGACAAACTGCGCATGCGCCTTATGTAATAGCATAACAGCTGATTTTACGATCAGCTGTTGAGACGGCGCCTGCGCACAATAGCCGACAACAAATTTTTCAGTCGGATTGTGCCTCGCGCTGCCCAGACACGTTCATGTAGGTGAGGGGTGTAATTTAATATGAGGGACGCGGATATTTTCAATGATGGCCAGTGCTGCAAAGATGGGGGCAGATTTTTTAACGATGCCCTAACAAATCTGCTAAACAAATCTTTATCTGCTATTCTTCCTATTTAGCTAGGTAAATGTTTAAAATTCTGCCCCATCTTTGCAGCAGTGGCCATCCTTGAAAATACCCGCCCCCTTCATGTTAGATCAGCACTGTCCAATGAAAATATCCGCCCCCTTCATGTTAGATCAGCACTGTCCTTCAATGAAAATATCTGCGCCTTCATGTTAAATTCCGCCCCTGACCTACATGAACGTGCCTCGGCACAATCTGACTGAAAAATGTCTTCAATCCGCTATTGTGCGCAGGCACTGTCTCGCCGACACAACAGCTGATGGATTTTACCATCAGCTGTTGTGACGGCGCAGGTGCACAATAGCCGGCAGAATTTTTTTTTTGTCAGATTGTGGCCCGTGCTCCCGTGGCGAGTTCGTGTCCATGATGGGCAGATTTCTACCCATTGTGGGCAGATTTATGGGCACTTGGGGGCGAAATTACATGGCCAGTGCTGCAAAACAAAACTTTGTGATGGGCGGATTTCTACATTTCCTGTGGGTGGATTTATGGGCACTTTGGGGCGGAATTAGATGGCCAGTGCTGCAAGACAAAACTTTCTGATGGGCGGATTTTTACATTTCTTGTGGGCAGATTTATGGGTAATTTGTGGCGGAATATCACAAAGTTTTATTTTTTTGCAGCACTGGCCATCTAATTCTGCCCCAAAGTGCCCATAAATCCACCCACAAGAAATGTAGAAATCTGCCCATCACAAAGTTTTGCAGCACTGGACATGTAATTCCGCACCCAAGTGCCCATAAATCCGCCCACAACGTGTAGAAATCCACCTATCATGGACATAAGCTCGCCACGGGTGAGCGGGGAGCACAATCTGATAGAAAAAAAAATTCTGTCGGCTATTTGCGCCTGCGCCGTCTTGCCGTGACAACAGCTGATGGTAAAATCAGCTGTTGTGATGTTACGTACGGCGCATGTGCCTTCAGCCCGGGCACTATTCAGTGGGGGCATTTTGCGACAAAACAGTTGGGGCAATGGGCGGATCCTCCCTCCGCTCTGCTCTCCTGTGTTGTGTGCGCTGGGCTGCAGCAGTGGAGGGAGGATCAGAGAGACAAAGCTCCCAGCCGCTGCCACCCGCCCAGGATCGGCCCTGCCTATGGGCCATTTGTAACTTGCGGCCCGCAGGCCGATACTTTGAGACCCCTGCTTTAGTGGATTACTAGAATGTCCTAGCAACGTTGTAGGAATTCTGTAATATGTCCAACTTTTTAACAAGGCAATTGCAAGTACCAAATGGTTCATATGGGACAGTTGACAGCTTGTGTTCTTTAAAGTCGGGCACTATTTTCTTTAATTTTCCTAACAAGTTGTTCAGGTTTAAAAACATTATGAGGGAGATTTACTAAAACTGGAGAACTCAGAATCTGGTGCAGCTGTACATAGTAGCCAATCAGCTTCTAACTTCAGCTTATTCAATTAAACTTTGGCAATAAAACCTGGAAGCTGATTGGTTTCTGTGCTAAGTTGCACCAGGTTTTGCATTCACTAGTTTTAGTAAATAACCACCAATGTGTTTTTATTAACCACTTCAGCCTCGGGAGGTTTTACCCCCTTCCTGACCAGAGCACTTTTTACAATTTGGCACTGCGTCGCTTTAACTGGTAATTGCGCGGTCATGCAAAGTTTTACCCAAACGAAATTTGCGTCCTTTTTTTCCCACAAATAGAGCTTTCTTTTGATGGTATTTGATTGCCTCTGCCATTTTTATTTTTAGAGATATAAATGGAAAAAGACCGAAAATTTTGAAAAAACATGATATTTTCTACTTTTTGTTATAAGAAAAAACCAATAAACTCAATTTTAGTCATACATTTAGGCCAAAATGTATTCCGCCACATGTCTTTGGTAAAAAAAATGTCAATAAGCGTATATTTATTGGTTTGCGCAAAAGTTATAGCGTCTACAAACTAGAGTTCATTTTCTGAAATTTACACAGCACATCTCATTTCTTGAGGTGCTAAAATGGCAGGGCAGTACAACCCCCCCCCCCCCCGAATTACCCCATTTTGGTAAACTCAAGAAAATTGCTGAGAGGCATGTTGAGCCCATTGAAAATTAAATTTTTTTGTCCCAAGTGATTGAATAATGACAAAAAAAAAATAATTTTTTTACAAAAAGTTGTCACTAAATGATATATTGCTCACACATGCCATAGTTATATGTGAAATTGCACCCCAAAATACATTTTGCTGCTTCTCCTGAGTACGGGGATACCACATGTGTGGGACTTTTTGGGAGCCTACCCGCGTACGGGGACCTGAAAACCAAGCACCGCCTTCAGGATTTCTAAGGGCGTAAATTTTTGATTTCACTCCTCACTATCTATCACAGTTTTGAAGGCCATAAAATGCCAAGATGGCACAACCCCCCCCCCCCAAATTAACCCATTTTGGAAAGTAGACACCCCAAGCTATTTGCTGAGAGGCATGTTGAGTCCATGGATAATTTCATATTTTGCCACAAGTTGCAGGAAAATGACAAACTTTTTTTTTGTTGCACAAAGTTGTCACTAAATGATATATTGCTCACATAGGCCATGGGCTATGTGGAATTACACCCTAAAATACATTTTGCTGCTTCTCCTGAGTATGGGGATACCACATGTGTGAGACTTTTTGGGAGCCTAGCCACGTATGGGGCCCCAAAAACCAAGCACCGCCTTCTAGGGCTTTCTAAGGGTATAAATTTTTGATTTCACTCCTCACTACCTATCACAGTTTTGAAGGCCATAAAATGCCAAGCATGGCACAAAATCTCCCCAAATGACCCCATTTTGGAAAGTAGACACCCCAAGCTATTTGCTGAGAGGCATGGTAAGTATTTTGCAGCTCTCATTTGTTTTTGAAAATGAAGAAAGAAAAGAAAAATGTATTTTTTTTTCAATTTTCAAAACTTTGTGACAAAAAGCGAGGTCTGCAAAATATAGGAGAAGCAACAGAATTTATTTTGGGGTGTAATTTCACATATGCCTATGGCATGTTTGAGCAATATATCATTTAGTAACAGCTTTGTGCAAAAAAAAGAAAAAAAAAAAAATTGTCTTTTTCCCGCAACTTGTGTCACAATATAAAATATTTCATGGACTCGACATGCCTCTCAGCAAATAGCTTGGGGTGTCTACTTTCCAAAATGGGGTCATTTTCGGGGTTATGAACTGTCCTGGCATTTTATGCACAACATTTAGAAGCTTATGTCACACATCACCCACTCTTACAACCACGTGAAGACACTTGAAGCCCTTTCTGACACTTTTTGTTTACATAAAAAATTTTTTATTTTTTTGCAAGAAAATTACTTTGAACCCCCAAACATTATATATTTTTTATAAAGCAAAGGCCCTACATATTAAAATGGTGGGTGTTTAATTTTTTTTTGCACAGTATTTGCGCGATTTTTCAAACGCATTTTTTGGGGAAAAAACACACTTTTTCAATTTTAATGCACTAAAACCCAAATGTTTGATGGAATAAAAAAGATGATCTTAGGCCGAGTACATGGATACCAAACACAACATGCTTTAAAATTGCGCACAAACGTGCAGTGGCGACAAACTACATACATTTTTAAAATCCTTTACAGGTTACCACTTTAGATTTATGGAGGAGATCTACTGCTAAAACTACTTATCTCAATCTGACCTTCGCGGTGATACCTCACATGCATGGTGCAATTACTGTTTACATTTGACGCCAGACTGACGCTTGCGTTTGCCTTTGCGTGAGAGCAGGAAGGGACAGGGGTGCTTTTTTTTTTAAATTATTTTCTTTGCAGAGACTCGCCCACCTATACATGCTGCACAGATCATACCTCACCCCGACTTGCCTGTCTAAGTTTAAACCAGATTACAGCTCGGCATGCCCCAAATGCGGAGACCCACAAGGCACATTTTATCATCTGCTATGGTCTTGCCCAAGACTCCAGGAGTACTGGTCCCAAGTGGTTAAATTCCTTCATGATCACATGGGCTCTCCCTTATCTCTATGCCCCCGCCAATACCTACTTGGCATTCTCCCTCTACCTGAAGAGGAGAAGTACCTCCATATATTCCTACAGGAATCATTGTTCCTTGCCAGAATGCAAATCACCCGTACCTGGATTAGGGCAACCCCTCCCACCATTCAACAATGGAAGGGGATGATCAATGCCACACTCCCCTACAAAAAGGTGCTGTACCTGCACAGAGGCTGCCTGACCAAGTTCAATAAAATTTGGGGTAGGTGGGTGGAGGACATGACCACATTCATGGAATAGGACTGATCCTCAACCGTACCGTTGCCTTCAGTGTGTCCCAGATAATTGTTAGACGACACCTAACACCATGCTCTATTGACCGTTAAACACAGTATTGTATACCTCCTATACATACTCATGGACGGCCACTATAAGCTACCCCTTCGGATTGGCCTGTCGGCCCCCTCATCCAGGTCCCCGGAAGGGCCTTAACTACAGAACCAAAATGTATGTACTAATTATATGGTAGTAATGTCAGATGTGATATTCTTGCTTTTGGTGCATGTTGCACCTGGTACTTGATTATGTATCCTTTTTTTATGCTCAATAAACGCTTTTCTGATTAAAAATAAAAAATATTTTCTTTTCTTTTTTATCTTATTTTTAAACTGTTCCTTTCATTTTTTTTTTTTTTTATCGTTTTTATTGTTATGTCAGGGAATGTAAATATCACCTATGACTGCAACAGGTAGTGACAGGTACTCTTTTTTGAAAAAAATGGGGTCTATTAAACCCTAGATCTCTCCTCTGCTCTCAAAGCATCTGACCTCACCAAGATCGGTGTGATAAAATGCTTTCTCAATTTTCCAATGGCGCTGTTTACATCCAGCGAAATCTAAGTCATGAAATGCTCGTAGCTTCCTGTTTCTTAGGCCATAGAGATGATTGGAGCCATTTTGGTTTCTCATCAGCTCTATGGTCAGCTGGCGGAACCACCGGCTGCATTCCCAGGTTCCCTGTTGGGACAGGAGAGCCAGAGAAAACCATGGAAGACGGTGGGGGGGACATTCCTTCCCACTGCTTGTAAAAGCAGTCTAGAGCCTAATTAGCCACTCGGATTGCTTTTACATGAAAGCCAACTGCTGGCTGAAAAGAATGATACCAAGATGATACCTAAACCCGCAGGCATCATTCTGGTATAACCACTCAAAGTTCAGCAACATACCAGTACGTTGCTGGTCCTTGTTGGGCATATATTGTAATCTTTTTTTTCATGCAGCCTGTGGGCTGAACGAAAAAAAGAGATTGGTCAGTGGGTATGCCCACCATTAGAATACCTCCCTTCATCCACCCACTTCTAATCATGGGCATACATGCACCATTTTGTTTTTAATTGTGGTGGTGAAATCACCTCCTACAGCGCTGGAGTCACAGCTTTATGTATCGTGTGAGCAAACGCTGTCGCTGTTAAGATAAATGAATCAGTGCTGCAGCTGAATGGCCTAAAAAATATAGGTCGAAGCATGGGGGCATCCGCCCGCAAAAGTTAGGAGCAAATCGCTCCTCCACCCCTGCTGCCCCCATGCTTCGGCATATATGCTCTTTTTTTTAACTGTGGTGGTGAAATCACCTCCGACAGCGCTGGAGTCACGGCTTTATGTATCTTGGGAGCAAACGCTGTTGCTGTCTAGATAAATAAATCTGAGTTGCAACTGAATGGCGTACCTGCTAAGCAAATGATGATTAACAATAAAACAAAGTAACATTACAGTATAACAGTAAGATATACCATACCTGCAAAGCAAATATAAAACAACATAGTAAAAAATAAAACATTTTTTAACGCAATCTGTGCCTAAAATATATATATGCCGAAGCATGGGGGCATCCGCCTGCAAAAGTTAGGAGCAAATCGCTCCTCCGCCCCTGCTGCCCTCATGCTTAGGCATATATGCTCTTTTTTTTAACTGTGGTGGTGAAATCACCTCCTACAGCGCTATGTATCATGGGAGCAAACGCTGTTGCTGTCAACATTAAATAAATCTGCGCTGCAGCTGAATGGCGTACCTGAAAACAAAAGAATGGTTAACAATAAAACAAAGTAAACAGTAAAGTATAAAAAAATTACCTGAAAAGCAAACATGATAAAACATAATAACAATAAAACATTGCAGAATAGAATACCGTAAAAAAGAGCAGAATGGTAGAGAGAGAATAGAGAGAGAGAGAACAATAAAACAACAACTATTTTTGTTTTTTTTATTTTATAAATTTTTTTGTGTTTGGTTTTTTTTGTTTGTTTTTTACACTTTTTTTTTGTAACTGTAACGGTTCCAGGTTCGGGTCTCTCAAAATGCGATGGCATCTTGGGAGATCCTGTGAAAGTGTGCCTAGTCTGTGCGGTGCTGTACCCTACGCTAATACTCAACTAGTGTATGGTAGCGTTCAAACCATTCACCAATGCAAAGACCAGGATTGTCAGGACAGGAAGGACAATAACTGGTGTCACGCCTATATCCGCGCTTGCTGCAGACACGACATCCTCTTTGGGGGGCTCGTTGGGTAGGGGTACTTGGGAGGACAAAAGGGAAAATGCCTCTCATGCAGCCGGCTTACTGCATTTGGATTGGGAAGGTGAGGTGGAGCATTGTCTGAAAACAGAAGGGCTCTGATAATCTCCTCCTGAAATTTAAGGAAGGATCCAGTCCATCCTGAAGCTCTGTATAGCACATGAGCATTCAACAAAGCCAATTGAAATAAGTATACAGACACTTTCTTGTACCAGCGTCTGGCCTTACGGGCAACTAGGTACGGCACCAACAACTGGTCGTTGAGGTCCACCCCTCCCATATTAAGGTTATATTTGTGGACACAGAGGGGTTTCTCCACAACACCAGTCGCCGTAGGAATTTGGACCGTCGTATCTGCATGAAGGGAGGTAAGAACGAAAACATTCTTATTATCCCTCCACTTCACAGTGAGCAAATTATTACATTTGAAGCAGGCTCTCTCCCCCAGCCTAAGACAGGAATCTACAAGCCGGGGAAAGCCCCGGCGATTAGGACGGTGCCACATGCTCCAATCTGATGATCAAACAAGTGACTAAAAAGTGGCACGCTTGTGTAATAATTGTCTACGTACAAGTGGTACCCTTTTCCGAATAAGGGTGACACCAAGTCCCACACAATCTTGCCAGCGCTCCCTATGTAATCTGGGCAGTTCGGCGGCTCTACATGGCTATCTTTTCCCTTTTAAGCCATAAAACTACATGTATAGCCTGTGGCCCTGTCACAGAACGTATACATCTTGACACCGTATCTGGCACGCTTGATGGGAAGATACTGTTTGAAAGACAAATGGCCTGAAAATTTAATCAGGGACTCATCAACGCAGACAACTTGATGAGGAGTAAACAAGTCTGCAAATGTTGGTTGAAGTGGTGAGGGGCCGAATTTTGTAGAGCAGATCATATCCAGGGTCTCCACGAGGACGTCAGGGTTCATTGTTGTTAAAATGCATGAACCGCAAGATCTGTTCATATCGTTCCCTGGTCATGGAGGCAGAGAACATGGGCATATGGTGAATTGGGTCAGTGGACCAATATGACCGCAACTCACTCTTTTTATTTATGCCCATGAGGAGGGATAGGCCCAGAAAGATCTTACATTCGGAAACTGTAAGTGGTTTCCAATCTCTGGCAATGGAGGACTGGGGAATAGCGGCGATGTATTGACCAGCATACAAATTGCTTTGGTCCACAATAGATCTTCAGAGACCTTCAGTGAAAAACAGCGAATAAAAATCCACCTGAATGCTGGGTTGGCCAGTGAATGGGGGAAGTACGGGTGCTGCAGAAGTGGTGGGTTCCCAATTAGGATTGTCAAATGCAGCAGAAAGGGCACTATGGGCTCGACGGGCCTGTGTTTGTCTTCTTCTTGGTGGAAGCGGGACACTACTTGTGCTTGCCACCTCACCAGCTTGAACTGCACTTATGGGACTCGCCACATCACCACGTGTTACTGCAATGCTGGATTGACTACGACCAGGGTGTACTAGGCCGCTGGTGCTTGCCAGCTCACCAGAAGGAATAGCGGCACTAGTACTTCTCTGCTCCATACGAGAGCCCTGAGGTTCTTGCACCTCAACAGCAGAAGAAGATCGGGGTCTGGTACGCTTGACCTTGGCAGGGACCACAACTCCGTCGTCAGAGCTATCTGTCATGGAGCCGCTGACGTCTACAGGATCGTATTCTGAGCCTGAATCTGACAGATGAGTGACTTCCTCTTCACTATCTGTCATGCTCAAAAACGTGTAGGCCTCTTCACTAGTGTACCTTCGATTTGCCATTTTGGGCTCTAAATTTAGTGGTACACTAGTGAGACTCACAGGTAAAAAAGCTCCTGACTGTAAGTGACTGATTCAAACGCTACCAAAAAAACTGTTAGTGATCGCAGGGATCAGGCCTGACTCTGCGAATGCTGCAGTTATGTGTTGTGTTTTGTAAGTGGCAGTGATCGATCGATACTGCACTTGGGTGGGCTGGGCTGGGCGGAGGGGCAAAATGCAGGTGCTAGCAGATATCTGGGCTGATCCCGCTAACACTGCGTTTTTGGGAACCCTAAACTGCTGGGGATGCTAGTATAGATCTGATCAGATCAGATATTGATCCATTCAGATACTATACCACTAAGGGAGGTGTATGCTGCGTGCGTGGGTGTTAGCGGTACTGGCACTAACCTGACGCTGCCTGGGGCGACGCAGACCCTATCTGACCCTAAAACCTAACTGATATCACCCGCCGGGAGATCAGGGGGTTAAACATTTATTAGGTAATAAATGGCGGGTGCCCTGACACTATAAAAAACAAACTAATCAGCGTCACCTGTAAAAGTTATACGGTGATCACTGGTGAAAGGGTTAATTAGGGGGCAATCAGGGGGTTAAAACCTTTATTAGGTAGTATATGGGGGTACCTGACGCTATAAATAGCTGATGGTGAATACTTTCCTGGCTACCTAGCATCACCCGTGACACTAATACGGCGATCAGAAAAAAGATTGCTTAGTGACACTGGCGACAGGAGTTAACTGGGGGTTAAACCTTTATTAGGGGGGGTAGGGGGGTACCCTAGACCTAAAGGGGCCTACCACTAACTGCCCTACCACTTATAACAGTCACAAATGACACCAATGCAGTAATCAGTATAAAAATAAAAACTGCTATTGGTGTCACTTTGACAGGGGGTGCAGGGGGGGTGATTGGGGGGTGATTTGTGTGCCTGTGTGTTCTACTGTATGTGTAGTGTTGGTGCAAACTTACTTGAGGTCTTCTCTCCTCGGAAGCCGGAACAAAAAGGCTTCACGAGGAGCGTTGACATCGCTTTCTCTGCTTCTGTTTACATTACAGAAGCAGAGGACGCATTCCATTCGCCAGGAGCGATCGCGAGGGGGTGGCCATGAATCAGTGGCCTCCCCCTCAGCACTGATCGCTCCTGGAGCGATGCCGACCGCCTCAGGCACCGGGAGGGGGGAGCGGTGTGCCCCTCGCCCGCGGGAGGCGATTAACGTACCCATACGTTATTCTGCGTGCCCGCGCCATTCTGCCGCAGTATATCTGCGTGAGGACGTCGACAAGTGGTTAACAATTGTAACACCGTAAGTTTTTTTTTTGGTTGAACTAGATGGACTTGTGTCTTTTTTCAACCTGACTATGTAACTATGTAAGTGTACGTAGAAGGTGCCAATTACTGTATGCCATCAGATTTCATTTTACTGAAGTCAGATCAGTAGATGATGATTACGACTTTGCTGCCATAGGTTACTTTGCTTTTCTTTTCAAATCTTTTATTTAGTCAAAGGGTATGGTTTAACGGGTACAAGACATTGCATAAACATCGCATCTCATCTACAGAACAACTCATAGTTGTTTACAGGAACATGAATGTTGAGTGCAAACCAAAAACAAGAAATAATACAGTGTTCAGTATAGTAGTCCATGTAACCAATCCAAATCATTTTTTTTAAAACCTTTTATAACAAAGAAAAAACACCTTAAACCACAGATATGGATCAAGGAGAGAGTAGGAAATATTAAGAGAGATTGGATGGGGGAGGGGTATGGAGAGTTGAAAAATGTGGTGTCGCGAATCACACAGACCGTACACGAATGACGTGCGCGGTATCTCTAATGTATCTCAGGTATCCGGAGTCTTCCCAGGGTAGTTTAATCCACTGGCCACCAGGTTGCGACCTTCGTCTGACTAGATGAATGTGTTCCACAGCAACCAAGTCTTGGAATAGCGTTCTTGCTTTGACGAGAGGACAAGGTCTTTCAGTTTGTTGATTTCCTCTACCTGCCTGTGCCGCATCCTGATGGAGGGAGGCTGTGGAGATTTCCACTTAAGAGAAATGCATGCTTTGGCAGCGTCAAGGAGATGGTGAATGATCGATTTTTTGTAGGATCTTTCAGGGGTATTGGAGGCGTGGAGGAGGAAAATAGCAGGATCATCTAGGATCAGACATTCCATACATTTTTGGGCGGTCTTTTTAACGTCTGACCAGAATTGTTTTATTTTGGGACAGGTCCAAAAAATATGTAGTAATGTGCTCCGTTCCTCCTGGCATCTCCAACAGCAATCTAAGGTCTCTGGGAAAATGTTATGCAATCTCACTGGTGTCCTATACCTTCTGGTTAAGATTGTAAATTTTGTTTCTTGTGTTTTCGTACAGATGGATAACTGGTATGTAAATCTGAGGATCCGTTGTCTCAGTTGTGGGTTGAAGTTGTGGTTCATGTCCCATTCCTATTCCCCAAGGCAGCGTAGATATTGAGAGTCTGGGGGTGTGATCAGTAGGCTATAAGTGGTCGATAAGGTGTGTGGTAGTGCTCCCTCCACCGAGCAATACTCCTCCAAGATTGTCAGAGGTTGTCAGAAGTTGCTCAGAGGAGAAAGGGACCTGTGGAAGTGAGTGAGCGCTCCAAAACTTCAGGCGGAAGGAGCCCGAGGGGTTCGTGACTTCCAGGATCGATGGCCACGATCTGTTAGTCAGAAAGTGCGAGGCCTGCAAACATCCCGAGGTCATCAGATTTTTAAAAGGTTCATCTAAGTATCCCAGGGTAAAGCGCGGGTTTCCTAGTAAGAAAGAGTAGAGAGAGCAGCGGCGTCGGAGATGAGAGAGACGTTTGTTGTTTTAACAGAAGTGAGCAGAGTCTTGTGGTCTGGCCCAGGAGTGGATGGGTTCTCACCACTTTGGGTAGTGATTCATAGCACCAGGGTGCTCTATTTAGGGGTACTGCACTTTTATCTTGTTCCAACTGAACCCAAAGCTTAAGGTCTCGATGTCTATTCCAGTGAATACGTTTACTGAGATGAACTGCGTGATAATATTTGCGTACGTCTGGTACTGCTAATCCCCCGTATTTCTTAGGTAGTGTAAGCTGATTTCTCTTTAAGCGAGGGTGTTTATGAGCCCATATAAATTTAAAAAAAACCTTTCTGAATTTGCTTAAAATAAGTAGATGGGATATAAATTGGTAATGCCTGCAGGAGGTACAGAAATTTTGGAAGGATGTTGTAGCGGCCAAACCACGGGTGTAGGCCCGTATTCAAATTTGTCTAGAAGTGCTCGGACTCTCGTCAGTAATGGGGGGAAATTTAATTTGAACGCCTTAGATATGGGGGGTGGGGGGATGATTGTGCCTAAATTTGTCAATGTCGAGTTGTTGGATCTGGAGTTGTGAAAGAAGTGGCTGTGGGAGGTTGATTCCCATGGCTTCTGATTTTAGACAGTTAATTTTAAGATTGGAGAGAGCTCCGTTTTTCTTGAATTCTTTAAAGAGATGTGTGAGGGATATCACTGGGTTCACGAGGGAAAACAACATGTCATCGGCGTAGGCCGAGACCTTTTGTTGGGTGCTTCCAGCTTTTATGCAAGTTATATCCGGATTCCTACCGATGGTGCACAAAAAAGGTTCCAGTGACAGGGCGAAGAGGAGGGGTGATAGTGGGCAACTCTGTCACGTCACATTAGTAATCTGGAAGGGTTCCGACAGGACCCCATTAGCCTGGACTTGGGCTGTAGGATGTGAGTAGATTGATAAGATCCACTGACGCATGTTGGTGTCGAACCCTACATGCTGCAGGACCATGAGCATGAAGTCCCAGTTCACCCTGTCAAAGGCCTTCTCTGCGCCCGTGCTCAGAAACACATTAAAAAAAAACCCTACCTGAATTTTTTATTTGTGAACACTGGGCTTTACTAGCAGATATATTTGCTGGACTTTATACAGTAAATGAAAGGCAATAAATAAGATGTCAACTGAAAAATACAGATGTGTCAAAATATGCATGTGTATATAAAATTCTGTAATCTTTAGCTCTGAATCGTATCTTTGCCCTGACAAAGAAAGGACAATATTGGATAAAATGTTGCATGCTGTGTACGTTTTTCCCAACAGAGGTAATCTAAGGTCTCCTATTTTGCTTTGCTGTGATACCTATCCTCCTAAACCAAGCAAAGAGGCCTGCATTCCCCAGGACAAATAATAGAAGAGAGGAACTTGCTTATACATGGGTCTACTAGCTGGTGAGCAATTATATGGAAGGCAGATTTACTTACACATATAAACTCAGATTCAGGTTCATATTTAAGGCAAATATTTAAGGGAATAAAAAAGACATATTATATAAGAATGAAGGGACTACTTGTGTGGTATATTAAACTGACCAATAGCAGAACTACCAGGATCGCAAAGGGCCCTGGGGTCCGTGGCAGAACATGTAAAAGGGTCAAGCTACACTGCTGCAACCCCAAAGTCATGTGTTGCTTGTGATTTGATGTGTCTCTCCACTCCTCCAGACTCTGGGACCTTGAATTCCAAATTAAGTGCAAACTCTCATCCAAAAAGAGGACTTTGGAACACTGAACAACAGTCCAGTCCTTTTTCTCCTTAGCCTAGGTAAGAAGCTTCTGACCTTGTCTCTGGTTCAGGAGTGGCTTGACACAAGGAATGCGACAGTTGTAGCCCATGTCTTGGATTTGTTTGCGTGTGGTGGCAATGGAAGCACTGACACCAGCCATAGTCCACTTCTTGTGAATCTCCCCCAAATTCTTGAATGGCCTTTGCTTCACGATTCTCTCAAGGCTGCATTTATCCCTTTTGCTTGTGCACCTTTTTCTACCACACTTTTTCCTTCCACTCAAACATCCATTAATTTGTTTGGATACAGCACTCTGTGAACAGCCAGCTTCTTTAGCAATAACCTTTTGTGACGTACCCTCCTTGTGGAGGGTGTCAATGACTGTCTTCTGGACAACTGTCAAGTCAGCAGTCTTCCCCATGATTGTGTAACCTACTGAACCAGACTGATTCACACTAATGCGTTTTTTGATGCATTTTGCAGAAATGCAGGGAATTCCTATGGAACATGTTCACATCAATGCATTTTTGTGCCTCTGCATTTTTGAAAAGGGTCGTGGATGTTTTCTGTCAAAATGCAGAATTTTGCATTTAATAGTCTTCAATGGACCCGCATCCAAAACGCAAGTACCGCATTATTAAATTGTTTTTGCCGCGATTTGTGTTTTTGTTTTTTTTTAGCTGCACATTCACTGTATATAACTGGTTGCTAAGGAGGGGGCCTGGAAGCCGGCCGCCGTATCCTTAACAACCAATGAGTCATCAGCTATCATCGGGCTTCCCCACTGACAGCTGAATGTAAAAAAAGAATTGTTGGGGAAATGTGAAAAAAACGGCGTGGGATCCCCCCAGGTCCATACCAGGCCCTGTGGGTCTAGTATTAATTTGGAGGGGACCCCCACA
Organism: Aquarana catesbeiana; assembly: GCF_042186555.1. Taxonomy (NCBI): domain Eukaryota; kingdom Metazoa; phylum Chordata; class Amphibia; order Anura; family Ranidae; genus Aquarana; species Aquarana catesbeiana. The sequence continues at coordinate 165,863,116 of NC_133324.1, read as the reverse complement.
CCAAAATGTAAAAAAAATGGCTTGGGGTCCCCCCAAAATTCATACCAGACCCTTATCTGAGCATGCAGCCCGGCAGGCCGGAAAGGGAGGGGACAAGCAAGTGCCCCCCTCCTGAAACGTACCAGGTCACATGCCCTCAGCATGGGGGGGTGGGTGCTTTGGGGCAGTGGGGGCTCTGCGCCCCCCACCCCAAAGTACCTTGCCCCATGTTGATGGGGAAAAGAGCCTGGAGGAAGAAGCGGGGGAAAAAGAAGATATTTTTAATAAAAGACTTGTCAAAAACTGTCTGTCTACTGTATTTTTTCACACTATACTACTTTTTTTGTGTGAATGGGTAGGGGTACAATGTACCCCATACTCATTCACATGGGGGGGCGGGATCTGGGGGCCCCCTTGTTAAAGGGTGCTTCCAAATTCCGATAATCCCCCCTGCCTGCAGAACCCGAAACCACCGGCCAGGGTTTTCGGGAAGATGCCCTTGTCCCCATTAACATGGGGCAAGGTTCTTTGGGGTGTGGGGCACTCGCTCGCCACCTCCCTTTTCTGACCTGCCAGGCTGCATGCTCAGATAAGGGTCTGGTACGGATATTGGGGGGACCCAACGCCATTTTTTTTTTTACATTTTGGCATAGGGAGGGGGGGTCCCCTCCGAATCCGAATCCCAAGGGCCTGGTATGGACCGGGGGGACCCCACGCTGTTTTTTTTTATTCAGCTCTCAGCAGGGAAGCCCACTGACAGCTGATGGCTCACCGGTTGTGGCGGACGCCTTTCTGGCCCCCTCCTTAGCAACCAGCTATATACAGTGTAAAAAGGAAAAAAAAGAAAGCACAAATTGTGGCAAAACACTGCAGAAACACTCAAAAGCGACATGCATTGATGTGAATTGAGCCTGAGAGAACATTTAAAGGCTCAGGAAACCTTTACAGATGTTTTGAGTTAATTAGCTGATTCGAGGTTAACACAGTGAATCTGCAATATTGAACTTTTTCACAATATTCTTTCTTTATCCTACATCACGGGACCACACGAGCCACAGTAATAAATGTATGGGTTATATAGCACCTTCAGGTGATGGACACTGGCAAACCCTAAACAGGAAGTTCAATTCCCCATATAACCCCTCCCCTTACCAGGAGTACCTCAGTTTTTTTGCCAGTGTCTTAGGTGTTGGTCACGAGTAAAGATGTGCTGTGCTGAGCTCCACTGGAATATTCCTTACTGGGGCAAGCCATGCAACCGGATCCATTCAAAGTGTCTTTTCCAGGCCGAATTTAATGGTACCCAGGCCTCGTGTCTGAAGAAACAAGGTTTTACCTGTAACGCTTCTTTTTTTTAGAGAGATGGACCCCGGGATCCAGTATTTGTTTTTTTCAGCCGTATTCCTGGTGGAGTGCTTTTTACAGGCCCAGGCCTGTGGATCCCCCGATAGAAATGGCGCCCCAGTCCCTGAGGGTTTTCTAAATGGAGCCCACCGTGAGAGGTGAAGATTGGGTCTGTTACCACAGAACCCTGTAGCTGGATAAAGTAAGGGAGATACCTGAAGGAATTTTTCTAATTCTTGTGGGTTTTCTCCTTTAAAGTAAATGTTGCTATGCCTATAGTCACCACCGGGGACTGTCAAGAGCACGTACCTCTTCCATGCTTGTCAGTCTCGCCTCTGTGTACAAGCTGCACGCTTCCTCCGGCCCAGGCTCCAGGTAAGGTCGTGGGAAATGGGGGTATTCTTCTCCTAGAAATGTCCGCCCACCTGGATAGCTTTCCTCCAGGCATAGGGAGCATGGCATTAGACGGCGGTGTGCCGCGCTGCTCCCGCCGCCATTATGGCGGTTCCCTTCAGCAGCTCTCCTCCACCCCAGTCCTCCCCCATGCGGTCCAGTCAGGATCGGAGCCCGCTCGCGTGGGAAAACGCTCTATTTTAAAATAGATGAGGGGGGGTGTGATGGGTGGTCGGAGGAAGGGGCGGAGCTTAGCGGTGTTGGCCCGATTTAGCGTCCACATTGTGGGCTGCATAGCTATAAATTGCGCCTTTTTCAGGTGCATACAGCTGGGAGGGACACAGAGCGGACGGGTGGCATGTGAATGGGTGACATAGGCATTCCCAGGCACATTTACTTTAAGCATCAGGCTGAGCTTAATAGCAGCAGCAGTTGCTGGACTATTGCTAAGCGGTGGGTGCATTTTTTTGGTGGTACCTCTGCGTTTGTGCTCAGCACTATGACCAGAGGAGGTGGTTCAAATGCCACAAAAACCAAGGACACAAAAGGGTCACCCTCAGGTCCTAAGGACCCTCCCTCTGCAACACCATCCCGATCTAAGGAAGCTGGTCAGAGTGAGCCATCAGGGTCATCAGGGGCTGCAATTGCTTCCGACACTTCATCCCCTGCCTATATAACTGAGCAGATTTTCTCCTCAACTATGAGTGCATTAGAGGAAAGATTAATGGCTTTAATCACGTCTTCACAGAGTGGAAGAAAACGCATTGAGTCCCCTTCTACCACCCAGGATCCCCAAACTGAGGAACTGTGGAAGGAGGAAGATGAATCCCCCTCAGGGGACCGTGAACAGGCTGATGATTCCTCTTCCGAGCAATCAAGTGGGGTAGGACCTTCTTCAGCTTCACATGTTGAGAAGTTGCTGGTGCATTCTCTTACTGAAATGGTCCGCGCCACATTTAAGCTACCCTTAACTGAGTCGGTTGAAGAGCCCACTTCCTGTTTGGGTTCACTAAAGCCCCCGCAAGCCTTGCGTGCCTTTCCTGTCCATTCATTACTAGAAAAACTTATGTATTCTGAGTGGAATCACCCAGATAAGCACTTTTTTCCTCCTAAAACGTTTTCAACACTTTATCCTATGGAGGAAAAATTTACTAAGATGTGGAGTATACCAGCAATTGATGCTGCTATATCCTCTGTGCATAAAAGTTTGACTTGTCTGGTTGACAATGTGCAAATGCTTAGGGATCCAACTGATAAAAAATTGGAATTCCTGTTTAAAAACATTTTCTCCCTGGCAGGTTCAGTGACTCAACCTGCAGTGGCGGCAATTGGGGTATGTCAGTCCTTGAGAGACCATTTGAAACAGGTACTCAAGGTGTTCCCTGAACAACTGGCCCAGGAATTAACTGAGCTGCCAGCAGCTTTGTGCTTTGCAAATGACGCAATCAGAGATTCTATTCTTCAAACCTCTCGCCTTACGCTTGGGTTGGTACATATGTGTAGAATCTTATGGTTAAAAGGTTGGTCAGCCGAAGCGCCATGCAAAAAGCTCCTGGCTGGTTTTTCTTTTCGCGGTGAAAAGCTGTTTGGGGAGGATTTGGACAAATATATCCAAAAAATATCAAGTGGGAAAATGACCCTTTTGCCAGTTAAGAAAAAGAGTAAACGTCCCTCATTTATACTGGCTTTTTCTCCAGTTCCAGGGGCATCAGCCTCCAGGCAGTCGGGACGGCCTCCACCGTCAGGTTCAAGAGGTAAACCTCAGGGTCAACCCCAGGGACAAAAGAAGTCCTGTGGGAGGAAACCCGCAAGACAGAACGCTAAAGCCTCTTTATTAAGGCGCGCCCCAGCTCGCTCGAGTGGGGGGAAGACTTCTGCAGTTCTCATATCCTAACCATATCCTAACCTGGGCAGAAAAACGTGCTGTGCATTTCGGCAATATTTATTCCAGGGGTAGAGAACTGGCAGGCAGACTACTTAAGTCGCCAGCAGTTGTTCCCAGGGGAATGGTCCCTTCACCCCGACATCTTCCTGGCTATATGCCAAAGATGGGGGATCCCGGATGTAGATCTGATTGCGTCTAGGTTCAACAACAAAGTCGACAAGGGATCCACTCGCATGCAGAACAGATGCGTCGGTGACCCCGTAGGATCAGTTCTCACTGATTTATGCATTCCCTCCTATTCTGCTGCTAACTTGACTTCTTCGCACGATCAAGCGTGAAAGGAAGTTGGTAGTTCTTGTGGCCCCAGTGTGGCCCAGAAGATCTTGGTATGCACAAATAGTAAAGATGGTGTAGGGGCCCCATGGCCCCTACCACCACGTCCAGACCTGCTATCGCAGGTACCAGTATTCCATCCTACTTTACAAACGCTAAATTTAACAGTTTGGCTATCGAAACCCACATTCTAAGGAATTGTGGGCTTTCAGGCTCAGTGATACCTACCTTGATTAATGCAAGGAAGCCAGCTTCCAGAGTCATTTATTATAGAGTCTGGAAAGCATATGTTTCTTGGTGTGAATCCAGGGGTTGGCATCCTAGGAAGTATGTCATAGGTAGAATTCTTGCCTTTCTGCAAATGGGACTAGAAATGAAACTGGCCTTGAGTACTATCAAGGGCCAGGTCTCGGCCTTATCAGTATTGTTTCAGCATCCGCTTGCTTCGCATTCTTTGATCCAAAGCTTTATACAGGGTGTAACATGGCTTAATCCACCTGTTAGGGGACCCCTGAACCCTTGGGACATAAATTTAGTTCTGTCGGCATTACAGAAACAGCCTTTTGAGCTGATACAACATATTCCTTTGGCCCTTTTGACAAGAAAGCTAGTTTTTTTAGTAGCCATTTCTGATACCCAAGAAGGGTATCAGAGTTGGCGGCTCTTTCTTGTAAAGAGCCATATTTAATCGTTCACAAGGATAGAGTAGTATTGCGTTCTCATCCTAGCTTTCTGCCAAAGGTGGTTTCAGGTTTTCACCTAAACCAGGATATTGTTTTACCTTAATTTTTTCCAGAACCTTGTTCTAAGGAAGAAAAGTCACTACACTCTTTGGATGTAGTGAGAGCAGTCAAGATCTATTTGAAGACGACTGCTCAGATTCGAAAAACAGATGTTTTGTTTGTGTTGCCTGAAGGTCCTAGGAAAGGACAGGCAGCATCGAAATCCACTATTGCCAAATGGATTTGTCAGGTAATTATTCAAGCTTATGGCTTGAAGAAGAAGGTTCCACCTTTTCAAGTCAAAGCGCACTCCACCAGGGCTGTTAGTGCTTCGTGGGCAGTGCATCACCAAGCCTCCATGGCTCAAATCTGCAAGGCCACAACCTGGTCTTCAGTCCATACATTCACCAGATTCTATCAGGTGGATGTAAGAAGGCATGAGGATATCGCCTTTGGGTGCAGTGTGCTGCAGGCAGCAGTATAGGTCCTCAGGTCTGATTGCACCCTACTTTTGTTTGTGTCCCCTCCCCTCAGATGGCATTGCTCTGGGACATCCCATACAGTTATTACTGTGGCTCTGTGTCCCGTGATGTACGATAACAAAAATAGGATTTTTATAACGGCTTACCTGTAAAATCCTTTTCTTGGAGTACATCAAGGGACACAGAGGTCCCTCCCCTCTTTCTGGTTACATGTGTATTGCTTTGCTACAAAACTAAGGTACACCCGGTAAGGGGAGGGGTTATATGGGGAATTGAACTTCCTGTTTAGGGTTTGCCAGTATCCATCACCTGAAGGTGCCATATATCCCATACAGTTATTACTGTGGCTCTGTGTCCCATGATGTACTCCAAGAAAAGGATTTTACAGGTAAGCTGTTATAAAAATCCTATTATCTCTATCTTTCCGAGACACTGAATTTTTCACTAGCTGTATGCCATAATCATCAAAATTAGGCCCCCGTTCACATCAGGCCGATTTGACATGCGAGTTGACATGTCAAATCACATGCCAAATTGGAGCCTATTGCCAGCAACGGCACTGTCCGAATCGTGATGTGATGATTTTTCACTTTCCAAAACAACATACATTTTTCTTGCACAGGAGTGGATTCACTAATTCACTAAGCTCTGGGAAAAATCATTAGCAAAGTGAACAGTCAGTTTGCCTTTAGTAAATCAATCGCATTACACTCAAACTTCTATGCATCTTCTTGATGTTTTCTGGAGTAAAAGCATCAGAGAAAACTAAGGTATAAATTGTGTTTGTCTGAAGTGATGTAGGGCTTATGCTAATGACCATCTGAAAGCTTCTGTATGTGGAACTGCCAGATCAGTGTTTTAGATTTCAGTTACAGTTGCTAATACTGATTCATATATTAATGAGCTTGGTAAGCACCAAAAGTTCAGCAAGCAGCATCTGAGTTGCATCCATTGTCTAGCAACATTTATTTGATTGTCGATTAGTTCACATATGTAGAAGAATATATATCGGCCTAAACTGATGAAGAATTTTTTTTTTTTAAATTGGGGATAATTATTATAGCAAAAAGTAAAAAATAATGTGTTTTTTCAAAATTGTCGCTCTTCTTTTGTTTATAGTGCAAAAAATAAAAATTGCAGAGGTGATCAAATACCACCAAAAGAAAGCTCTATTTGTGGGAAAAAAAAGGACATAGATTTTGTTTAGGTATAACGTCGCACGACCTCGCAATTGTCAGTTCCGTATCACAATAAATGGCTTGGTCAGGAAGGGGGTAAATCCTTCCAGGGCTGAAGTGGTTAAAGGAGTTGTAAAGTCTCAATGTTTTTCACCTTAAAGCATTCAATGTCTTAAGGTGAAAAACCTTCTGTGCTACAGCAGCACCCCAGAGCCCCCCTTTTTCTTACCTGAACCCGATCATTCCAGCCTCGAGGATGAGCCAGCAGCTCCAGCCGCTGTCTTGGGTTCTCATTGGATAGATTAATAGTAGCAGGAGCCATTGGCTCCTGCTGCTGTCAAATCTAGTGACATGGGGGTGGGGCCAAGTCCTGGTGTCTGTGTCAATGGACTCAGCAGCAGGATTCGGGACCGCGCCCGCACAAGTTCCCCCTATGGAAAGCAGCTCTCCGTGGGGGCACCCAATGAAGGGGAGGAGCCAGGAGCGCTGCCAGGGGACTCCAGAAAAGGAGAATCGGGACCGCTCTGTGCAAAACCCTTGCAGGTAAATATGACATGTTTGTTATTTAACAAAAAACTTTACAATCACTTTAACATGCATACACACATATAATTTATTTTACTTGTGTATGCGCGTATGCGCAAGTATGCACATATACACACAAAATAAACCCAATAAATTTTGTCCAGAAATACTGATATTCAGACATTAGTACTATGTGCAAGTGCCCTTAGGTAAGCGATCCATGGTGATCTATATTTCAGAAGTGACTAAGCTGTGGGTTGCTAATGTTCAGGATGTGATAATGCCACCTCCTGAATACCTGTTTTTTATCCCAGTCCCAATGGGGATTGTACATTGCCACTGTGTGTCAAGTGTTTGGCAATCCATTGCTGCACTGTCCTATTGATTTTAAAGGCATAGTTCACCTTACTAAAAAAAAATCTGCCTATGTGGGTAAGGGGCGCCTGTAGATAAAAACAAACTGTGCAGCTTTTAGGTGTAGGCCATTTATGTACCTCCTAAAATCTGACTGAAAAAACTCCAAGACATCACATCATCCCATCCTGCCTCATTTCTAGGATGTTGCTAAGAGATTCCTAGCTCTTACTGTTCACCTCCACCACTACAGGAGCGAGCTCTGAAATGCTGAGCTCAGAGCTACTGGGTCAGGGGAGAGAAAGCACATATAAGAGGGTTTAAATCAGAGAAGAGCTCGCTCCTGTGATAATTGTCATCGGTTTGGGAAGTGGGTGGTAAAAACACGGATCAACCGCCTCTTTTTACCACCCCTTGGCTGACTGTGTGAACTGAGCCTAATGATGGCTGTTATGTGAAAACCATTGTCAGCTCTAGGGTGGAGTACAAAACATTGTCCGTGGTATACACTGTCCTTTCTAGTAAAGTGTAAAGGGTACTTGAATAAAATAGTGTATCTGTTTGCTTGAATATTTCATAACAAAACATATGCAGTTTTGCATTCCCATTTGCTAGAGGCATGTTATATTCCTGACTCCTCCTATCCCCGCAGTATTGAGATGTTTTTATGTATTAAAGAGAAATGTGTTTTGATTTTGGCACATGCAGGATGCTTCCCAAAACAATATTCATAATTTGTACAGGAAGCCGTAAGCATGCTGGTTTGCAATATGTTAGGAGATTTCAGGCAGTGAGGAGATATATGCTTGCAATATGAGGATGGGTTATGTGATTTAGCAGACATCATACCTTTGCTAGCCCTGATAAATACCTTTCTGTATAATAAGTAATCTAGTTTTATGATCATGTGTCTGAAATTGGCATTTAATGATAAACTAATAAATATTAATATTGCCAGCTATTAAAGGAGAATAAGTATAATGCATGTTGCTGGTGCATTATGAGAAGAAGTATTTAAGGCAGTATTAGTTTATGCCAAACTAAAACAGAATTTCTCTCCCACCAGGTGGTGGAGCTGTTACTAATGCAAACTATAATTGCCAACCTAATAATTCCTATACAGTATATCATTGGAATTAAAGGGATTGTACTAAGATATTCTATAGCATTCTATATGATATTGTCACATATACTGTGGGGACACATCTACTCCAATGTTTATTACCTTAATAAAGAATTTTAGGCAAATGTAAAATACCTCTATTATAATCCATATTGTTGTTAATTGAAAATAATTGCAAAAAGTTTTTTTTTTTATCTGTACTATGGCTGATTACATTTAAACCTTTTTTTCCTAAAGCAACTGATGTGCCCTACTTGCCATTTGAAAGTATAAATCAGGTCAACAGTGGAAGTTTACATGTGAGCAGAGGTAGCAAAGAGCTGGAACAAGTGAATGCTTAAAGTGATTTTAAACGATCACCTTCTAAAACAAACCATTCAGTTTAACCTGTTCAGATCCACGCTATAGCTGAATGACGGCTACAGTGCGGACCTGCTTTGCAGGGAGTACGTCTATTGACGTCCTCCCGTCCCTGAGCAGCCTGCGCACGCCCTGACAGCGTGAGGACAGCATGAGGAGAAAAAAAAACCCGATCACCAGCGGCTGTGAGAGGGACATCAGTCCCGATCACAGAGAGCTGCCGCCAGCTCCTCAGTGCCCACCTGTGCCACCTGCCAGTGCCACCAACAGTACACAACAGTACCGCCCACCAGTGCCACCCATTAGTGCCCACAGTGCCACCCATCAGTGCCCACAGTGCCACCTATCAGTGACAACAGAAAATTTATACTCAGCGCTACCTCTCTGAATCATAAATATACATATACTCGCATCAAAAGTGTCATGTGACAACATGTGTAACAAAGTGCCAATATAGTGCAAAAAATGCATACAATAAAGTTCAAAAAATACAAAATAAGGTGCAATCAATAAATTTCATCAAGTGTGAAGTGCAGGGCTGGTGACACGTTGATGTAATCTTGGTGATTTCCTGTGCTCCCCTCCTGGATCCCCACTCACCAGATAAAGATGATAAATACGCCTGTGTATATCAAGATGGTGTCTCCTGTCCAGCAGATATGTAGACTTTTTAATAAACCTTGCAGTATTACACTATATGCCCTCTTCTCTTCACTTGTCCAAACTTTACTACCCGGGCCGTCTTTGACCAAGTAAAGTATGTAGGATCTACATCAAGTGGTGGAGGAGAGGAGATTCCATTTTCTGAGGCACAACCTATCTACATATCTGCTGGACAGGAGACACCATCTTGATATACACAGGCGTATTTATCATCTTTATCTGGTGAGTGGGGATCCAGGAGGGGAGCATAGGAAGTCACCAAGATTACATCAACGTGTCACCAGCCCTGCACTTCACACTTAATGAACTTACCGCCGGCACAGTGGTGTAGTGGGTAGCACTCTCGCCTAGCAGTAAGAAGGTTCACTGGTTCGAATCCCAACCACGACACTACCTGCCTGGAGTTTGCATGTTCTCCCTGTGCCTGCATGGGTTTCCTCCGGGTACTCCGGTTTCCTCCCACACTCCAAAGATATGCTGGTAGGGTAATTGGATCCTGTCTAAATTGTCCCTAGTATGTATGAATGTGAGTTAGGGACCTTAGATTGTAAGCTCCTTGAGGGTAGGGACTGATGTGAATGTACAATATATATGTAAAGTGCTGCATAAATTGACGGCCCTATATAAGTACCTGAAATAAATAAATAAAATAACTTTATTGATTGCACCTTATTTTGTATTTTTTGAACTTTATTGTATGCATTTTTTTGCACTATATTGGCACTTTATTACACATGTTGTCACATGACACATATTTGATGCGAGTATATGTATATTTATGATTCAGAGAGGTAGCGCTGAGTATACATTTTCTGTTGTCATTTTTGTGGTATTGACCTCACACTACAGCGGCAGCCCTATTACATATGTACATGTGGGTGAGTGTGTAAACGCACACGTATATGCACACTTTGTATTTATTCTATAATTTATTTGTAATTTATTTACAATTTTATTCATTTTTCTCCATGGCACGGGTCTAGCTTTACCACCTATCAGTGCCCACAGTACCACCTATCAGTGCCCACAATCAGTGCCTCATCAACAGTGCTGCACATCAGTGCCATCTATCAGTGGTACCTATCAGTGCCGCCCATCAGTGCCATTTTATCTGTGCCCATCAGTACCGCCTTATCTGTCCCCATCAGTGCCGCCTTAACTGTGCCCATCGGTGCAGCCTATCAGTGCCCAGCAGTGCAGCTTATCAGTGCCCACCAGTGCTGCCTCATCGGCACATATCAATGAAGGAGAAAAATGACCTGTTTGCAAAATTTTATAACAAACTATGAAACATGATTTTTTTTTTCAAAATTTTCCATCTTTTTTTGTTTGTTTAGCAGAAAATAAAAATACCACCAAAAGAAAGCTCTATTTGTGTGAAAAAAATGATAAAAATGTAATTTGGGTATAGTGTTGTATGACCGCGCAATTGTCATTCTAAGTGCGTCAGCGCTGAAAGGTGAAAATTGGTCTGGGCAGGAGGGGGGTTTAAGTGCCCAGTAAGCAAGTGGTCAAAATCGAAATGAAAGTCATAGATATATAAACAAACAAAAAAAAACATTCTAAATACCTTTTTTCCCTTTTTTATAAGTGATCACATTCCTCAGTTCTCAACTGCATAAGAGCTGGGGAGGAGAAGCAGCAGCACACTGAGCTTCCCAGTGAATGGCTGTGCAGTGGGGGGCATATCAGGGCAAATCTGATTGGAGGAGAATACACTGAGTTCCCAGCATAGCTAGAAAACTGAACACGGTGTGCCGTCCTGCTTAGTGTGGTCAGTTTTTAATAGGAAAGCAGAAGGACTGCCAGGAACACCAAAGATTACAAAGAGAACAGGATAGTTTCTCATACAAGTATGTGTCGGGGTAACAAACGCTTTAAATTGCCTGTAAAGTCAAAACCTTTATCTTGGTTTGGATATAGTTGTTTATAAGACCTATCAGGTTTTTACTGGTATCAGGAGCTCTGTTAGAGAGGTTTCTCCTCTCCTCCTATGCAGGTGGTGATGAAAACTCTCCAACAGCAACAGAGCAATAAAACCATTTTTTGTTGATTTAGGGGGAGGCAAGAAACCCATCAGATCTTTATTTTTGCCTGTGTCTTAGTTCTATGTTTTCTCCCTCACTGTCTCACCAGACAGGCCTAGCCTGTCTGGTGAGACATTGACTTTGGTATAACATACACTTTAACTCTCCACCCAATTAGCTTTAATAGCCAAATGTACTAAGAGTCTCATGTTTCAGGTACATGCTTACAGAGTTTAGGCCTGAGTCATAGATGTAACCATACAGAGAATTCTGCAGCTCAGAAAAGATTATTTTCAGTGAATAAATATTTAGATCCATTGTTATGCTTGCCTGAAGATAATTTTTTATTGTATACTCTTACATGCTTACCGTTCCATAGTTTGCTGTTTGTACTTCATAAAGAGATTTGTATACTCTCCTGCCAGTGGTTGTCTGTATGGTAAACAATACAGTCATCAACCCTGCTGAATTGGGATTATTCAATTAGCCATGTAGCGTATTGTTTCAGTAATGTCTGGTACACACTACTAGTTTTTTTCATGATCTCTCCCACTGAGCTGTTGAGTTCTGACAGAGGCCCCCCCCACCAGAACACTCCAATCAGTGTTCTCCGCCATTGGCTGAGAGCGCTGATCGGAAGCCGGTCGGCTGCTGGTTTTACAGCATGCTCGTTCAGCCCATGTGTAAGGCACTTGGTCCAGCTTCTGTCGGACCAAGTGCCTTACACATGGGCTGAATGTCGGTAGTTTTATTGAAACAGCCTATGTTGCCTGACATTCAACCACATGTACGGGGCTTAAAGAGCAAGTAAACTTTCTCTGCAAACTTTTAGCTATAGGTAAGCCTATAATAAGGCTTACCTATAGGTATTGAAAATATCTCCTAAACCTGTACAGTTTAGGAGATATTTCCATTGCATGCAGCCGGTGACATCACTGGTGCATGCACTCTGAAGGAACAGCCCACGTGTGCCGTTCCTTCCGGGCCTGTGCCGTGAACGGCAGCTCCCACGTGCCTGTGCAGGAGTGACCTCATCGCGGCTCTGGCCAATCACAGTGCCGAAGCCTACGAACCCGGAAGAAACTCCAGGAAAGATGTCGGCCGTGACAGCGGAGTGCGGGGACCGCTGCAACAGCTTTGTTTTAAGGTAAGTATTTTTTTGTGAATTTTTTGCTGAGGTTTACAACCTCTTTAAGTCTGAGCAGAATGAAAGGAATTACTAGGCAGGAAGCAGAGCCTTCATATGTAATAAACTAATACATGTAGATGTTCCTTTGTATGTAAATGTTTACAAGTATACCCAAAAACATGGTGTTTAAAGCAACGATTATTATGATTATTTATGTTAAATTGATCACATTTCTGTATACATGTAAAAAAAAGGACAATTAAACTGTAGACTCTCTGTAAAGGGGAAACTGTTGGCAAACCAATTTACAGTAGCTATTTTGCAGAATTCACTCTCCTAACTAAGGCCTAGCTGCACAGTTAAAAGAAATGTTTTTATGATAGGCTATGATTAATATAAACCCTCGTTTCCTTTTTTTTATTTGATTCTCCACCTTAAACTCTTTAATGAAATAATTTGTGAATATTTGGATGGTTTTATTTATATTTTTTAAACATTTTCTACAGTATTGAATTCTTAAAAAAAATAGCAGTGCACTTCCTTTGCCTATGCATTTGACGCTGTTTTCTGTATATCTGCAAGGTGGTATCATCTGTGGTACTGTTGCCTCTGGCTGCTAGTCCCATGAGATTTGGAGTGAGATTTTGTGATGTCACTCCTATGCTGTTCACTGTTCTGCTTTCTGAAGAGGAAGCTGTACCAGAGTACCTGCAGTACAAGGATATCCCTGCTTCTGCTTCATCAATTTTGTGTATCTGTGTTTTCTTCATCTACATTGCTGCTTCCTGAATAGTGCTCCACCAGTCATCAGATCACCAGTCACCATGAGAAGGCAAAGCTCTGCGTCTACCAAGATGCCTGCCTCCCTGCAGTGCAGAAAAAGCTATAATAAGTCAGTAATGATGAAATGATCAACTGCAGGGGGACCATAGGCAATCCTGGTGAACAGTCCTTTGTCATCTACTTGCCTTATTGTCTGGACACAGCGTCCACATTTCAGGTACTATATAATGGTTATAGTTTGTCCCAACCCCTGTCACTGGTTGGCTTGATGTTTGATGTAACATTTATTTGAAAAACCTATAAAAATACATGTAAATAAAACAAGAATTCATATGCTGAATCCTGTTAATACATGTTAACTGCACACCATTATTGGAATACAAAATGTTACCAACTGTAGTCTGTTAAGGCCCCTTTCACACTTGTGCGACTTGTCATGCGACTTGGGACTACAAAGTCGCTTGACAAGTCATACCCCATGATTTCCAATGAGTACCATTCATATCTGTGTGACTTCAAGTCGCACTGACTTCAAAGTAGTCCCTGTACTACTTTGGTGCGACTTTGATACGACTTGATGTCCATAGACCTCAAGCTTACACAGGCATTACCTGAAATGGAGGCAAAATTGTGGCTGCAAAATCGCGAGTCGCGGCAGTATAGTGTAGTTCAAGTTGCAGCAGTGTGAAAGGGACCTAAATAATATTTCCACGCATCAGCATGTTATACATAGTTACGTGGATTACCTTGGACCAAATACACTGCTACTCCAGTGATTTCAATTTGCTTCTCGGTTCTGTGCTGAGCGGCCAGCCTAATGCATTGTGAATACAGGAGGTTGGCCACTCTCATTCAGAGAAAGCTTTGCATTCTGGAACTCTTGTGATTCTGTGTGAATGAGCTCTGGGAGATTCTCTCTGGCAATTCTGGGGCTTATGTTATTGCACATGAGGCAGGTGCTGTCACTAGTGTGCGGATCAGCTGAGCTTCCCTGCAAGAAACAATTAGATTGTAAGCCTTTTGAGATTGAATGCCTTTTTTGGCAATGCTCTGTATAGGTTTAGCCAAAAAAAAATTACAGGAGGAAAGAGTGCTCTCATCTCTAATGAAGCAGCAGAGGCCTTCAGCTTAGAAGATATCTTCTGTTTGAACCAAGAACAATTACTTTCATTGTTTTCAGAATTTGGGGGCGAAACAGAATATTTCCTTTTGGAAACGTCCTGGAGCCCCAAACTCATACAGATAGACAACAAACCTTCCTTCTAATGGGGGGACATCCCCACTTCTATAAGGGAATCTTGGCATGCTTCGCAGCCTTATAGACCCGAGACATCTCTGATGTGTGGGTTAAAAATATTTGCCCATATTGCCTTATGCTTTCGAAAAGCGCCTACCACTTCCAACAAAAAAGCAGCCTTGTTCGCTGCTCTGGACCAGTTGTGCTCTAAGGGTGTCACTGTCCCTGTTCCATAACCAGAAAGTTTTCATGGTTACTATTCCAACCTGTTCATGGTGCCCATGCCAAATGGCAATGTGCGGCTCATTCTGCATCTGACACACTTTAACAAGTTCATACATGCTGTGATATTGTGGGGCTTCACTCAAGTTGTAGTGCTTTCCAGTGAGATCAGGTCAGCTGTTTGAGGGCTTGTTGGTCAGTTTTATTTACAAAGAAAGTAAAAGTTTAAATCAAACAAAATAAGAAAGGTTACTCTTGCAGCAATGTTCAGCAATCCTCTCTCAATGCTATTCAGCAACATAAATGCCTTCTGGCTCACTATGACAGCGCTGCTTCTCAGGCCTTAAGCTTAGACCTTTGGTCTGGACCCTCAGATCGATTCTGAAAATTTCAGACTCTTCTTCCCTCTCTCACACTCTCACAGCTCTCTGCTTCTCTGGCCCACTCCCTGGCCTCTGCTCAGGGGACCTACTGTATCCTGGGTGAAGCCCTGAACTGGAGACAGGCCCTTGAATGTAAAGACTCTGAATACCTGCACACTCAACATGCTGGTCTCTGGTAAGACCTGGACACAGAGTTAGAGGCTTTGTCTATCCCAAGACTCTTTGAAGTCTCCAAACTGCAGAACTCAGAAGACTCTAATCTCCAGAGCCCAATCCAAGAGTTACTAATCCCAGAGAAAACTGAAAATACACTTTTCTATGTTCATATTAGCCATTCTGGATCCCCTAAATCTGCATCCTTGAGAACCATGTGTACCATTTACCTTTTTTTACACAGTGGCAGAGCCCAGCATTATCAAAGTGTTCATAAGTTTCATACGGGATCTGTATGGTCTGTGATTACATCCATCAATTTTGGGGATTTTTTGGCCTCGAACCTCCAGGATACCTACTTTCAAGTCCCCATATTTCCATTTTGTCAGTGTTACTTGTTCTTGCAGTGGGAGAAAATATTTTCAGTTTGTGGCTCTGCCTTTTGGCTTGTCCATGTCACTGTGAGTATTCAATGTATTCGATGTGAGCCTGGGGGATTCATTTTCTGGGGTATCTGGACAACCTGCTCCTGTGGAAGTATTGACAGACAGCCTCTAAGCCAATGTGCGACAAATGGTGCAAGTCCTGCAGGACTGTGGCTGGGTCTTTGTTTCACCGGGGAAATATTCCTTCACTTCCTGTTCTGGAGATGCAGTAGAAAGCTAAAGGAAATCTCTACAGATTAAAAGGGGAATTCCACCCTTAGTTGTTACCAGAACAGTTGCCCCCATTGAAAAATGTATCCTGACTTTTTGTTCTGGTGACAACTATAAACTTTGACTTCTTTCACTTCCTGATTCTCTAACAGTCACAAGGACAAAGAGAGATGGTCAATCTACCTAGTGAGGGCAAAAATAGCAATAATAGCCTGACAGGAGTTCTAATCTTTTCCCATATTTCCCATTTCCAAAACTTAAAAAAAGGTTTTGGCTATACATTTAATTTAATACATTATTTATGTTTGCAAGAAAAAGAACAAATTAAAACTCAGGCTACCATAGGGTAGGTGGAAAAAGGGTGTGAATAACTGGGAGTCTGACTGTACCTCATTGAATGAAGAATCCATAAAGATAAAATAAGCAAATGTTTATTACAAAAGTTAAAAATAGATACAATCACATGTACAAAGTGTGGCCATCCAATCTTTTGTTATAAATCATCATCAAGTTTGTCCTTCTATAGAGTATGATTGTCAGTATGTGATGTTTACAATGAATGCATTTTGCTTCCTCAGGATCTGTGCCACAACACATATAAAGGATGGTCCACATCACCTAAAAGACACACCAATGTCAATTGATGTCACGTAACTAGTAGATGAGCCCGATATGCAGAGGAAGGCCTCACGGCCCCTGGTAGAGTAGACAGGAAGCGCAGGAGTGCAGAGTAGCACAAGTGCCTGGCAGGATCAAGAGCTGAGAAGCTGAGAACAGCTGAGAAGTAGGTCTGGAGTTCCAGATGGCACTGTGGAAGGGGATCAGCAGGCTGGAGACAGTAGACTTGGCTGGAGACTGGAGCAGGCTCGTGTCAGGGTACCAGACACTGTATGATGAGGCAGGCAGGCAGTGAGGAGGTTCCAAGGGCTGGAACACAGAAGGGTCAGGTAAGCCTGGGTCATACACAGACAGGTAGTACAGGAGCAGATGCAGTGGAAGGAGCAGAGTCACTGAACAAGGTGGGTCGGTAACAGGCAGGCACAGAGGAACCAGTGGATAAGACAGATGCAAGATAAAGGTCAGGCCAGGGTCAGATGCAGGCGGATAGCAAGGTAGTCAAAGGCAAGCCGGGTAAACACAGGAACGGATGCAGATTAGCAGGTATCACTCAGGGAATGCTGTAGATCAGGGAGCAAAGCTTCAGTGTGTCAGCTGAGTTTAAATAGGGATTGTGCTCGGGCGCTCCCGTGTGCGTGCACGTGTGCGCTGGCGCATGCACATAGGCACCCACAATCGTGCACCAGCTTGCACAGAACTACTGTTCCTAGCAAGCCTTTCCTGACAGCTGAACAAGTTGCATGAGTATGTTAACTGCAGGGTATGGCTCAATATCGTATTAGCTGTCAAGCAAGGAGAGGTAATCTATACTTTTTTTTGTTGCACTGGCAGTTAAGTTTTCATAACAAGCATTCGGAGGGTAGCATTTCTGATACACAGAGAATATGCAAATTGTTGAGTACAGCAAACTCTGGAAAAAAAAACACTCAATACCTTGCTAAGTACTTTTATTTCCCATTTATTTTGCTGTTGCTACTATTGTCTATTATGCGTATTATCTTTGCAGTTAATGATTTTGCTTGCACCATTTTCCTTTTCTTTTAAATGATATAAAATGCTTAAGCCTTATCTCTGATGCACTAAACCTGAACTTAAAGAATTCCTAGATTTGAACCGCTGTTATATCCATGTCTGACGTGGCAGTATGCATTACAGGTGTTTTTAAAAGTCAGAATTTTTTTAACAGATACTATGTACAATGAGTGTTTCCACTGTGTTAAAAAAAAACACATGGATGGCCCCTATTCTGTGTAGATGGTTAACGCTGGAGTTAGCTAACCCCATTGACCTTCATTCCCAGTCTGCTGGCACTTGAATTATTGTCTGTGGGCTGACAAATCTCTTAACAGGGTGAGGCTGAGGGTGCCATTGTCACATACTGGTGTCAGCGGTGGTATAGTGACCCATGATTTGTTGCATGTTGGTAGTAGCAGCTAGGATCTGAAACTGTTATTGACACATATTGGTCAACAATTGCCAAGTGTTGTGCTTTCTTTTCAGAGGATGTTGTTTTTTTAACATTTTGTTAATTGGTTTGTGTTTCAGTACAGCTTGGAGGGTACACCCTAAAAGATTGTCCTGAAAATGTAAAGTGGTTCTAAAGGCTGTTTTTTACCTTAGTGTGTTCCCTGCATTAAGGTACAAAAAACACCTCACTAACCATTTCCCCCTCATCCCTAAACACTTACCTGAGTCCTCTCATGATCCAGCACTATCCCCAGCTGCAGCAGCCCTGCTCTCTCTTCCTAATATCAATGGAGACTCTGAGAGCAGCGGAAGCCATTGGCCCCTGCTGCTGTCAGTCAAATCTTGTGAGGAGGGGGAGTGGCTGAGCTGCACTGTGTGTCTATGGACGCACACAGCGCAGTTCAAGAGTGCACCTGCACGGGTCCTCTTAAGCACATGGCTTGGTGAATGGGCACCCACAGAAAATGAGGAACAGGGAGAGCCGGCAGGGGACTCCACAATATCAGGAAGGGCCCAACGCAATATCATTGTACAGAGCAGGGAAGTTTAATGTCTTTTTTATTTTAGCCAAAAAATAAACTTTAATATCACTTTAACTGTTAGAGCAAATAAAAAGATATCTTGGGCAAATTCAAGTGTGTTGCTAGTAATTCTATGAAATGAAAAGTGAACCTTTGTTGGTTGCAATTGACAACTAGTCTGCCTTTTTGCTCGTTTTACTTTGTCTGGTCCTAATGAATCAGCCTATAGTGGAACTTCACTCTCCCAATCAACATTGACTATTTTTAATCCTCATGCTGCTAGCATTGGTAAATAGATAGAAAAGTATATCATGTTTATTTGTTTTAAACTTTTTTTTTTACATTTCTTCAGTTATTTCCTAGTTTCTTGCCTAGGCAAATTATGTCATACATCTCAGGAGTCTTCAGGAGGGGAGGGTTTTTTTTAAGCTAAGCACACTCTCCTGCATGCATGCTGGAGCTAATGGTAGATTCCAGGGAGTTTGCTTTGACTATTAAAAATGAATTAAAGTGTTTTTGCTTTGTGATGCTCAGATGCAGTGAATATCCGCTTTAAAGCTGCAGTCTGTGTTTGAACACTTCATTTTGCTTAGTATGCTAAATAAAATTCCCTTATTGTTCTTAATAGTATGTATCATTAACCTATAATAATTTCAGGTCCTGCTTAATAAGGATTTATGCTATGGGCTTATTAGAGGAATACCCTTGTTAAACAGATCCCCTATGAAATAAACTTACAGGAAGACGGTGGAGTACTAACTGATGCCTAGTAATAATGTGTGCTCACTAAATATGGACAATCTTGTATAGAATATTGATGAGGCCAGAAGCAGATTGTATACGTAGTTATACAGACTCATACTGCAAATTAATATTGCTGGACTGGCGAACTCATGACACCTTAGTGGACAAACACTTACTAAAGGGTGTTATTTTTCCTTCAAATAATCCAAAAAATTTTGTTATTTTTATTACTTTTAATTTATTAATATTTTTAAATGATTTTATATATGAAGCTAACATTTTATAATAAAACTAAAGTGATGAATGCGAACCTGAGCTTTGCCCATGCAGGCAAACCAAAAGGTACATTTTATGCTTATCCCCTCAGCAGGACAAATCACGTTTTCTTCCCTCCTCTGCCACTCAATTCATCCATCAGTAGCAAAAGAAATACCCAGTACTTCCAGTTATGGGGCCAAATGTGGCTCAATTACCTTATGCTCATGTGGCATCACTGGTGGTTGGACCAGTGCTGTCACATGGGGAAAGCAAGAGAGTCCTAAGCACTGCATTATTTTCTTTTTTTTTTTTGCAAGTGTGTCAGGTGAATGCATTCCTACTAGTTAATGTGAGCATGGGGATGCATCACTACCAGGTAATGCACTTACCTGTACCATTTGAGTGACCGACCATAGAACAACTGACTGTTTGGAAGTGATAGAGGTATTTATGCCAGAGACACATGAAGCAATGCCTGTACAAGTGTCAGAAGATGTGCTGCATATGTAAGATGCAGCTCATTGTCTGTATTAATAAGCCCTCTAAGCCATTAAGACTTTAAAATCTTCTTTTTTTTTTTTTTTTTTTTTTGTCTCGTTTCCTAAAACAGGGCTCCTGTTGTAAAAAGGCTCGAAAAGATTGTGTGCAATGCATATATTTATAACATGTTTATTTGGGAAAGTGATTCTTTTATTGTGATCAAACAGAATAGCTGTTTAAAAAATCATTTACTAATATTAATGTTTTATTTTACAATTTTGATTTTTTAAATGTAGCAAATGCAAGATGTTCTTTTAGTTCATACAGTTAATATACAAATTAAAAGTATATTGAAGCTTCTGAATATGCATGCGTTAAACCATATAGAGTTAAATTCCAAGGATCAGCTTGTGAATTGAATGCTGTTCATGTTGCTTTATATCTATTGACTTAAATGTGTGGGAACATGTGATCGTGGTCCTTTTTGCATTCATGCTGGGTCAGCTTCTGTCTGGAAAGTGTCCTATTGTCACCATGTCATGGCATCTCAAGATTTGTGACCTTTGCACCATATAGATTGTTGGCAGTCCAAGTGGTATTTTTTCAGACTGGGCTACATTTGTGCCCCCGCTAGGGGGTACCAAAGACTTTTGGACAAAGATGTGTTTTAGAAAGCTTTAAAGACACATAACATTTTTTTAGTCCATTTTATTTTCATAAATACTATGGACCGCCAGATGTCGCAAAGCAGTCACTGATAAAGCTTTTCCCTTACAAAATGTGGCACTTACATGAGTAATACCAGTATTGTGTTTGAAGGGCCGTAACAGGTCAGTGAAATGTCCTTCAAACATTTGATTTGTGTGTTCCAGAATGGGCAGAATGAAAAGATAAACACATATTTGGCACTGACAGCTCCGCCATTAAGACAACCGATGCAATTGCCTTAGTCGGTGGAATCAATCATATCTCTAATGCCATATTCTAGCAAAAGTCCTGCTTTGTCTTCCACATTAATTCAGTAATTGAATGTAGAACTAGTATTTCTGGCAAGAACGGTATACCAAATTATTGACTCAAATGAAATTTCCTGTTTTTATCTGCATTTTATAGCAAAAACAAATAAATACATAAAGGATTTTGGGAACAATTTACCGGTCCAGAATATTCAGTAATATCTGAATTGGTTGAGTTTGTAAATGCATTTATTACAATCTTTTGATTTTTTTTTTTCTCTTATTTGATACCGAAATAGTATTTTAGGTCACATTTTAGGGCACATTTGCAGTAACTAAATTAATAAAACAAACCTGTGTTGACCATTCAAATGTTCTTTCCAGTACAAATTAGAGAAATAAAAAACAACACCAAAGTCATTGCCATGTGCAATGCAACACTTCTTTCCTCCACTTTTAATACATAAGGCACTATGTTTGCTTGCCAAAGGGTTAAAGGAAACAGAATGTTTTCATGTGCAGATCTTAGCAAATTCTTAGTAATTTTAAGTAGTTGAAATGCATTATTCAACAAGTAACCTGCTGTACGTTTGTGTTTAATAGGCTCTTCTTGGATATACAGAAACTGTCAAGATAAAACACAGGACATGCATCATTCTGATTAAATTACGTTTCGTAAAGAAACAGGGACACAATGAATTTTTGATGAAATGGTTTATACCATTGTTTCTTTATATTGATGTTACTTTTCAAGTGTATATAAAAAAGACTAATATCATAGTTGGCAAGAAATACAATCTCAGCTTATCATATGTGTGCACAGTGCTCTTGCTTTATTTTGCCTGTCCTATACAGCCCCATAGTTGTGTTCTACCATAATAATAATATATGTTAAGGAAATTATGTTCTGCACTAGAACTTTGGCAAATTTCAGTAAATTTACTAAAGCTTACCATATAATTTCAGTGGGTTCATAAAATTCATCCCCTATGTTTTTGTCAGTTGAAAGTTTGGATTGTATGTATGTATTTTCTATTTAAGGTTCTGGCCTGCTTCCCCAATAAATATACCTACAGTATGCAGACAGAGACATAACCATGACTGTGATACTATACTGTATTTGTCTTGAAGTGACCCTGACGCTTTAGAAAAAATAACTGCCGAGAGCCATCCTGTAACAGAAAAAATTGTATACTTACCTCTCCAGTCAGAAGTGACAGAATTCTTCACTCCCCTGCTGAGCTCCAGGTTCCACTCCAACCAGACACTTCTTGGTATATCAGATAGCATGTCCTCTATGTTTTCTCCACTTTCCCTACATTGTTATAGGAAACAGTAGTGATGTGGTAGCTGGTGGGAGGAAGTTTGTAGTGTGGAGTGCCCAGACTCTGCAAAAGAGCAAATAATTAAATACCATTCACAGGACAGGTAAGTGTAACGTCTTACGATACATGCTGACTCATTACGTTAACATAAAGTTAAGGTCTTTTTGGTCATTACAGGAGCGCATTATTATATAATGCGAAATACAGTTAAAGTATAACTAACGACAAAACTATTTTTTGTTTTGGATAGAATAGAGGGGGATTAGAACACCTGTTTTCATTGCCATCTGTGCCCCTGTTAGGTGATTTACCATCTCTGCTTATTTTGTTTACTGTTTTTACCAAAAGTAAAGGCTAAGGATAATCCAAAATTGTGGGTTGTCCCAGAACAGGAATAGAGGGGAAATCATTCAATGGGGACACTAGTTCTGGTGACCTAAGTGACAACCGGGTATTCCCTCACATTGGAGGGATTTCCTCTCACTTCCTGTATTGGCTATGGGACAGGAAGTGAAAGGAAATCTCCACAATGGGAGAAAGATGGAAAAAACTGACAGGGGGTTATAACCCTTCCTTATTTTATTCAAAATTAAAAAAAAAGTTTTGTCCTTAGTTCTACTCTAAATATCAAAGTAATGTGTTTGTACTATTACTCGTACAGTATTAATACTAGTGGGGGAATTTAACTGGTACTGGAAATGGGTTTGTGTGTTCTTGGGGCTTAGCCTTGTGAATTTTTTCATCATTATTAAACATAAGACCTTTTTGACAGCTTCTTTATTTGCAACATATTGTTTTGTTTGTACATACAAATGCGGCAGTTATTTTCATGATACAGAGTGACTAAAATTCTCATATGAGCAAGGAACTAAGATTTAATAAACAATCTTGGAAAAAATGTATAACATTTATTTGAAATTACCCTGTACTTTCACCCACTGGCCATAATGAAATTGTTTACCATTGCATCTTTAATCACCATTTCATTTGATTTTCATTTTTTTTTTTTAGTTTAGGGTTTGAACTTTTTTTCAGACTATGACTCTTTTTTCTGAGAATTCCCCCACTTTTTATCCTTTTGACTGCAGGACAAGAAAATGAGTGGAATAGTGACAGGAACAGAAAGCAAACCAAACATCATAGAAATTTTAAACTTCACTCACCCTGCAAAAAGTGATTTTGCTGCTGTCTGGAACCCAGTTGGAGAGATTAAAGTGGTTGTAAACCCATAAAAAAAAAAAAAAACTGCAAGAGAAAGGCATAATGAGCTAGTATGCATCGCATACTAGCTCATTATGAGATACTTACCTTAGATCAAAGCTGTTGCAGCGGTTCCCGTACACCGATGTGACCTGCAACAGTTATTTCTGGGTTTGTGTGCTCCGGAGCTGTGACTGACAAGATCCGCGATGACCTTACTCCCGCGCGCGTGCGCGCAAGCCACTGGTCACAGTACAGGCCCTTTAGAAACAGCACAATCGAGCCGTTTCTTCAGTGCACATGCGCCGATGGCGTTGGCGCAAGCATATATGGTATTTATCTCCTAAATTGTGCAGGTTTAGGAGATATTTACAGTACCTACAGGTAAGCCTTATTTTAGGCTTACCTGTAGGTACAAGTGGTGTAACAGGGTTTATAACCATTTTAAGCCACGGGTTTGGGTGAAACGCGTCAGTACATGGCTCAGGAGGAGCTTTTTACTTTACATAGCATTTTGAGCTAGTGGTGTGTGACGTCCTTTATTACTGTATGCCTACAATGCATTCCGGAGTGACTTCCTATTTCTTTCCAATACTTTCTAATATTCTCCCCAATGTGAGCACAGATGGTGATAAAAACCACAGCGATGTCCCAGTCGCTTCCTTCTTAAACAAACCCATTTTCACTGGAGTTGAGTTTTATATTGTTTTTGTACTAAAAAGAACATAATGTAATAGTATTTTTGACAATTAAACTAAATAGGCGGGTAATGGAAATAATTCATATTTTTATTTAGAAATAAACAATATCTAGGAAGGAAAGAAGGAAACGTATATGTTATACATAAGGGGTTAATTTAGTGAAGACAAATCAAATATTAATTTTGCAAGGGAATTTTCCCCTAGCTTAGTGAATGAGATGAAGCTCTGTTGACTTCCATCATCCAATCACATGCAAGCAAAAATATTGTTTTTTTTTTTTCTTTATACGTGATTGAGTGCTGTTTGCAAAGTGGATTTCCACCACATTTACTAAGCTAAGGGAACATTTCCTTGCAAAGTGGCAATTCCCTTAATGAGTGAACAGTCTGTTTGCTTTTAGTAATCCGAACCTTCTATCAATCACTGTATTAAGGTTTGTGGTATGTTTGCAAAATACTTGCCCAAAAACATGTCAATGAAAATTTGCTAAAGAAAATTTGCCACTATATTACATATTAAGGTACATCACAGTGCCTTTGAAGGCTGTAAGAAGTTCATCCATGTCTGGAGTGCTTGATATAAAGGGAGGAGGGGCATTTTTAACTCTTTACATTTTAATATAACATGGCCATAGGTGAAGTAAGCTCCATAAAAATGGGGCATTTAAAAAAAAAAAGACAGTACTTTATTTAGATATTTGTTCAGAAATGGGTTTCTGTTTCATATTGCAGGAAAAATGCTTATTAATTGACTAAACTTTTTAAGCCATACATCCATTTTAATTTTTAAAAAGGGAAAGTGTAACTTGACATGTAAGGCAATATATGCTGTTAACTTTTGCAGTGTAAGATTTTATGTCTATTTAACCTTTACTTTAAGTACCAGGTTGCATGATTAACATAAAAACAGATCTGCCTGAAACTCTGTAAATGGTATTGGTATAACGCCATCAATCATTTTTAAATGTTAATGGTGTTAAAGAGCACTGAGAGCATATGTTTGATATTTTTTATACAGTACGTCTCTACGAAGGGA
Organism: Aquarana catesbeiana; assembly: GCF_042186555.1. Lineage (NCBI taxonomy): Eukaryota > Metazoa > Chordata > Amphibia > Anura > Ranidae > Aquarana > Aquarana catesbeiana. Next base: position 165,837,880 of record NC_133324.1, on the reverse strand, counting down.
ATCTAACAAGGTTAAGCTTTTTTTTTTGTTAATTATAATTTATCTTCCAAGTTTTTTCCCTGTACTTTGTGAAATGGTTTTTGTATTGTTCTATAACTCATGCAAAAAAAAAAAAAATCTGTGGGTGCCTTAGCTATTAGTAATTTCCAAGTATGAGCACAAGGGAAAAACATAACTTGTCTTAAATGGAAAAAGTCATGTTGGCCGTTAATTCCCTGTGCTGCTGAAGCCTTAATTCTGGGCCTGGAGCTGTACAGCAGGATACTAGATTCTTGTTATCCTGCTAAAGATAACTAGCTAAATGTGAACAACCTCTGTTTTGAAGATTTTGTAATGACATTAATTTAAAATAGAAAAATTATTTAACTGTTTCTTTGTGTGTGTCTGTATATATATATAGTATATACATTATTACTACATTATGTTCAGTGCTCATAAACCCATTTATGAGAAGGATTACATTGAACAAGCAGTGATAATAAATTTAATTATTGTAAACTGTTGCTCACTCTTCTGTAATATGTTTGATTTCTAAACATTAATTTTAACAATTACTTATTTAGTATATTCGTATCTTTTTCAAGAGTTTATACCAAATCTTGAGGAGTAAAAAATCTTCCTAACATACAAAATAATGGATCATTTACATCAATAAATAAATGTTATCGACATGTAAGTGAATATATACAGTAGGTTTTTGGGGGGCTTTTTTCGCTTTTCGGGAGTTTAATTCTTAAGCAGTGCTGGTTCATCTTTTAATTATGCCTGACACCCTTGCAGTGCACAAATACATTATAAAGATACTGTGACAATTGTGTTTCCAAACAAGTCAATAGAAAATGTAATAAGATGTTACCAGTTGCTGAAGGACTTTTATTTATTACTTATTAATAAGAAGCTAATGCATTGTCTACATTTTAATGGCAAGTCAGTTGTAAATATATACATGCTGTATATATTTTTACAAAATATCTGTTTGAAACATCACAGCATCTTACACGGTTTCTGGCTGTTGGTACCAATTTGTGAAAGCTGCTGTAAAACTGAATTGAATTAGATGACATATATCCACTGGTATTTTTACTTCCATAGAACACAAGAATACTGAATACCTGAAAAAGATTTGTAGAATTAGTGTAGACAAGCTGCAAAAACAATGGCTAATGACCCCATAACCTTGGAGACCCTGAAGGTCATTATTATATTCCCAGATCTCTTGACCAACAATGCTCATCCACAGCCAAAAATAATAAGATATTGCATCAAGCTGGTGGGAAAAAATGTTGCTTTTACTAAATACAAATCTCAGATGTATTGAAAGGTTTACTTTGTGTAGGAGACAGCTACAATAAACTGAATGTTATCCTCTACTTTACTTAGTTTACCTATTTTCTTATTTCAGTAAGACTTATTGTTACAAATTGAAGTATTGTTCTCTTAAAGTCATTTCATGGTAATGTATATATAGTTAAAAATCGGTTTAAAAACAATTATTAATGTTTTAAAGCTGACCTTCACCCTCTCAATCAACATTACTATATTTAATCTGTGTCTATTGGTAAATAGATAGGAAAGTATATCATATTTACTTGTTTTAAACTTTTGTTTTTAGATTTTTTTAAGTTACTTTCTGGTTTCCAGACCTAGCCAACTGATGTCATACATCCCATGAGTCTTGAGGTGGGGAGGAAAGGTTTTCTTGGCTAAGCACCCCCCCCCCTGCTTGCATGCCTGAGCTAAGGGCAGATGGATTCCAGGAAGTAAATACTACATGAGTCATCTGCCCTTACTCAAGATGGCCATGGCCAGAAATGCTAGGGGGAGGGACTTTAAAGTGATTTCTCAGCAAAATATAACATGGATCGATGGATGAGTTTGCTTTGATTATTAATGAATTATATAGTGTTTTTGGTGTGTGGTGCTCAGATGCAGTGTAGTTCCACTTTAATTATTATGTTAAGGATGAAATAGTTCAATTTACAGAAGGCATGGCAATCTACTTTATTTTAAATATAATTTTAATTATGGCCCCAATAGGTTTTGAAAATTCTTTTCAAAGCATTTCTGAAATGTGCTTTGTGTTTCTATTATGGTTAAAATGTTGTATTCTCAAAAAATCCTCATATTAGATACCGCTTAAAATAAAATTTAAAAAATATATATATAATCGTGTTTGCAGTTTGGTTATTGTCTTCTAGGTGGAACTGATGTTACTTAAATCAGCACTGTATTTTGAGTTTAATAGTTTGATGATTACCATGTAACCTGTAATCTCCCCATTTTTAGTTTTCCCCACAGTTTATGCCATTTTAGGTCCTGATTGGGTTTCAATGGATACCATAACAGTATGAAAAGTAATCTAGCTTTATATGTTCTACCCTTTTTAGGTAATCTTTTCATTGTGTCTTCTAATTAAGCTTGCAAATTTAAAAATATGTGAATTTGCCTGTAGAAGGTGCAAAGTGAAACATAAAGTTTGACTTACTTTATGAAAGTACACCAAACCTATTAGCAGGCATACCTGTATTATTTATTGTAATGGGAATATGGTTAAAGGGTACCTGAAATGAAAACTAAAGTACAACACCCAATCCACCTGCCTGATGAAACCTGTAAGATTCATTTCTGACTAGTTGTGAACATGAAGATATATTAGTTGTCCAGCCTGCGGCATCCAATCCATCCATAGCCTTTAGTGTGCATATGCAGGAACTAACAACAGAGAATAATGGGAAGCCACTAGCTGGGTACATGCCACCAATCCAATTTTAACCAAGATCCCTGCCTTTATGATGGGTCATCGTGTTTGTTGAGTCCCCACATTGACCTTTTGTAGATATCCTGCATGCATTTAAAAACAATGTTGGAATTGAATCTGATTGGGTTCATTAATATTATAGTCAAAACATTTTGTAAACAGCCTAGGCAAAGATTCACAATTTAAAATAGGAAATATTAGGAAAACAATAAAAAATAATATGCCATAAAAGTGATATATAAGGGTTAATATGAAATTTTAAAAAAATTAAAACTTTATGAAATTTTTGTCCAAACTTGATAAAACAATTGCAAGTCGGTTTTTGAAACTTGACATTTTTTTCACAATTTTTGAGTAACTAATTTACAGAACTTTAAAGAAAAAAAAAATGAAACCCGATTGTTAAACTATAGAGAAACCTGTTGAGCTTGAAAAAATACCCCTAAAACCATGTGACTAAAATATTACTCTGATTAGAAGGTTTCCTTGCAAAGAGGATAGTAAACACCCTTCTGCTATCCTTGCACTACTATGCCCTGTTGTCAAATAGGGGCAGTTTTGTACACTTCTGTTCTTCACTGTGTGATTGCTGTTGGTCCAAGGGTCACATACTCCCCACCCTCTCCAGCAGCATATACTCATCTTTTCTTAATCTCAAGCTACTCCATTCAGCCACAGAGGCAGTGAAGGTAAAGCCCTGTGTAAGTTCCAAACTGAATTGTTGAAGCTTACACAGGGATACAGATTCCTTCTCCATCCCCATGTGACAGCCATGGGCCAATCCCAAGGTAGTGCTGAGTCTTTTATCTGGCTCCCAGCTGCTAAACTATGCACTGGGGGAGTAAAGAAAAGGTTGGGTATATGAGCTTGGGAAGTTTAATGAAAAAAGAAAGAGCTGCTTTAAACTTTTTGCAGATTGTTCTGTTTTATGGAAACTTTTTTATGCAAATTAGGGTAATAACATGGTTATAGTAAACCTTGATTTTCATATAATTCTCCTGAAAATCATATTCCATATAATCTTACATCAATAGGTTACTTTAAAGTTGAATTAGACTTCTATAGAAAACACAGTTAAGTCCAGAAAAGTGTTAATTAAAAATGCATTACATTTATTTTTACATAACCAGCACAATGATTTGAAATGGTATTCATTTTAGGCTCTGTAATTAGTTTGACGGGCTTTATTGCTTAACTGAAATGTTGTCTGTAGGGCGGACAATGACCTTGTTGTGCCAGGGGTGCCTGGATTAGAAGACTGGTCAAACATTTAAAAAAATAAAAATAATTTGGCAAAGCAGTTTAGGTAAAGCAATTTTATATATTTATATTCATCTGTTTGTCTTGTGTACATTTTTTATTCCCTTAAAAACTTAGCAAAGAAATGAGACCATGTTTTAAGAACATAAGTATGACAATGTGAAATGCTGACTAATGATAGCCGTGTATTGCTTGTAGCTGTCTATGTAATCAAAAACCCAATAAAAGTAGCATTTTGTTTTAAATAGGTATGCAGCTATAGAAAGGAAGCATATTGATACATTTTCTTTTTTTCTGATTTGAATGATCAAGCTTGCTGGCTATGAAAACATATCACAAATAACAGTACAACAGATATGTGGTTGATATTAATTTATATGGCATAGTATACTAATGATCTGAAAACTATGTGTGCAGAATTAATAGGTATATTACAGTTTAATAGGTCTAGCACCTATAAAAAATAATACGTAATATTTCACATGCTCAGGTTTATGCTGTTATTTTTCCCATGTGTTATTTGAGATACATGATCCAGTCACATTTTCTGATAATACTTAAGCCAGATTGTTATGTTTAGATTGGTTGCATGGTTTTACCCCAGGTCTATAACATATTCACGTTTTATTTTGAAAAAAGTTACTTAGAGTGGAAGAAAAGCCTAACTATATCTGTTCTTAAAAATGTTCCAGCTTCCTTCTTTCTGCCTAACTTGTATAAAAAACATCTGTATATTTACCTTTTTAGTTTGCTCCAGTAAAATCACATGATTCTGCAGCTCTGGCTCCCCTGTATCATTGAGTGGCTGATGCAGGGGAGAGAAGGAAGCACCATCACTGCTCCCAGAATTCAGAATCGTTGACAAGCACTCCCTTACACAGAGCTGCAGGATCAGGTGACTGGATCAGAGCATATTTAAAATAGGTGGGTATGCCGATCTTTTGTATACAGATTAGGCAGGATAGGTAGTTAGGAAGGTGGAAGAAACATTGTTAACAATAGATATAGTTAGGCTTTACTTGCACCTTAAGGTGGATGTAAACCTGATTCATGAAATTTCTCTCTTCAAAGCACTAAGTCCTGTGGCTTTCTCCTACTCTGTTCTTCTGTTATCAGCATGATAACTTCTGACAAGTGCTCAGTCAAATAAGATAAAACCAGCCTGAATTTTGTGTCAGGGTGGGTGCTATAAATAGATTAGCAGAAAGCTGCTCTACTTACAGGACAGCTCTGAAAGTCTCTGCCTATGTGGAAGGGGGGGGGGTACCTTTCCTCAAATCAGCTGTCTCGCAGTGTAATCCAACACTACACTGCTACTGCTGAATGAGGAAGTGAAAATTCTAACAGATGTGCACTTTAAACATTATATAAAGCTGAAGACAGCAGATATGCATGTAAAACTTAAATAGGAGGATTTGTTTCATCTCTGTGTATCATCTGAGGATGTTCACTTCACTAGGTATATGTGAGGGTTTAAATCCACTTTAAATTCAGCTATGCCGCTAAATCATATCCCTTTATACCAATCATGATTATGAGACAGATTTAGTATAGCATCACATACTAATGTATCATTTTCTCTGCTGTATAAAACATATCATGAATGCTTTGTAAATGGAAGTTTAATGGTATACACTATATTGTCAAAAGTATTGTGCCGCCTGCCTTTACATGCACATTAACTTTAATGGCATCCCAGTCTTAGTCCGTAGGGTTCAATATTGAGTTGGCCTCCCCTTTACCGCTATAACAGCTTCAACTTTTCTGGGAAGGCTGTCCACCAGGTTTATTAGTGTGTCTATGGGAATGTTTGATCATTCTTCCAGAAGCGCATTTCTGAGGTCAGGCACTGACGTTGGACAAGAAGGCCTGGCTCGCAGTCTCCACTCTAATTGATCCCAAAGGTGTTTTATTGGGTTGAGGTCAGGACTCTGTACAGGCCAGTCAAGTTCCTCCACCCCATACTCTCTACCCCATACATCCAAATACACAATTCTCAGTCTTTGAGTGGCAAATGCCATTCAGCTCACTATGCTCCTTCAGACTTCAATATCAGGACATTCTCGACGGGCATCAGTAATAATATTTTGTCCTGCTTTCTTTTTCAAACCTTACATCTACAGAAGAACTACTTCTTGTCTTCTCCGACTGTAAAAAATATTTCCCACACCAATCCATTCTTCACTCCTGACACCACTAAAATGCTAATGCATGCTCTCATTGCATCCTTGCTTAGCTATTGTAACATCTTCTATTGAAGTCCACTAATGTACGGATTGGCATTCTTCCAGTTTATACTAAACTCTACTGCTTTAGTCATCCACCTTTTCTTTCCATCCTCAAGTGCTACTTCTCTCTGTCAGTTTCTTCATTGGCTGCCAGTTATGCAGTTAATACAGCTGAAAGTGCTAACTCTAAATGGTAACTTTTTTTTTCTGGCTTTGGTCTTCCATAGCAAACTACTACTAATTTCCAGAAGGATAGATGAATATAATATTCTATAAATATATAAAAATACCTCAAAAGGAATTCCTGTTTGTGCAAAATGTTATCCTCCCTCTAGGGATGAGGTTAAGGTTTGCCATTGACATGGGCTTGAGACAAATCCTACAGGTTCAAAATTCACAATTCTGATGAACTTTTGTGCAGATTTGCACAGGAGATTTTTTTTTTAAATATAAATTGCTGCTTGGACTATGACCAGCAGGATTAAACGTGCTAATAAGATAAGGCAGCTTAGATAAGGCAGCTTAGATAAGGCAGCCCACTATAAAATGGGGAACAGCCATCATGTCAGTGAATTAGAAGCTGTTGTAAGGAAAGCATAGAGAAATCTGACAAACTGCATACAGAGATATTAGATTCAGTTAAGAAATTGTACTAGTAAATGGTAATTCTGATTGCTAGTTCTTTGATCAACCAACCCCTTAGCTGCATTTTCTTATTAGGGGCTTTTTTGTCTTTTGTCTTATTTTGTAGTTTATTTGACGCCATCTGTCTCTTTTAGCTGCTGGTCCATCCATAGTAAATTGTCTTTTTCTTCAGGGGGTGGTATTTTGGGCATTTCAGTTTTTTGGGGGAGCATATTGTTTTTTTATTTTATTTTAATAGTGGCCTTTATTTTATATTAAACTGTTTCTTTTTATTTTGCTTTAAAAATAGTGGGCTTTTGTCTCAGGGATGGTATTTTGGGGTTTTATTTCTTTTATGGTTTTTTTTTGTGGGTAAAACTCAATGGGATATGCCCTGGGAAAAAACCCCAACGAACGTGAGCAAGTTCACCAATCACTACTCCCCTCCAATTGTTTCTACACACTGACACTTGCCTTTGCCTCACATGCTTTTGCTTCTGTAGAATACACATTTTCATGCCATTTGGTCCTTGCCACCTGTTTAATCCAACAATGTAAACTAATTCCTGAACACAAGCATAATTTTATGTCTTGCACAATACACACACACACACTTTTCTAATTTCCCTGTAGCTTTCCTGTATAGTTTACATCACATTCACAAATGAAACCATATGCATGAATTTATAAAAAATCTTACCCCATTCTGTAGACCAATATATCTAATTTCATTACATAACTGTATATATAGTGTTAATTTTTAAACAAATATATTAAAAATATATCAGAAAGTGTAAATAATAATAGGATTTTTATAACACCTTACCTGTAAAATCCTTTTCTTGGAGTACATCACGGGATACAGAGCCATAGTATTTACTATGTGGGTTATATAGGCCACCTTTAGGTGATGGACACGGGCACACCCTAAGACAGGAAGTTCACTGCCTATATAACCCCTCCCATTACTGGGAGTACCTCAGTTTTTGTAGCAAAGCAATATACGTGTATCCAAAGAGGGGAGGGACCTCTGTGTCCAGTGATGTACTCCAAGAAAAGGATTTTACAGGTAAGCTGTTCTAAAAATCCTATTTTCTTTATCGTACATCACGGGACACAGAGCTATAGTAGTTACTATGTGGGATGTCCTAGAGCAATGCTATCTGAGGGAAGGGAGACACAAACAAAAGTAGGGCGCCATCAGAACTGAGGACCTATACTGCTGCCTGCAGCACACTGCGCCCAAAGGCGATATCCTCATGCTTTTTTACATCCATCTGATAGAATCTGGTAAATGTATGGACTGAAGACCAAGTTGCGGCCTTGCAGATTTGAACCATAGTGGCTTGGTGATGCACTGCCCATGAAGCACTAACAGCCCTGGTAGAGTGCGCTTTGATATGAAAAGGTGGGATTTTCCTCTTCAAACCATAAGCTTGAACAATTATTTGCCAAATCCACTTAGAAATAGTAGATTTCGATGCTGCCTGTCCTTTTTTAGGACTTTCAGGCAACACAAACAAAACATCAGTTTTTCGAATCTGAGCAGTCACCTTCAAGTAGACTTTGACTGCTCTCACTACATCAAGAGAATGTAGCGACTTTTCTTCCGTAGAACAGGGTTCTGGAAAAAAGGAAGGTAGAACAACATCCTGGTTTAGATGAAAACCTGACACTACCTTCGGTAAAAAGTTAGGATGAGGACGCAATACTACCCTATCCTTGTGACTAATTAAATATGGCTCTTTACAAGAAAGAGTAGCCAACTCTGATACCCTTCTTGTAGAAGATATGGCTACCAGAAAAACTAGCTTCCTTGTCAAAAGGATCAAGGGTATATGTCGTATTGGCTCAAAAGGCTGTTTCTGTAATGCCCAACAGAACTAAATTCATTTCCCAAGGGTTCAGGGGTGACCTAACCAGTGGATTAAGCCGTGTTACCCCCTATATAAAGCTACAGACCATAGAATGCGAAGCAAGTGGTTGGTGAAATAATACCGATAAGGCCGATACCTGATCCTTGATAGTACTCAAGGCCGGCTTCATCTCTAACCCCATTTGCGGAAAGGCAAGGATTCCGCCAACGACATACTTTCTGGGATGCTAACCCCTCGATTCACACCAGGAAACGTATACCTTCCAGACTCTATAATATATGACTCTGGAGGCTGGCTTCCTTGCACTAATCAAGGTAGATACAACTGATCCTGACAGCCCATGCTTCTTCAGTATGTGGGTCTCAATAGCCAAACCGTTAAATTTAGCGTTTGTAAGGTAGGCTGGAATACTGGACCTTTGCGAGAGTAGGTCCGGACGTGGTGGTAGGATCCATGGGTCCCCTACCGCCATCTTTATGATCTCTGCATCAAGATTCTGGGCCACGCCGGGGTACAAGAATCACTGACTTCCCTTCCTGCTTGATCCTGCGAAGAAGTTGTGGAAGTAGCAGAATAGGAGGAAATGCATAAATCAGTGAAAACTGATCCCACGGGACCACCAAGGCATCTGTTCAGTATGCTAGCGAATCCTTTGTTCTTGACACAAAGTTGTCAATCTTTTTGTTGAACCTGGATGCAAACAGGTCTATGTCCGGTATCCCCCATCTCTGGCATATTGCCAGGAAGATATGGGGTTGAAGGGACCATTCTCCCGGGAACAACTGCTGGCGACTCAAGTAATCCGCCTGCCAATTCTCTATTCCTGGAATGAAGACTGCCGATAGGCAAGGAACATTCTTTTCTGCCCAAGTTAGGATATGATTCACCTCTCTCTGGGCCGCACAACTTCTTGTGCCCCCTTGGTAATTGATATAGGCCACTGCTGTGACATTGTCTAATTGGATCCTGACAGGACAATCCCACAACCCGAATGTCCAGTCCCTCAGGGCCAGGCGCGCTGCCCGAATCTCTAGAATGTTGATGGGAAAGGTCCTCTGTTCTGGACCATTTCCCTTGGACAGTTGCCTCTTGCAGGACTGCTCCCCAACCCGAAAGGCTGGCATCTGTTGTTACCACCTTCCAGGTAACTGGTAGGAAGGATTTTCCCTTCTGTAGATTTTTGAATATCAACCACCAACTGAGGCTCCGGAGCACCTTTGGAGACAGACGCATTGGGAAATCTAGAGCTTGGACCTTCTTGTTCCAAGCTGATAGGATACTGTTTTGCAGCAGTCTCAAATGAAACTGAGCGTAAAGAATGGCCTCGAATGAAGCCACCATCTTACCCAATAACCACATGCAAAGCCGAATAGGAGGATTCTTCTTTGCTCTGACCACCTCAGTCAGCTCCTTTATGGTGCTGATCTTTGCCTGGGGCAAGAGTACCCTTTTCTGGGCTGTATCTATGATCAGACCCAAGTATTTTAATCTCCTTGATGGTTTTAAGGAAGATTTCTCTAGGTTGAGAATCCAACCCAGGTATTTCAGGTAGTTGACTGTGGTGACCATACTTTGGTCTAAGCAGGCTACTGACTGGTCTGTCAAGAGCAGATCATCTGGGTAAGCTATAATCATTATACCATGAGCCCTTAATCTGGCCAGAGGAGGGGCCAGGACCTTTGTAAATACCCGAAAAGCAGTAGCTAGACTGAAAGGCAGAGCTACAAACTGAAAATGGAGATTTTCTACCTCGAAACATAGATATTTCTGGTGAACGGGGAAAATAGGCAGATGCAGGTATGCATCCTTGATGTCGATTGACGCCAGAAGTTCTCCTCCTTGCAGGATGGAGACTACTGATCTGATTGATTCCATGCAAAACGAGCGGATATTTAGGAATCGGTTCAGATCCTTGAGATCTAGAATGGGTCTGACATCTTCATTTGGTTTTGGCACCGTGAAGAGGTTTGAATAAAACCCCAACCCCTGCTCTTCCATGGGAACCTCCATGATCACTCTTTGAGACACAAGCTAATGTCTGATGCTTGAAAGAGAGACTTCTTTTTCTCTGGATCTTTGGGAATGTTTGATCTGAGAAAACGAGGAGACGGGAATTCTCGGAACTCTAATTTGTAACCTAGAGCTATTGTGGAGATCACCCATCTGTCTCGAAACTCCTCCTGCCAGATCCTTGAGAACTGCAGAAGTCTTCCCCCCACTCGAGCGAGTGGGGGTTCCTCTTCATAAAGAGGCTTTAGTATTTTGTTTTGTAGGTTTCCTTCCCCAGGACTTCTTTTGTCCCTGGGGTTGACCCTGAGGTTTACCTCTTGAACCTGATGGCGGAGGCCATCGTGACTGCCTGGAGGCTGATGCCCCTGGTACTGGAGGAGGCGTTTGATTAAATGAAAGACGTTTATTCCTTTTGCGAAAGGGTACTTTTCCCACTTGAAATTTTTTGGATGTATCATCCCCAAACAGCTGTTAACTGCAGAAAGGAAAACTAGCAAGGAGTTTTTTTGCATGGCACTTCGGCTGACCAATTTTTCAACCATAGGATTTTACGCATATGCACCAGCCCAAGCGTAAGGCGCAAGGCCTGAAGAATAAAATCTCTCATAGCGTCAATTGCAAAACATAAAGCCCCTGGTAGCTCGGCTAAATCCTGGGCCTGCTGATCAGGGATAACCTTGAGCACCTGTTTTAACTGGTCTTTCAAGGAATGACATACCCCAATTGCCGCCACTGCAGGTTGAGTCACTGAACTTGCCAACAGGAATTCCAATTTCTTATCAGTTGGATCCCTAAGCATTTGAGCATTGTCTACCGGACAAGTCAAACTTTTATTCACGGGGATAGTGCAGAGCAGTGTCAGTTGCTGGTATCTCCCACTTTTTAGTGATTTTTTCCTCCATGGGATAAAGTGCTGAGAATTTTTTAGGAGGAAAAAGATGTTTATCTGGGTGATCCCACTCAGAATACGTAAGCTGTAATGAATGGACAGGAAAGGCATGCAAAGCTTGAGGAGGCTTTAGCGAACCCAAATATTAAATGGGCTTACCAACCGACTCAGTTAAGGGTAACATAAATGTGGAGCGGACCATTTCAGTAAGAGATTGCACCAGCAATCTTTCAGATTGTGAAGCTGAAGGAGGTCCTGACCCCTGAGAAGAGGATACATCAGCCTCTTCACGGTCCCCTGGGGGGAATCCATCTTCTCCCACCCCCAGTTCCTCTGTTTGAGGGTCCTGGGTAGTAGAAGGGGACCTGTCGCGTTTTCTCCCACTCTGGGAAGATGCGATTAAAGCCGCTGTTTCTTCCAATCCCGCCAAAGCTGAGGAAAAAACCTCCTCAGTAATATAGACAGGGGCTGCAATGTTGGAAACAGTTGCAACACTTGACGGCCCTGATGGCTCACCTGACCAGCCACCCCAGAACTCTCAGGGGAGGATGACATTGTAGAGATGAGACTAGGGTCCTTAGAGCCTGAGGGAGACACTTTTGGGCCCTTTTTTGGGGTGTTTCCACCTCCCCTTTTGACCATAGTCCGATGCACAAACGCAGAGGTGCTGCCAGAAGAAAATGCACCTACTGCTTGAGCAAATAGTCCAGCAACTGCTGCTGCTATTAATGCTCAGCCTGATGCTCAGTAAATGTGCTTAGGGAATGCCCGTGTCACCACCTACATGCCCCAATTTGCTCTTGTGTCCCTCCATCAGCCTGCGGTCTGCAAATGGAGCTTTTTATTATACACCGGCGCTGTGGACGTTGAGGCACGCCAACGCAGCGCTAAGCCACGCCCCCTCCGTCTTCCTACCGTGCCCCCTCTTTTCAAGAAAGACCGTTTCCCACACATGAGCGCGCCTCCGATCTGACGGGATCGGCGTGTGTGTGAGGAGGGTGTGGAGAGGAGACAGAGAATTGCCCTGCTGAGGCGGTGGAAGAGCGGAGCAGCATCCACCGATCATTCTGGGCTTCCCCTGCCTATTCCGGGAGAGGCGAAGCTTCTGCCCAGGTGGAGGGTGTTTTAGAAAAAATCCCCCCTTCAACATCTTACCAAAGGCTTGGGACTGCTTAGCCGGAGGAAGCCTGCAGCTTCTGCTGACACAGAGAGAGATATGGAGAGCATGAACAAGGTACCTACTCTATACAGCCCCCCTAGTGGTGACTTTAGGCATGACAACATTTACTTTTAAAGGAGAACATCCATAAGAAAATGTAAAATTCCTTAGGAATCTCCACTTACCTTATCCCACTGCAGGGATTCTGTGCTAAAACCAAACCGACCCAATCTTCACCCCTCATGGCGAGCTCCGTTAAAAAACCTTCAAGGACCAGGGTCCCTTTTTATCGTGGGTTGCACTCCCTTGGACCCGTATAGCACCCCTCCAGGAAGCTTTATGGCTGAAAAAAACAAAGCACTGGATCCCGGAGTCCAGTTCTCAAAAAAGAGAAGCGTTACGGGCTAAACCTCGTTTTTTACGCCACAAGGCCCAGGTACCATTCATTTCGGCCTGAAAAGACACTTTGAATGGATTCGGCTGCATAGCTTAACCCAGCAAAGGAGTATTCCAGTAGAGCTCAGCATAGCACATCTTTACTTGTGACCAACACCTAAGACACTGGCGAAAAAAACTGAGGTACCCCCAGTAATGGGAGGGGTTATATAGGGAGTGAACTTCCTGTCTTAGTGTGTGCCAGTGTCCATCACCTAAAGGTGGCCTATATAACCCACATAGTAACTACTATGGCTCTGTGTCCCATGATGTACGATAAAGAAATAGGAAATTAAAATATAGTAATCAAGTTTGCTACCAAACTAAAGTTATATTTGTCCTTTAATTTCTGTCCTAAAATAGCAATATTCAGTATCTCACAAAAGTGAGTACACCCCTCACATTTTTGTAAATATTTTATTATATCTTTTCATGTGACGAAATGACACTTTGCTACAATGTAAAGTAGTGAGTGGACAGCTTGTATAACAGTGTAAATTTGCTGTCCCCTCAAAATAACGCAACACACAGCCATTAATGTCTAAACCGCTGACAAAAGTGAGTGAAAATGTCCAAATTGGGCAAAAGTGTCAATATTTTGTGTGGCCAACATTTTTTTCCAGCACTGCCTTAACCCTCTTGGGCATGGAGTTCACCAGAGCTTCACAGGTTGTCACTGGAGTCCTCTTCCACTCCTCCATGACGACATCATGGAGCTGGTGGATGTTAGAGACCTTGCGCTCCTCCACCTTCCGTTTGAGGATGCCCCACAGATACTCAATAGGGTTTAGGTCTGGAGACATGCTTGGCCAGTCCATCACTTATACCCTCAGCTTCTTTAGCAAGGCAGTGGTCATCTTGGAGGTGTGTTTGGGGTCGTTATCATGTTGGAATACTGCCCTGTTGCCCAGTTTCCGAAGTTAGGGGATCATGCTCTGCTTCAGTATGTCACAGTACATGTTGGCATTCATGGTACCCTCAATTAACTGTAGCTCCCCAGTGCCAGCAGCACTCATGCAGCCCCAGACCATGACACTCCTGCCACCATGCTTGACTGTAGGCAAGACACACTTGTCTTTGTACTCCTCACCTGGTTGCCGCTATACACACGTTTAACACCATCTGAACCAAATAAGTTTATCTTGGTCTCATCAGACCACAGGACATGGTTCCAGTAACCCATGTCCTTAGTCTGCTTGTCTTCAGGAAACTGTTTGCGGGCTTTATTGTGCATCAACTTTAGAAGAGGCTTCCTTCTGGGACGACAGCCATGCAGACCAATTTGATGCAGTGTGTGGCATATGGTCTGAGCACAGACAGGCTGACCCCCCACCCCTTCAGCCTCTGCAACAATGCTGGAAGCACTCATATGTCTATTACCCAAAGACAACCTCTGGATATGACGCTAAGCACGTGCACACAATTTCTTTGGTCGACCATGGCAAGGCCTATTCTGAGTGGAACCTGTCCTGTTAAAATGCTGTATGGTCTTGGCCACTGCAACTCTGTTTCAGGGTCTTGGCAATCTTCTTATAGCCTAGGCCAGAGTTATTCAAACTTTGGCCCTCCAGCTGTTGCGGAACTACATGTCCAATGAGACATTGTAAAACTCTGATATTCACAGACATGACTAGGCATGATGGGAATTGTAGTTCCTGAACAACTGGAGGGCCATAGTTTGAAGACCCCTGGCCTAGGCCATCTTTATGTAGAGCAACAATTCTTTTTTTTTAGATCCTCAGAGAGTTTTTTGCCATGAGGTGCCATGTTGAACTTCCAGTCATCAGTATGAGAAAGTGAGAGCGATAACCCCAAATTTAATACACCTGCTCCCCATTCACACCTGAAACCTTGTAACACTAACGAGTCACATGACACTGGGGAGGAAACATGGCTAATTGGGCCCTATTTGGACATTTTCACTTAGGGGTGTACTCACTTTTAGACATTATTGGCTGTGTGTAGAGTTATTTTGAGGGGGATAGCAAATGTACACTGTTATACAAGCTGAAGCTGTATACTCACTACTTTACATTGTAGCAAAGTGTCATTTCTTCAGTGTTATCACATGAAAAAATATAATAAAATATTTACAAACATGTGAGGGGTGTACTCACTTTTGTGAGATACTGTATAATACTTAAAAGTAAATTACAAAACCTAAAAGATATAATTTACATTGCTGAAACATCGCCACTATGTGGGCTGCCTCTTCTGAGCTATATTAACTGAAGACAAAGCCTTTTCTGGCACTTAAATTTTTTTTCTTAATTTTGCTGCCAATTGCATCCTGAAAAATTGGGGTTCAAAGTTCAAGTTATACCCCTTGCCAAAATCCTTGAGAGGTCTAATTTCTAAATAGAGTAATTTTAGGGGTGTTTCTTGTGTCCTGCCACTCTTGAGCCACTGTAAATACAGTTTGGCGCCAAAAATCAAACATGCTAGTTTTCAGCCATTGAGGGTCAGAATGTGCTACCTTGATTGCAGGCCCTGCCATGTTCACATCATAGGACTGGTATGTGATGTTCTCATGTATAGGACTAGTAGTATACAGTATTTTATAGCATCATTACCTAATGTATATAAGAAAAAAAAAACAACTGGAAGCAACAATTTAAAATTTATTTTCACTATTTAAAAAAAAAAATGTTTTAATTTCAAGTAACTCTAGTATAAAAAAAGAATTACAAATGTTCATAACATATCCAGTCTAAAGCCTCATACACGCGATCAGATTGTTGGCCAACAAAACCGTGGATTTTTGTTCGAAGGGCGTTGGCCCAAACTTGTCTTGCATACAAACGGCAAGGAATTGTCGGCCAACAAATAGGGACATACTATGTTGTTATTTAGCTCTTTATTGCAACCCTTTGGGCTCCTTCTGCTAATTTTGTGTTAGTAGAAGTTTGGTGAGTGTTGATTCGCGCTTTTCATTTCGCACTTTTCATTTCCTGCTTTTCATTTTTCGCTTTTCATTTTTCTCGTTTCAGTTAGTTTCCGAACGGCCGTTTTTCAACCAGCCATGTTGCGGAATCGGAGGAGATAACGTGTTATTTATTATTGGCCTTGGAGTTATTGCTTTGACATTATTTTTTTGGTTGAATAATGATTTGATTTGGTATATTTTCTATATTTTTGGATGCATAGAATGCACTCTTTGGTTAAGTTCTATTGGCAGATAGCATGTTTCATTGTATTTGTTTTCTTTTTTTAATGCACAATAAAAAAAAAATGTGCAGAATAATACTTGGCTATGTGTTTTACTTCAAATGACAGTTTGGTAGTAGGCAGTTTCCTTTAAAAAAAATACAATGTCAAATTGATAAGGCACACCAACATAGTTGTATCTTTGATCTTAAAAATTATGGAATAATAGTATTGTGGTAACTTGCCCAAATAAAAAAAAAAAAAAAAAAGCATAATAATATTATTCTTGATATCACTAGAAAAAAAAAGCAATGACTCCATCAGTATCACCAGCAAAGCAGCTTCATTATTATCCAATTAAAGAAGAAGAGAATTGTGCTCTGAATTTCAAGATTTCATAATTTGCCACGTCAAGAATGTTAATTCTCCATTACAAATGCTAGTTTACAAGACCGACAGCTTCTGGCTCGTCCTTGCTTCTGAGCATGTGTGTTTGTACTTTGGACTTTTGTCTGACGGACTTCTGTACACATCCTCGGAAAATCCGACAACAGACATTTGTTCGCGGAAAATTTTGAAACCTGCTAGCCAACATTTGTGCGCGGATAATCCAGCAACAATTGGAGCATACACACGGTCGGATTTTCCGCCAACAGCCTGTCATCACACATTTCCCGTCGGAAAATCCGATCATGTGTACGAGGCTTAACACTTTAGATTGTTTGCTGTTCAAAATGGTGCAGTTTTTGGGGTCTTTCAGTCCATTTTTAAAGCGAAATCTTCATAAACAAACTCTAATATATACACCATTGTTTTATACCATATATTTTTCCCATAGCTTGGAAAAAAACAAGCAAATTTGGTTTTAATTTGGATTCCAGACAAATAAAAAAAAATTAATGATAATAAAAAAACACTTTGCCTCATCTTTTACATTTGTGTGGTCAAAATCACCAGAAAAAGCTTTTTTTCAGAATTTTGTCTCTCATTTCTAAAAAAATATATAAAGTATATAATAGAAAGTATGGTATCAAAAGAAAGTACTATCTGTCCCCTAAAAACAATGTCGAGACCGGCTAGGTTGACTGCAAAACAAAGCAGCAATTGTAAGACCAGCTATCACATGTCCAAAACCTGAAAAAAGCCCTGGGACCTCAGCTGCATAAACAAATGCCTCGTTCATGCTGCACAGGTCTCAATGCCCATATGAATGAGGCCTAAGAAGTTACATGCACCCAGAGTACATGCATGTAGACAGGAAGTGACTGCAAGAGATCAACAATTCAGAGATGCAATAAAGAAAGAAAATAGGCAGTATAAAAAACGGTATGTGATGCAGTCTGTTACTAACATTAACCATTCCAGCCCCGGAAGGATTTACCCCCTTCCTGACCAGAGCATTTTTTACGATTCGGCACTGCGTTGCTTTAGCTGACAATTGAGCTGTCATGTGGCATTGTACCCAAACAAAATTGACGTCCTTTTTTCCCCACAAATAGAGTTTTCTTTTGGTGGTATTTGATCACCTCTGCGGTTTTAATTTTTTGCGCTATAAACAAAAAAAGACTGACAATTCTGAAAAAAAGCAATATTTTTTACTTTTTGCTATAATAAATATCCCCCAAAAATACATTTCTTCCACAGTTTAGGCCAATATGTATTCTTCTACATATTTCTGGTAAAAAAAACTTACAAAGGTGTATACTGATTGGTTTGTGCAAAAGTTTTAGCATCTACAAAATAGGGGATAGATTTATGGCATTTTTATTATTATTTTTTTTTTTTTTTACTAGTAATGGCGGTGATCTGCGATTTTTATCGGGACTGCAACATTATGGCGGACAGAGCGGACACTTTTGACACTATTTTGGGACCATTGACATTTATACAGCGAACAGAGCTACAAATAGCCACTGATTACTGTATAAATGACACTGGCAGGGAAGGGGTTAAACACTAGCGGGCGATCAAGGGGTTAAGTGTGTCCTAGGGAGGTGTTCTAACTGTATGGGGGATGGGCTCACTGCAACATGACAGAGATCACTGCTCCCGATGACAGGGAGAAGTAGATCCCTGTCATTTTGCTAGGCAGAACAGGGAAATGCCTTGTTTACATAGGCATCTCCCTGTTCTGCCTCTCCTCGCCAAAATTGCAAAATTTGGTAGAAAATTACTCAGAACCCCCAAACATTATATATGCTTTTTTAGCAAAGGCCCTAGGGAATAAAATGGCGGCTGTTGCAACTTTTTGGCCTCATGCACACTGGACGTTTTTGGACGTTTTTACAGCAGCTGTTTTTGGCTTCAGACATTTTTTTCTACAGTCAATAAACACCCCATCATGTTATACTATGTGTCCATGTACATATAGACTGTTATCAGCAGTTTTTGGCTGGGGCGTTTTTTGGCTTTAGAAAAAAAAAAAAAAACTATTGGATTTTGAGTTTTTCAGCTGTTCTCAGCTGTAAAAACGCTCTAATGTCAAAAAACACTGATAAACACAGATAAATGCTCAAAAATGCAGCTTACTTGTGTTTTTTCACATTTTTGATCCATTGAAAGAAAAAACGCTAAAAACTGCTATAAAACTCTATTGCAAAAATGTTGAAAAACATTGAAAAACTCCCTGCAAAGCTACTGGCATTTTTATTACATTATTTTAACGGCCTTAATGTTACACAGTATTTGTGCAACAATTTTTCAAACGTGTTTTTTTGGGAAAGAAAAACTTTCAAGAATTAAAAAAAAAAAAAACAGTAGTTAGCCCAACTTGTTGTATAATGTGAAAGATGATGTTACGCTGAGTAAATAGATACCTAACATGTTTAAAATATGTGCACACTTGTGGAATGGCGCCAAACTTTGATACTTAAAGATCTCCATAGGCAACACTTTAAATTTTTTTTACAGGTTACCAGTTTAGAGTTAAAGAGGAGGTCTAGGGGCAGAATTGTGGCTCTTGCTCTAACGCACGGGGGCGATACCTCACGTGTGTGATTTGAATGCCGTCTTCATATGTGGGTGTGACTTACATATGCGTTCGCTTCTTTGCGCGGGGACGGGGAAGCTTTAATTTTTTTTTTTTTATTGTTTATTATACTTTATTTATTTTTACACTTTCTCTTTACTTTTTTTTATCACTTTTATTCCTATTACAAGGAATGTAAACATCCCTTGTAATAGGAATGGTGCGTGACAGGTACTCTTTATGAATAGGTCTGGGGTCTATAAGACCCCTGATATCTCCTCCAGACAGGAAAGACCGAGATAAAAAAAAAGCATGAACAATCTCTTTTCAGCCGAGTCCCCAGCATTGTTTACCTTAGACGTTACGCCCGGGCTTCCGTAGGTCATAGAGATGACTGGGGACCATCTGGTCTCTGGAAATCTCTATGAACAATGTCCTGCGGTGGCGGATTTCTTCTTCGGCTTACTGATCACACAGGCGAGCTGGTAGAAGCTCCGGAGGGAGGCGGGAGGGGGGTTGTCCCCTCTCACCACCTGTAGGAACGATCAAGCGGCTGAACTGCTGCTATGATTGTTCTTATGGTGCACACAATTTCCAGCTGTAAACGATGATATCTAAATGATGCCTGTAGCTGCAGGCATCATTCAGATATCCCCACTGAAAATCAAAGACGTCATATGACGTCCTTGGGCTGGAAGTGGTTAGATAAGAGAAAATCAAAATAAAGATCAACTTCAGCTAATACTTATACGGCAACAATTTTGTAAAAAAAGGATTAAACTATATCAGTAAAAGTTGTTTATTAAAACCACCCCTCTCAGTGTTATATGGTTAGTCCCGACCCTTGTAACTGCCACTTTTGCTGTACAATCTGGGGTTGATTTACTAAAACTAAAGAGTTCAAAATCTGGTGCAGCTCTGCATAGTAACCAGTCAGCTTTCATTTTTTTTTTTGTCAGAGCTTACCTGAACACGCTGAAAGTAGAAAGTGATTGGCTACCATGTACAGCTGCATCATATTTTGCACTCTTCAGTTTTATTAAATCAGCCCCTCTGTGTCACAGGGGAGACTCTGAAAACAAAAATGGCTTTGTTACTGCTAGTGACAGACTGCATTATATATGGACATTTTATTGTCAAAAGTTCCACTTTACTGCAAAAGGTTAACAAATCAAATATTCAGGCATTTTGACAGCTGAGAATACTAACAAATATTTGTTTAATAGTAAAGGTGAAAAAATGACAGTTTTTGGTAAATAAAATGTGAGTTATAAATTGAATTTATTTTTACATTCATATATTATATTTTGGTATTTATTCTCAGGTGATTTTTTTTTAATTACCAACCATTCAAAATACTTACAAATATACATCTATTTTCCTGAGGATTTTTAATGTAAAAACGTTTTTTTTTTTTAGCCCCAGAGTTTAACCAATTGGCATTCTTATCTTTGATAGGGTATGATACAACTTAGCATAATTGTTTTTTGGGGGGGATATAACAATGTTACCTTCCTTAAAGCACATGGTCTTTCCTGATATACTGTACATGGAGAAAAATGAATCATTTTCAGTAAATTAACAGGGATGAGAATCCCATCCTTTCCTTTTTGAGAGGTTCACATACATTGTAATGAAATGCATTAGGAGTTTTGTGCTGTTGAAACCAAAATGAGACCCATTTTGGCTCTCAGCCTTGACAGCCCCTTTCACAAGCAGTGCTGTCTCTTGTTCATGTGTGGGCCTTGTAAAATACATCCTTTGTAAGACGGGAGAAGACAATATAATGCCACAAAAGACAAAGGTGTCAAAACATAAAGTTAGAGGCAATCTAATCAATGCCTCCCAAATCAGTCTTTGAAAGCTCTGTTCATTAACACTGTTTAATTGTGGGACTTATCTCAAAGTAAGGTTTTTTTTATTTATATTTTTATAGCCAGCTATTGGATCCCATTCATGTAAACCCTTTGATGTTTTTTTTCTGATACCAAGAGATAGCTGGTAAAGTTTGCCTGACATAAATTAAAGAAAAAATATATATGATATAAAATTATATGATAATTTAGAATTTAAATTGTAAGCTCTAACAAGCAGGGACCTCAGATTCCTCCTGTATTAAATTGTATTTTTACAGTACTGTCTGCCCTCACATTGTAAAGTGCTGCGCAAACTGTTGGCGACAGTGTTAATTTCATCAACCAAAAATTTTCATCAAAATTTTCATCAGCATCATTTTTACAGTGACGATAACAAAACAAAAAATACAGCACATTTTCGTCCACTGACGAAAACTATGATGAAAATCAATCCCGTTTTCGTTAATGAACAAAAATGAAAAGAAAATGTGAAGGAGGGACGTTTACCCTTGTGAACTCCTGGTCTCCATGGAGCTCCATGCTTTGTAGTTAGACTAGGGATGTTGGCTGCATCTCTCCACACACCACACGAGTGTCTGCTTTTTCATTCTCACTGAGCCTGGGCTATGAGCGTCTGGACAGCACATTCCCCTGAATATGCTCCCGCTCCCTCTGTGCAGCCCGCCCCTCCTTTTGTGCAGCCTGTCCATGTGCTGTATATGTGAAGAGGACGCGTGGGTGGGAAAGTTTCAATCAAGCAGCCAAAATATGAAGCCGGGGACTGAGTGAGTGAGCAGTTCAGCACTGTAACTGTACTCTACCACTTCTCCTTCAATTTCTTCCTTCATCTCTACCCTCCTCCTCTTGCTTATGTTGTCCCCCAGCAGAACCTTTCCTTAACTGCAAGCATAGAGCTTTCTTTCTTTAGGCTATAACTGTACTTGGTTCTGTGTGCATTTAAGTGGGCTCACCATGCCATTACCTTGAGGGATTGGCATTTACGAGGTTAAAACAGGCAGTGAGGAAATGTGATGTCACCTCCTCACTGCCTGTCAAATGCCTCTGAAAAGTGACCTGAGCATGGATTACTTTTCAGTGGAGTGACAGTGCCTGCTGCAAGTGTGAACAACCCTTTGGGTTCACACTGGTATGCTGTGGTTTGGCCGCAGTGGTGGTGTATTCGCAGTTTGCCTGCATGTTACTCCTGGTTATAGCCACAGTCCCATAGACTATTAGTTTGCACATGTTTCCCACATTTTCTGAAAGCATATCAAAAGTCCTGCATGCTACATCTTTGGTGCGCCTTCAGAAAACCCTGAAAAAATGTGCAACCTAATAGTAGTCTATGGCAATGTTTCTCAACTCCAGTCCTCAAGTACCCCCAACAGGTCATGTTTTCAGGCTTTCCATTATTTTGCACAGGTGATTTGATCAGTTTCACTGCCTTAGTAATTGCCACAGCCATTTCATCTGAGGGAAATTCTGACAACATGACCTGCTGGGGGTACTTGAGGACTGGAGTTGAGAAACATTGGTCTATGGGACTGCGGCTATAACCAGTAATAACATGCAGGAAAACCGCGAGTACAACACTACTGCAGCCAAACCATAACATATTAGAATTTTTTACTCAGGAGTATATAATAAGTTTGGAAATTCTGGAGAAATGCTTAAATAATGCATTACAATTGAACTAAACCCATTCGATTTTAGTCGACTAAAATGTACTGCAGATTTAGTCGACTAAATACGACTAAAGCTAAAACAATTGCAGACGACTAATTTTAGACTAAAACTAAAATGACATTTTAGTCAAAAGACTAAAACTAAATCAAAATGTGCTGCCAAAATTAACACTGGTTTGCGCTATATTAATCCTCTGCCATATAGCAGAATGATGGACAGAAAGTGGTTAAGTTATCCTGACTGGGCGTCATATAACATCCAGCAGGATAAGCCACCTGCGAGGGCACGCAGCAAGGCGATCGGTAGTGCAGTGTTGTTGTTCTGACACACCGCATTTCCGATCCTGGTAAAGGCTCTTTACCATGTGATCAGCTGTGTCCAATTACAGCTGATCACATGGTAACCAGGAAGTGTCATTTATTAGCTTTTCCTCTACTCACGCTGACAAGGCAATCAGTGGCTCTCCTGACAGAGGGGGACTGCGCTGATAATTAGCACATTGCAGACCCACTAGAGCCCATCAGGAATGCAAACTAGAGATGCTCACTGGAGCCCACCAGAGATACCCGCTAGCCCCACCAGGGATGCCAATCAGTGCCCATTAGAGATGCTTGTCAGTGCCTCCTCATCTGTACTGCCTATCAGTGCCCATCAGTGCCACCTTATAAATGCCCATCAGTGCAGCCTATCAGAGCCACCTATGAGTGCCCATCAGTGCTGCATATAAGTGCCTCATCATCAGTGCCCATCAGTGAAGGAGAATACTTTATTAACAGAAACGGACAAATACTTTTTTTCACAATTTTCTGTCTTTTTTTATTTGTTTAGCAAAAAATAAAAAACCCAGTGGTGATCAAATACCACCAAAAAAAGCTCTATTTGTAGGAACAAACTGATAAAAAATGTTGTTTGGGTACAGTGTTGCATGATCGCGCAATTATTCAAAATGTGACAGTGCTGAAAGCTGAAAATTGGCCTGAGCAGGAAGGGGGTGAAAGTGCCCGGTATTGAAGTGGTTAATTACTCAACTCATATAGATTGACAGATCTTGACAAATACAATTCACAGGTCAAATAACGCTTTGTGCTACAAAAAAAAAAAAAAATCATATGCAGCTGGGAAAACTTCACCCACTTTCAAGCTAATGATTTTATGAGTGTGGTTTTGATTGGAGTGGGTGGGGCTTTACCTGATGGTGAATGGACTCTATATTGACAATTTTACAACATTTCTATATAAACAAATTCTATTTCCTTGAAGTGTCATTTAGTGAGGAAAGTTATTAAATGGTTAACATTTCTGTATCATTTGGAAACATTCTATAAGTAGAAAGTGTTGGCTTTACTGTAGGAATATGAGAGGACATTGTTTAGGAGCATATGAATACTCCAAGACCTAGAAGCACAGCAGAGTGAGACTTCAATAGTTTTTTTAATTTCAGTTAGTTTTACATATTTTGGTGTTCTATTGTTTCTGTATTCTTGTAATTTCAGTTAAAGTAAAAAAAAAAATAGCACCTTCTTAATCACGAACACAAGGTGACTTATAAGGGACAATATTTATCATGCTGTATGCATATATGATGTATAAGGTTTGCGAGTGAGAAGTAGCTCACAACTTTGACCTGCTTTCTAAATGACGAGTACTTTGCTACAGCTGCTGCAGCTTAGTAATTATTTGTGATAGGTTGTTTTTGAGTCCCATATGTATAGAAGCTCCAGGCCCAAGTACTTCATTTCTGGCACATAAACAGATTCTTCCAGGTGCTGTAAATTAAAATTTAATATATTATTTAAATATTAAGAGAATTAGAGTTTCAGAAATTTTACAGCTACAGCTGTAGGGGTTCGGTAGCATACAAACCAGCCGACTGACACAAATTATAATAAAGATATTGAAGTAATTTCTTTTTTCTTAAAATGATAGGTACAGTTTAAATGTTGGACTTGTCCTTTATAAAAAAAAAATGTAAGTGTTCTTATAGTAGATTAGATAAATTTTGTTCCTAAATATAAATTAGCTGTTTGCCTCTGCATGGTAGTTATATAGTTTATTCCTATTGAAGGCTTTATCCAGTGATGGTAACAGAGGCCCTGCACTATTTCTGACACAGTCTTGTTAGCGTTCCTCTAGTGTAGGCAGTGCTGTGGATAGAGCAGCACCCAAGGGATTCCTATTGCTTTGCCAACCATCTGCATCACGACTCATGCTTGATTCCTGTGGTCAACCTTGTGTTATATGCAGAGAAGCTGGAAAGATGTGAAAATCCTTGTCTTGGCAAGCACAGGCAAAGGGATTTTAATGAGCAGTAGCAGAATGCAAGTCAACTATACAGGTCACTTCACTAAAAGGATGAATGAAGACATAAATGAGGAGTAAGATAGCTATATCAAACACACGCAGGTATATCACCAAGACCTGTAAATAATACAGTTGCCAATTAACTTTATTTGTTATTTACTTTATTTTTGTTTCAAATTCTTTTGGTAAGTTAGGGTTACTAGAGATGACGCTGAATGAATACTGACCACATTTTTGGAAGACTCAGATGTACAATAATCTCCGGTGAAACAATATATTGCATAAAATGAGAATTATGCACCTGTATAGTAAATGCAAGAAAAAATGGCAACTAAACAACACAGGGGAAAAAAACTGTTTGTATTTTTATTCCTTCTTTCCATAATGTAGCTTCAGGCTGTAGCACACTGATGGTGCCCACAGTGTGGCCAGAAAGATGCTGCAGATGCTGTCAGCCCCGGACCTAGCAAAGATTGAGACTACAGTGATCAGAATAGGTTTTCTAACCTCTCTGATTGACATAACCCCCCCACACACACACACACACACACACACACACACACCCACACACACACACCTTCTGAACAGTTGATATGCATAGGCTCTTTGCCCAGTGCATCTAAAAATGGTTGGATTAGGTAATTGTTACCTCATGAGTATCTTAAAGTGGTTGTAAACTCATAAAAAATAGAAAAATCACCTGCAAGACAAAGGCATAATGAGCATCACATACTAGCTCATTATGAAATACTTACCTTAGATCAACGCTGTTGCAGCGGTCCCCATACACCGCTGTGACCGGTGACATGTCTCCCAGAGTTATCTCTGGGTTCATGGGCTCCGGCGCTGTGATTGGCCGGAGCCACGATAACGCCACTCCCACACGTACGAGAGCCACCGGTCATGGCATGGGGCCCTTTAGAAACGGCACGATCGTGCCCTTTCTTCAGTGCGCATGCGCCAATGACGTCGGTGCAAGCCTATATGGTAAATATCTCCTAAACCGTGCAGGTTTAGGAGATATTTCCAGTACCTACAGGTGAGCTTTATTATAGGCTTACCTGTAGGTACAAGTGGTGTAACAGGGTTTACAACCACTTTAAGACTGAAAATAGATATTCTCACATGATTGATTGGCCTATGGTTATCTGCAGTGGTTGGAGTAGCACAGAAACTTTGATTTCCTGATCTGCTATTGGCTGGATCCAGTGGTAATAATATTTCCTCTGTGTATAATCTTAATGTAATGTTGCAGTGCCAAAAAATGTTGTACTCTAAAGATGCTGGTGTTTGGTAGGCCCATATAAAATGCAGGATCATACCTTTAGAGCAGGAGTTGGGAACCTATGGCTCGCGAGCCAGATGTGGCTCTTTTGATGGCTGCATCTGGCTCTCGCCTCTCAATCCGCGGATCACGTGGTGTGCTGATCCGCGGATTGAGCCCATAGGAAAGGCCGCGGCTTCGGCCTAGCTCCAGAGCGGCGGCCATCTTGGTACACCCGGCGGCGGCCTAGGTGAGCGGCGTGCTGACGTCATCGTCACCCGCCTCAACTGATCGTGGATCTGCCTGCTTGTGTAGTGGTAAGCAAGCAGACAATCGTAGGGGAGATGTGGATATTACAGTGGGGGAGATGTGGGGAGATGTGGATATTACAGTGGGGAGATGTGAATATTACAGTGGGGGAGATGTGGATATTACAGTGGGGGAGATGACGTGGATATTACAGTGGGGGAGATGATGACATTACAGTTATAATTAATCTAAATTAGTCGATTAATCGATTTTAAAAAATTGATTAATCGAACACAAAACGTCGCATTAATGGTAAGAAGTACTTTATTCGTCATTGGTTAGCAACAGCATAACAACGTTATTAAAAAGAATTCAGAGACTTATTGTACTTTAAAAGTGTTGATCTTACATAAAATGCACTCATTTACTTGTATTTAGTTTTAAATATATTGTATGGCTCTCACAGAATTACATTTTAAAATATGTGGCGTTCATGGCTCTCTCAGCCAAAAAGGTTCCTGACCCCTGCTTTAGAGTATCAGCAATTGTCCTGAACCTCTTGAAATACTTCAACTTCTGTGTAGAAAAAGTAGACACAACTTTTCCCTAACCCAGACAATGTAATTCTTGGCGTCTGTGGTGGTGACCTATCATCTACTGTAGCTGTTTATGTTGTGGAGGGGTTGGCAGGCCTTTGTATATACCATTTTTAAAACATATGTGTTTGCCTACATTTTTTTGCATGTACCAGTAGCTCTTTGCAGCTAGTACATGTTATTCTACTATTCTCTATGTATAGATGGGCACTCTATGGTGCGTTGTGTACAACATCTACTTTATTTTTACTATGTTGCAGTTTTCTGCACTTTAGGTGTAAATTAAACTATTTATAAACTGAAGAAGGCAGACATACTGTATGTATGTACATTGTGTGTGCAGGCACACATATCGTAGCCTTATCTTAAGGAAACAATAAAGATCTTTTGGGAAAATCCATTTCAGTTCACTGATTTTCTCCAAAATCAAGGTGATAAGTGTCTACATAGCTTGGGCTAGTATGCACATATACCATTGTTTCCATTTGCTATCATTGATATCTTGACCAGACAGTAATTATTTAATGTCTATAGGTTGGATTAAAACTTGTCACGTCCTACTTATTTATAAAAACCTGCGTACTCCATATTTTATTTTTAATTATTATTATTTTCCTACTGTAGAATCCAGTGCTTGATTGATGTTTGTGCAATGCATGTACATGGGGGGGGTGAAGTTCCACTCTTGGGAAAGAGAAGGTTTACAACAAAACTTTTATGTTGTTACTGTATAATAGTTGTTTTATAATAGTGTTTTTATTCCTGAAGTTCAAATAATTAATACAATTCTGCATGTTTTTTAAATGTGCAGGTTTGGTCCATAACAATGGAGCCTCATTCTTAAACTGTGTGAATAAAGAACAGTTTGTGAGTAAATGGAGCATATGGTTGTTATGTAAAACAAAAATGCCTTCCTTTGTACACTTATATGAGGCCCTGTCAGATTTGCAAGCATTCTGGATGCCCTTGATCCGTTCATCAGGCTTTTCAGAAAAATGTGGTATATTGTAGTATCTTCCATTGTTATAAGACCAATTAAAAAAAAAAGAAAAAGCCTCTGAATAGTTAGATATCAACTCGGAATACCCTTTTTTTGTACTCACGTTTGTATATATCTGACCCAGTATTGTGGTGGAGCAGATACACAGGATGCAGGCATTATAAACTTTCAATGGTTTTCATTGTTTTAACTAGGTATTATATTCCCTGTGACATTTGTTTGCTTTATCCTGTAATTATGGCCTCACATGTTGTGGCTGCAGTTTGTAATGTCATGGCTGATTGATTCCCCCTATGTCTATGTATTACTGAAGATAGTCTGTATCTATTCACTGAAGGGAAAGGCAACTTCTTGTTCTGTGTAGCACAGCATCCAATGCATAACTCACCATTTCCTCTGTTTTGCATCAGAAATTTGGTAATGTACAAATGATATGAAACACTGCATGGTGAGCTCTCTGTTAATGACTCTGCCTGTTTGTGACTGTGCCAGATCGGATCACTGTTTACCGCTTTCTTCAGAACACTAGACTGAGGCCTGGGGATTGTGGGATACATAGTTTTTTCACAGGAAGTTTTAGTTCTTAGACTACAGACAGAGGTCATCTATTAACCTGTGCAGTGTCATGCCATATGCCTCAAGTTTGAACACAAACAGAATCTTCTTACACAGGAATGTGAAGATTTACTCTAGTATAGATTGTGCATATTGGGCAACAAATGACACAATGAAACTACATAATCAATGCACATCTTATGCAGGTGAGTAACACAATGTGCAGATAAGAAGGTCTATAATGCCTTTAAGTAACAGACTACTGAAAAAATGTTTAATAGACTTTTTAGTTCACCATCATATGACTTGTTTGGTAATGCTGTGGTGATAAACACATAGTTCATGTGTGACAGACTACCCACTCAAAGGTTGCAGAGTTATTTTAAATAACAGATAAAGTATACCTTTGGTGAGAAAAATATGTGAGTGGCCACTGCTGATGTCACTCGAAGATACTAGTTGGCTTCAATAGCTTCTAAATCACTGACTGAGAACAAACATGCAAATTAGTCAGTGGCTGAGAAAGTATTAAAGCAACAGCCAACTAACATTTTCTGAGAGGTCAGCAATGGCTACCAACATATGCCCACAAAATTGATCTGTAGCCTATAAAATGTATTGTTATATTGGACAGCTGAGGAATGTCCAGGTCCTGTGCGTGAAGAAGCCTCTGTGGGTTAGAACAATGCAGCCACTGGCACACCCTCATCTCATCTCTCTTCCATATTAACATTATACTGAAAGTAATATTAAATCCTCTTCACTTTTCAGCTTAACACATTGAGCACAATAAAATGAACATTCACCAGTAAACTACTTCTTAAAATTTTTACTCTAGCACTTGCAATTTACAACTTCCAATGCTGCTGGCTTCTACTCTCTTAGTGTTTTATGTCACAGTAGAGGTCCCAGCACCATTTTACTTTACAGTTCTTTGGAAATACAGCAACATCAGGGCACAGTTCATGCTACTTATAATTATTCATACACCTTAATACTTTTTTAATTATATAAAAAAAATGTGTTTTAGATTAAGGTCATTTGCAGTAGTTTTTGACACGTGGCTTGTTCTTTTTAACTATAACTGTTACATAAAAAAATAAGACAGTTATTTATTAACTTTACATACAGAGTTATCCAATCCTTGCTTGAACTTCTTACTAGCTGCATTAGAAGAAGAACCAATTTACTGCAGGATACAAGTTGCAATGCTGTCTTTTCTGTATGTTGTTCTGTGGCCAGCTCAAGCAAGTGTATGGCTCCTTTCTTCATTTGTGAGGTTTAAAGTGAATCTTCTGTTTGTTTAGTTGACAATTCCTTGTCCCCTGCACTTAAACAAATAGGGTAAACACCTTTTATAAGGGTCCCCTGGCTGGTCACTTCCCTTTTGTTCTTCCAGTGGTGGTGGTGGTGAGTAATTTGAACAGTGAGCACAAGCTGGTTTGACGATGTTCCCCAAGGGGCATGTCTATGACAGCCTGGGTTCACAGGAAGTGAGTTGAATGATGACAGCCTTCATTTATCTTGGAAGACTGGTGACATCTAGTGGTGGAAAGGAGTTACCGTGGGGGACAGCTTAGGGAGTAAAGGTAAGTATTCTAGCGAAAGCTGTTTTTTTATTTTTTCATGTCCTGGGCAATGTGTTTTTGTTAAACTAGACTTCTGCTTTAAGAACAGAAATATCTACTGTTTATGTTCTCTTTTATGCATCAGCAATAAATCAGTATTTTAGGGCACAATTGGCTTAATTGTCATACCAGGTGTGTTTGGAAGATTTTACCCCCTTCCTGACCAGAGCACTTTTTACAATTTGGCATTGCGTCGCTTTACCTGTCAATTGCACTGACGTGTGACGTTGTACCCAAACAAAATTGACGTCCTTTTTTCCCACAAATAGAGCTTTCTTTTGGTGGTATTTGATCACCTCTGCGGTTTATATTTTTTGCGCTATAAACAAAAAAAGACTGCCAATTTTGAAAAAAAAGCAATATTTTTTACTTTTTGCTGTAATAAATATCCCAAAAAATATTATATAAAAACGAATTTCTTTCTCCGTTTAGGCCGATATGTATTCTTCTACATATTTTTGGTAAAAAAAATCGCAATAAGTGTATAGTGATTGGTTTGCACAAAAGTTAGTGTCTACAAAATAGGGGATAGATTTATGGCATTTAATCATTAATTTTTTGTTTATTAGTAATGGCGGTAAGCTGCGATTTTTAGCGGAAAGACAACATTGCGGCGGACAGATTGGACACTTTTGACACTATTTTGGGACCATTGACATTTATACAGTGATCAGAGCTAAAAATAGGCACCGATTACTGTGTAAATGTCACTGGCAGGGAAGGGGTTAAACACTAGGGGTGATCAAGGGGTTAAATGTGTTGCCTCAGCATGTTCTAATTGTAGGGGGGTGCAAAAAGGAAAAAGTGGGACTTTGAATGAAGTGGCTGACATGTGGAGGTGAATTTGAACAAATAAAGTTTATTAAGCAAGAACATTATATGAAACATGGCAGTATATAAACCACATATACGCACTAGCAGCAAGAGTATAGGTAAATAAATAAAACAATGAAACCGTAATTGATACCGCAAGTAAATAAATAAAGTCTATTTGAGACAAAAGTCAACCTCATAATTCATTGTAGATATGGGTCAGCATTGCATATGTTCAACGCGTTTCGTGTAAAAACACTCTTCAGGGGCGGATGCTCAATTAATCTATAAAGTATAAAAAATGGTAACATTAGTCTAGTTGTAAATAATATAAAGGAAAGGCAAATTGGCCCATCTTAAATACTTACAGAGGGTCCAGTATGGTAAAATACTGCGGCCATGCGACCAAGACCCCAAACATGATCTTTCCCGGGAGCTGTGGTAATTGAAGCCGTGTGCAGGCAGGGCACATACAACCAAATCCCCCGATGACACAAAGACATGCTGCTGGTAGCTATGTGAAGAAAAAAAAAAAGGTATAAATGTGATGTAAAAAATTGCATAATAAATGTGTAGATTGTGTGGACAGGAGCTAATGGCATGAAAAGAAGTGAGGGATAAAAAAGGTGAGGCCAAAGAAATAAGCCCAAAGTGAAAGGCATGAAAAGGAATACCATAAAAGTGTGTCAAACAGTGAACAAACTTACTTGTGGAACAAACTGAAAAGGGGAATGAGTGCTGCAATGTGGTGTCTTGAATGAGTGGCAGCAAGGTTGTGTCAGGGAAGGCAGTATATATGTGAGTCCCGCACAGGTGCACGCCGGCTAATCACCAGTGTCATGCAAGCATAGCGTAGGCTGGGAAGGGCTCAGGCAGCGGCGGTAATCACCGCCCCCGACAGAAGCCCATGTTTCCCGCCAGGGCAGCTGGATGGAGAAACACTGGTCAGCGTGTTGGCGCCAAAAACGAAACCACACGCTGAGCAGGATACGTGACACCGATGCGCTGTAAGTCGCCACCCACTACCCCAAACAGCTCTCCGCCCCTAATGGGCGGGGGGGAAGCATAGAGCGCATCGCAGCTCCCAGGTACAGACCGGGAAGGAATCCCGGATCGTCACCGCAGGATTCCCCCTTATATGCTTGACGCAAGGTGCTGCAAAATCTCATGGACACAATGTAGTTGTGTCCCGAGTATGCAGGACCCGAATGTGGTACATTGCCACCCGGGGCCTGCAAACCTCTCACTTGGGCGGCAGGGGAACACTGCCAACCCTGTCAGCAAACCTCCATCCCTAGTGTATATCAAAGAGATGGGGGGGACTTTAAATGAGGCACATATGTGGTGTGCCTCCATCCCTGGTACATATGTATGCAAAAAGAAGGAAAAAGTGGGACTTTAAATGAGGTAGCTGACATGTGGAGGTGAATTTGAACAAATAAAGTTTATTAAGCAAGAACATTATATGAAACATGGCAGTATATAAACCACATATACTCTGGTATACTAAATCATATTAATCCATCCACACATAACATACAGGTGTGGTGTGGATATACAGTACATGGGTAAAAGGTTTCTATTTAATACATTGCATGAAATAAATTCATATAAAATTGCACTGGACATGGAAGCAGCACTAGCAGCAAGAGTATGGATAAATAAATAAAACAATGAGACCGTAATTGATACCTCAAGTAAATAAATAGTCTATTTGAGACAAAAGTCAACCTCATAATTCATTGTAGATATGGGTCAGCATCGCATATATATGTCCAACGCGTTTCGTGTAAAAACACTCTTCAGGGGTGGATGCTCAATTAATCTATAAAGTATAAAAAATGGTAACATTAGTCTAGTTGTAAATAATATAAAGGAAAGGCAAATTGGCCCATCTTAAATACTTACAGAGGGTCCAATATGGTAAAATACTGCGGCCATGCGACCAAAACCCCAAACACGATCTTTCCCGGGAGCTGAGGTAATTGAAGCCGTGTGCAGGCAGGGCACATACAACCAGTGATGTAAAAAATTGTATAATAAATGCAATTATACTTTATAGATTAATTGAGCATCCGCCCCTGAAACGCGTCGGATATATGCGATGCTGACCCATATCTTCAATGAATTATGAGGTTGACTTTTGTCTCAAATAGACTATTTACTTGAGGTATCAATTACGGTCTCATTGTTTTATTTATTTATTTTATTTATTTATCCATACTCTTGCTGCTAGTGCTGCTTCCATGTCCAATGCAATTTTATATGAATTTATTTCATGCAATGTATTAACTAGAAACCTTTTACCCATGTACTGTATATCCTATATCCTGAAAATCTGTGGGGTATTGTCAAGAGCATGGATCTCCAAACTACGGCCCTCCAGTTGTTCAAGAACTACAATTCCCATCATGCCTAGTCATGTCTGTGAATTGTCAGAGCTTTACAATGCCTCATGGGACGTGTAGTTCTGCAACAGCTGGAGGGCTGTAGTTTGGAGATCCCTGGTCAAGAGGAAGATGAAAGATACCAGACCCAATAATGCAGATGAGCTGAAGGCTGCTATCAAAGCAACCTGGGCTCCCAAAAACACCTCAGCAGTGCCACAGGCTGATCGTCTCCATGCCAGAACGCATTGATGCAGTGATTCATGCAAAAGGAGCCCTGTCCAAGTATTGAGTGCATACTATACTGTACATGGGCATACTTTTCAGTAAGCCAACATTTCTGTATTAGAAATCCTTTTTTCATTGGTCTTATTTAAAATTCTAATTTTCTGATACTGGATTTTGGGTTTTCACTAGCTGTAAGTCATAATCATCAAAATTAAAAGAAAGAAATGCTTGAAATATATCACTCTGTGTGTAACGCATCTACATAAAATATATGACTTTTTGAATTGAATTGCTGATATAAATTAACTTTTTAGTGATATTCAAATTTTATGAGACGCACCTGTATATATAGACACCGGGGTTGATTTACTAAAGACAAATAGTCTATGCATTGCAAGTGCACTGCAAGTGCAGTTGCTGTAGATCTGAGGGGAGCATGCAAGGAAAATTTAAAAAACTGCAATTTTGCTTGCACATCATGATTGGATGATGGAAATCAGCAGAGCTTTCCCTCAGTATCTCACACAACTGCACTTGCAGTGCACAGTTTGCCTTTGGTAGGGCAACCTCATTGTATATGTGTATGTATGTATGTGTGTGTGTGTGTGTGTGTATATATATATATATATATATATATATATATATATATATATATATATATATATATATACACATTATCTCACAAAAGTGAGTACACCCCTCACATTGTTGTAAATATTTTATTACCAGTATATCTTTTCATGTGACAACACTGTGAGTGTACAGCTTGTATAACACTGTAAATTTACTGTCCCCTCAAAGTAAATCAACACACAGCCATTAATGTCTAAACCGCTGGCAATAAAAGTGAGTACACCACTAAGTGAAAATGTCCAAATTGGTCCCAATTAGCCATTTTTCCTCCCCGGTGTCATGTGACTCGTTAGTGTTACAAGGTCTCAGGCGTGAATGGGGAGCAGGTTTGTTAAATTTGGTGTTATCACTCTCACTACTGGTCACTGGAAGTTCAACATGGCACCTGATGGCAAAGAACTCTCTGAGGATGTGAAAAAAACAATTGCTGCTCTACATAAAGATGGCCTAAGCTATAAGAAGATTGCCAAGACCCTGAAACTGAGCTGGAGCACGGTGGCCAAGACCATACAGCGGTTTAACAGGACACGTTCCACTTAGAACAGGCCTCGCCATGGTCAACCGAAGAAGTTGAGTGCACATGCTCAGCGTCATATCCAGAGGTTGTCTTTGGGAAATAGACGTATTAGTGCTGCCAGCATTGCTGCAGAGGTTGAAATGGTGGGGGGTGGGGGGTAGCTTTATTTGAAATTTTCTGACCTAAATAGTAATAGCAGAAAGGTAATAAAAAGTGTATGAATTGCTTTGCACAATATTATGGATTATATACAAAGCCCAACTGAATCCGGCTGCCATCTACATCCCTAATCCCTGACTCTCATGAATTCCTCTTCCTTGTATATCTTTTTTGGTGTTCAGACTTTTGGGCATTCACTGTTCCTAGTAAGCATAACAAAAGTCCGGCCAAGCATGTCAACAAAGTAAGGCTATAAAATCTGAATAAATACAAATAAATTAAAGTTCTTAATAGAAATTAAGATCTACAAATGCTATTAGGGAGAAAGTTAGGCTGTGTTTTAAAGCATGTAATATAAAATTAAATTAAAAAATCATAGAACAATTTAAGATATTTGGGTAAATGATGCCTTATACTTTTTGTTAATAAAAAACACAAAAACTGCTAAAACTTTCAAACCAACCAATGTTTACCTAGTTTGCCATATATGGTACATAGTAATATGATGGCTCATATAATGGAAATGTCTTAAAAGCAGTTTTAAAGAATACACTAAACTTTCTATATAAATACACTTACAGGTTGTGGCTCAGTTACTGAGATTTAGACAAATGGACACATGCTGTATGCCTAGGTTACCTAATGGTCAGAACCTACCCATCAGTTACTAGATGGTACTGTGCATATGATATGTGATCTGCAAAAATAGTTTAAAAAAAATACTACTTGCTAAAGACACTTGGGCTCCTGGAACAATCATTTCTTCCATGGAAAAGTCATAAATCATATACCAAAAAAATAATATTTGCATATCGGGTCTAACAGGTGAGCCTATTCGCATGTAGCATACCTGAGCTGATCTCAAAAGATATGTCATGTTTTTACTACAACAGTGTTGCCAAATTTACAGAATGGTCATGCAGATGTATTTGCACTTTTGGGTACATGTAGAGTTCTTCCTTAAATTGTGTGTAGAGGAAGGCAAAACAAAGCTCTTAGAATGGTAATAACCAGTTTAAGTATTTTAGGGTGAACATAGGATCCTATCCAAAGGATATTCCCTTGGTAAAGAAAACTTCCACTTCCACTAACAAACTGTGTTGGTTACATTCTCTATTGTACATAATGTCACAGATAAGATGACTAGAATACACTAAAAGACAGGAGTGAAAAACATACACTGGTATTCTGTTTATGGGGAGTAGAATGCACAGGAATGGGCAGTCAGAAGACAATAAACAGTTGAATGAGAAATAATGGATGTCATGGAGTTGTGCAAATAATAAATAAATGTGTATATATATATATATATATATATATATATATATATATATATATATATATATATATATTCTGTTAAGGTTATTAAAGAAATAACCCCCATAACATACAGAATGAATATTACAACACAGGGCGCATTTTCATGACCAAAAAGCAAGACTAAATATGAAACCCTTTTAAAACCAAATGAATTATTATTTACACCTTTGCATTGTGTGTATCTTTATGTGGAGACAACCTACTGAATGTATTGGTTTAAATGTATCTTGATTGTCTGTATTGGGAGCTATGAATTCAATGTAGCATGCATCCAAATAAGATCTGTTATTATCTGAGATTTCAGACATTATATTTCTAGGTTCAGCATGGCTAATGGGATAAGCTTGCACTGTTGCAATAAAAACATAGTCCTATGATTTTCATATATGTCTCATTAATAACTGCATCTAAGTGACTGTGAAAGATGCAGAGAATAGAATAGGTCATGTGACTTTTATTTTAGAAACAGTCACATGCAGTGGTCATCGGCTACCACATAATTTTACAAAATGGGAAAAAACTTCTGAATATAAATAATGATAATGGTACTCACTAAATAAAAGCAACAACATTACCACTCACCAAATGCACATTACCTGTACATAGATGTATATTGTGAAAGCAAACAAATCATACTGTTATTAGAAATGTATTATGTTTTATAGCTGCCAGACCAGCATCACATTTCTGGCACAGAAAGGAATAATGTGATTTGTGAAACACTTTTCCACACAAGTAGATACCAGAGCCTCAAAAACTTATGTTCAGCATCAAGCCACTTTTCAAGCACAGTAATTAAAAATTGCTTTGGGCATTTTTTTATCCTGGGAGATTCACTCACTACTATAGCTACTGGCAATTTCTACACCTGCTTTTTAAAGGGAATTACCAAACAGCAGAATGGCTTTAAGTATAGAAATATGATTACCTTTTAGGCCTATGGTTTTAACACTAAAGAAGACTGAATAGCCTAGCTATAGCTATTCCAATAACTGAAACAAAGGTGATTAATAAATTTTTACTTGTGGATACAAATTAAAACAAAACATTTTTTTTCATATTTGTACGCCATCAAAAAAAGGTCTAAGAAATTAGCCTAATCTATTATTTAAAACACAAGTGAGCTTCCTAATTGAATTCATCATTAGCTATGACATCTCGAAAACCCAGCATCATATCCAGTGAGAATTTTCCAGTTGGAATTTTGAAATAAAAATATTTTTCAAGCGATCCCTTGCTATAGCCTGTTACTATGGCAACAGTCCTATTTGTCTGAGAGCTTCGTCCGCTGCCAATGAGAGAGACAGCAACGTCGACTAAACACACGAATACATCAAAGGCAAATTCATATGCTCAATCTGATCAGCTCAATTAATGGAAGAAGAGAAGCTGAAGGGGGTTAAAAGAGGGCATCCATTCAGGAAAGATGAAGCCCCTTTTAGCAGAATGTCTATGCCGGCCTTTTGGGGGAGGAATTTAGCACACTGTCAAAAACATTATCAGAAAAGGAAAGTACTAGGGCCTCCTACACCTAACAGATATGAAGCTGTCAGACAAAGAATAGCACTATTCATTAAATGACACATATTTTCTCCCACTTTACAAGAATACGGGAACAAAACAAGCAGAGGAGCAGCTGAGAAAGACACTTTTTTCTTTGCCTAGTGATGACAGACATGCAGCAATTATGGTGATAAGTGAGGAATACTAAACGCGAAGTCAGGCTCTTTCTTTCTGTTTATCACCTTAATTTTTCCTGTCTTTTAGCAAAATGTGCGTTTCGTTTTTTGTTTAATTTCATTGAGGTTTAGGATGCTTTACTAGAGATTCTTTTTTTTTTTTTTTTTGCTTTCCAAAACATTGTCCCTGTGCTACAAATTGGTTCACGTGTTGTGCAAAACAAACTTTTTTCTTTCTGCTTGGAGGCTTCAAGGAGTATTTTTCACTCCAAAAGTTTTTTTTAGGGAATACATATTTCTTCCTGTTGTCAAATAATTTTTAAACTCAGTTGTTTAAAATAAAAGCACGGCCTTAATGTTGGAAGAAGGAGATAGATAGATAGATAGATAGATAGATAGATAGATAGATAGATAGATAGATAGATAGATAGATAGATAGATAGATAGATAGATAGATAGATAGATAGATAGATTTTGTTTCTAAATAAGAAACTACATATGTTGGGCTAGTGTAACTGTGAAAAAAGTTCTATAATGATTGAATACTAAAAGCAGTCTTTTTTTTTTTTACTTAATCTATCTGAAAACAATCTTTTTAATTTACGTAATTGTGATATTATAATATTGGTATCTGTTTGTCTATCTAAGTCGTTTTATTCTAATGACCAAATAGTATATTGCTTAAAACACTTTATTCTAACAAAAGAAAGAGCAAAATTCAGTTTGAATAAGATAAGGCATAATTGATGTCAGATTTGTATTAATGACAGGTTGAAATCATTGTAACAGTAGTTGTTTTTTGGGAATCGAATTGAATAAAGTATTTTATTAAATGCATACAATTCTTTTTGAAATGGTTCTTTAAACCTTTTTTGACAGATGTTATCTGTTCAGTGTGAGCAGCACATGGCATGAATAGAAAAAAATCTGTTTCATTCACAGCTCAGGTGAAGTGTTGTATTTTTGACTTGTTGTGGTCACATGCCTCAGCGTTCTCACAATGTAAGGTGGAGGGAGGAATTACTGAGGTAATTTTTCTCACAGATGGCACAGATAAAGCACAGTTCAGATTCCCAGCGGGCTGCTACCTTTTAAGAGTTCTGGGCTTGAGCTATGATGATCTGATTTAGGATCCATTATCAATAGTCTGTTACTTCTATCTGCATGGTCGTAGGCTGATTGATAGTGACTTTGTAGCCATGTGCTCCATAATGTGCTGTCAGGAAATGCTGACAGATGCAATGAAAGAGCAATGAATGTAGGGCAGCAGTAATGGAAAAGGTCCAGCCTGGCTGTATGAAAACTGATAGCTAGGATATTGCTTCCTATGTTTCTATATTCAGTGAAATTATTTTAGCAAGTGAATTAAAATGCTCTCCTGGTATCAGAAAGAGGGGGGCACAGATCTTTTGTTAAATACTTTGCAGAGTTTGCTAAAGTGGAGTTCCATAAGAATAAAAGTGGTGGATCTTAATATGTACCGTAGATTTCGGTGTAGACTATACTATGTTGGCATACCATGGCATCTTTATGGGATGTCTTTGGCAAAAGTGTGCACATTTTCTGAAAATGGTCTGTGCATTTTAGGAAAGAGAACAATATTTTATATTTCAAAAATTCTTATTAATATTATTATTAACATTTTATTTACATTACATTTCCTATTCACATTTTACAGTTATATACAGTAACAGAACAATTATAGTGGTTATATGTGTACATTACCAGCAGTCACTTTGACAAGAAGACTGCTTAAGTGTCAAGTCTGACAGTTGTTTTGCATATCTGTATATATTGGGATTGATTTACTAAAACCGGAGAGTGCTAAATCTGGTGCAGCGCTGCATGGAAACCAATCAGCTTCCACATTTTTTGGCAAAGCTTAATTGAACAAGCTGAAGTTAGAAGCTGATTGGTTACCATGCGCTCCGGCACCAAATTTTGCACTCTCCAGTTTTATTAAATCAACCCAATGTTCAACCCCACAAAGTAAATCAATGTGAGTGTATAAATACAACCTAATTCAGAAAATAGAGGTTTATAAAAGTTGATTGGACTATACATCTTGTGTCATTAGGCTGAAAAACAAGTACGTTGTCAGGAACTGAATCACCTGCTGGTGGCACTGTGGTTCCTGGACTTGAAAGGTATAGTCTCAGTGCCCACCAGTGAGTGTCTCTCAGTAGCCAGCAGTCACCAGCAATTAGTTCCCACCTAATATTGGCTGCCGGGTGGGTATTTAGCCCCACCTCTAGGTTTCCACAGTGCCTCAGCAATTTTCCATGTGGGACAAACATTCTGAACCTGCTGCTCTTAACCAGTGGTCCTGCTTTTGTACCTGCTGCCATGACCCTTGCTGCCTTAAACCTGTTCCCAATTCTGCTGCCCCTCTGCCACCCCATCCTGATCCATTTGACCTGCTATTCCTTGTAACTCCTGCCTGACCCAGTCTTACCTGATCTCTCTCCTTGCTTTCACTTGTCACACGTGTTTCACTATTGCTTGTATACTGTTTGAGGGGCTTGATGGTTTTGTCACTTGCTGTGTTAATAATTTGTATTCATTATATTATAATTGCACGTGGCTAGGGTCAAGTCTCCTTTATACAGCTATACAGATCTGGTCACACCTTCTTTTGCTGAATATAAGCACACATGTACCCAAACACACATACTCACATACTTCATATCTGTTGCAGAGTAGTGTTGCTTGGCATTTAGGGGTGATCACCACTCATCATGATTATGCATGTGATTAGGTAATATTTTGGGTGGACCTGACATCACCACGCACTAGCTGGCTGGCTTGAGCCATGGCTGTGTATTTCGTTTGAATTGTCTGCTATCGCTTTTTAAGATGTCAGTTGTCCATCATATGGAATAAAGGAACCTCTGATTTTAAACCTACTGCACTATGAAGCCCTTTCTCTTCCTTTTATAATATACTCCACAAGTGCTACAACTCCTACCCTGATACGGGTCCTATGGAGAGCATTGCAGCATTTGGAATTGGATGTGTGATTTCACCGCTCCTGAGTGATCCCTCCTGTATGTGCCCATAAGATCTCTGTAATAGAGATCCTACAGATCTGGTAAGCGGCCCTCTGGCATTTCATTTTTCCTTGGCTGTCTTGTGGGAGTATACGGTGAAAAGAACTATCTGCCTTCCTACCGAAGGACTTACTCCCCATGGAGTTATACTGAATGTCATTCACTATGGACGTTTTTCATTCATTAGTTACAACATGTTGATAATATATTTACTTTGCACATATTTGCACATTGGTTGCGCATCTAATTTTATGTTATACACAATAATTTTAATTTCTATACTTATAACATGCCTATATTTCCTAAGTCCAGCCCTCTCTCTCCCTTTGGCAATTCAGAGAGCTGTACACATGCAAGCAGAAAAAAAATTGCTTGTGAGTAAACAAGAAAACAATTAAAAATCTAGACTAAACAAAAGAACCCTACTTTAGTACTCTAAAGCTGACCATACACAGCTTTCCAAGTGGAAAATTTTCAGCCATACAGTGACTGCATCCAATCAAATGCATTCACTGTTCAGGCATTCAAGTAGCTGCAGTTGCACTCTGCAAGCTAAACGAGAAAATTCTAGTTGTGTGGGGCTAGTTTTGGAGGTCAAAAGCAATGGTCCCTAATTCAATGTCCAACCTTCAAACCTTGCTGAGCATCCTAGCAGTTCAGTGATGGTGGTATCAAACAGGTCATATTCCCCTAAATGCCATTTCACATGCTATCTACAAGCATCTTTGAAAATAATGAATGGTTGCTGGTAGGTCTG
Source organism: Aquarana catesbeiana (assembly GCF_042186555.1). Lineage (NCBI taxonomy): Eukaryota > Metazoa > Chordata > Amphibia > Anura > Ranidae > Aquarana > Aquarana catesbeiana. Next base: position 165,795,847 of record NC_133324.1, on the reverse strand, counting down.
TAACCTGTCTGCTGTTCTAACATTGGGCCATTTGAATAAGAAAGCCTCTAAAGATGGACACCAGGCTTTGACAAGCTGAGAATTGGTTTAGTGAATACAGGAAATTTCAAGTTTATGTAATTTGTGAAAAGAGCATACATTTTGGTTCATTTTATTTTAAAAATAAAAGTTAGCTTGTTATTTGAACAAAAATGTGCATTTTTACACTTTCTGCTTATTTTCCTGTACAAATCCCCATGAAAGCATATGCATATTTTTTTTTTATCATTTTACTACTGACAGATAGCTCTGTTTATCTAAAAGAAAAACTACCAAATTCAGATGGCTGTCTTAAAAAAAATGTTTTCACGGAAAAACATTGCTGAAAATCAATACATGTGTGAATATATAGATGTGGTTAAATTGCATAATGTTTATTCTACCCTTTAATGATCACCGTAACGCTACAGCCTATTTTGAGAGGCATTTCCGCATAGATCTACAGATGAACTTTTCCATTAGATTGGGCTATTACTAGTAGCCTTGAACTCAAGAGATAGGGCTGGGAGTAGCTTCTGGTGACAGAGCTCTCTGATTTGCCTGAAAGGTCATGGGAAAAACTGTTTACTTACAGTGAATACAATGCTTTTTTGCCCCTCTTTTGCCCGTGTATTATTTAGTATTATTCTACATTCAAAAATACCACCCAAATTTGTTTCAGCCAATGGTTCCCGAAATATGAGTTGCATGGTGTCACTGTTTTAGGCTGTGCATAGAGGAAGAGGAGGTGTACTACACACTCCTCTAGCACCAACTACCGGTAATAGGGGGGAACAGTAATCAGGCACAGTGTTCCAGAATAACTTATTGCTGCAACTCATGAAAAGCCTGAAAAACTCTAAAAACCTTTGGCTAGTCTTGTTTGCTGGTGACTTATAGACATTTGATTATCTCCTGGTCCAGCCAAAAAAAACCCTGACTACTATTTAACCTCTATGAGCACTTATAACTTTAAGCTGGCCATACATGGATCTTTTTTTTTGATCAGCCAGCAGGCTGATTAAAAAGGAAAAATGGGATCCCCCTATCCACAAAAGCGAGGTGGATACACTGATCAGCTCTGCAGCCGATTGACTGCAGGTGATGATGGAACTAAAATTTACCAATAGTCTCGTTCAATATGAGTTGATCTTTAGATTAGTTCTTTCTAATGGGAATGACCATAGATGGATCGAAGTGATCCCTTCTTTTCATTCAATACGCGATCAATCTATAGACAACTTTAGGCATTCTCTCTTATCTCTTTAGAAAAAGTGTAGAACATTTGTAATTTTTGCTTATTATATCTTTAATTTTTTTTCTTTTGAGTGTAGGGATAACATCAAACAACTTATGGCTATTAGATATTTTCTTATAGGCAATATGGGTTGAAAATTTAGCATTTTATCAAATTACAACATAAACATAAAATTTTTAAAAAATATAGGTGGTAATTATTTTTGCAATTATGTAAATACATATAAATAATTCATAATTCATGCATTAGGTGCCCGCTATGGTAAGAGGATTACATTTCATAGAGTTGCTGGTGTTTCCACAGCATAGAGCATTTCCATATGTACTAAAGTGCTAAAAATATAAATATTCTTTGCAGAGTGAAATATTCATGCTTTTTTTGAGACCTAGTAGAAACATAAAATGTAAATAACATACTCATATTTAGTATCCTTGGAATTGGGACAAACAGTAAAACTTGTTTAGATCTGTATATGGGCAAACATAAAAGGTCTATTAAAAAAACTGTGCAAATGTGCCAGCTTTCGTGCAAAAGCTGCTAATAATACTCTTGCAAATGTTTTTAAAATGTGTGAAATATTATTTCTGATGTATGGTTATGTTTCTCATGGCTAATGTAACATTCATTTGGTGAATCCTTATTGTTCCAATGTTATCAGTTTGAATGTAATTAGAATGTGTTAACTGCTATACAAGTTATTGACTGAATGTTGATGGTAAATGACAGCAGTAATGGCCCCGACATATTCTGAAAATATTTGATCCCAAAAGAAAGTAACATAAGAACTTTTAATCAGTAGAGAAACTATCCTAATGCATTTCGCCAAACACGTGACTTTCTTAAACAGAATTCAAAGAAATTCAATCATTGTACAGAAAAACAGTAATAATATAAATATATAATAAGTAGTATATATAATCAAGAAACCTTTGCATAACTGTTGAAAGTTAAGGCCTCTTAGGATCTGTCATGCGAAAATCTGAGTATACTAGACTATTAAACATTTCACAGAAAGGACTGATAAACATTCAATGCAGCGCTAACCACCAAAGAAATTTTACCTAACACTTTTTTTGTTCACAGATGAACCAATATTAATATTCAAAACAGAGTTTCATATCTTCTCCATTCGCCCAACAGAAGTGATTGTGTAGAACCAAAGAACATGTATTTTCCCCAGTTCGTACAACAACCACAACTCTATACATTTTGTGAAATGTCCCCTAAATGAATGATTGAATGCCTGTTAATTCGCACAGGAATGTATATACAGTTCACCTGGACCAGTAGCTATGCAAACTTTTTATAAATAGACCCCAATGGCTGCAAACTTTTCGGGACAAAATTAAATAAAAGTGAATATTTTCACATTTTCCTAAATAAAATGCTCTTTTAAAATGACAAAAAGTCAGATTAATAATAAAAGTCAGACTAATAATAGTCATCATAAAACCAGTGAGCTATTTGTACTTTATAACTATGGAAGTTTCAAATAGACCCAGTCATGAACAGGTTATTTTTTTTTAATTCACTTTGCATTTGAACTTTCTTAATTTGGCAAAGCAATTGAGGATACTGAATATACTCTGTTCCTATCTGTTTAGTTTTACTTTCAGCACCATTCCTTTCGTATTCAATAAATAGCCCCTATTTTGCATAGCGAGAGTAATAGTTACATTTATTAATATAGTGCTTTTCTCTGCAGCACTTTGTCTACACATTTTTGTCTACAATAGTGTGTTTTACAATTAGCAGTCATTCTGTCAGTTGGCAAGTCTAAGACAACTGACTTAATATTCTGGAATGTTAACCTGTGTATTCGAGGACAAGTTGAATCTTCACACAAGCACAATTCAATAACTTAATTCTTATTCTTCTAAATTTTGCTCCAGCATTGGCTTTCCACTAAAACAAAAGTTTCTTTTATGTTCCTTAATCTGCCAGTCTGGAAAAATTCAATGTTTGAAAGGCTCTTGATGAATAATTGTTAGCTGCCAAGACAATATATGAGTAATTGTCTTCTTTTTTTTTTTTATGTACAAACTGTGACGCCATTTAAAACTAATGGGTAGTTTCATGTCAGGTGCTAAAGAAAAAAAAAAAAAAAGCATGAACTAGAAGGTTTAAATGTGTCTTCAAATATTTCCAGGTTTGGTGCATATATATTATTTAAAGTCAGAACATTTTTTTTTTATTTGCCTATTTATGCTAAAACAAAATTATCTGTATTTTGGGGTAGTGTATCATTTATGCAGTATTTTTGCTGCATTCATATAAGTTATCTGCACACTGGAGGTCACCCTTGAGACTTAAATCCTGTCAAATTTCAAAAAGGACATTAAGCAGTGTATGTAATTTTCACATGACTCAAGTAATTCTTAGAGCACATCTGAAAATAAAGTTAGGCAGAGAACCTACCGTGAACTGAGTACCAGGTGGTAAATTGGAACCCGTTGTGTAAAAATATAAAAGATCCGTAATCTACCCCAGCTTCAGAGGCTTCACTGCTACACGATGGCAGTGAAACTCCTTGTCAACAGTTACAAGAGTGTGGATTCTCTATGCCCTGTCCTACATGGCTGCGTTCCTTTTGAAGAATGCAAACAAATGTATTCTATTGCATGTGCTTTGACATATTGCTGCAGAAGTCTGCTGGTGACTGAATGCTGCTCAGATATAGATGCTCTCTTGTACCCCTTCTGCAGCTTCTACTTTGATTTCTTCTGCTCTTTATTGAAGTTATTCTCAGGCTTAAGAAATGTGGTGCACCATGTAAGATTTATGAGGACTTCTTACATGAGCTGAAGTGCCTGTAGAGTTTACACCCGATTCATGAAAAAAAAAAGAAGAAAACAGCGAGCATCGGCAACCAACCATGTAGCAAGTTGTTGCTTTGAGACATAAAAAAATAGTTTTACAATTGAAAAGAACAGTAGCCAGAAGGAATGTACGACTTGTACGAAGACTTAATGCCCCCTAACAGAAATCTTTGTATAAGGGCATGCTTTTGTGAAGAGACTTTTAAAGTTCAAATATTTGACTTGGCAATACAAAATATTTATTTGTGCTTGTGATCTCCAAGGAAAGACGTTGCTCACACATCATGGGCTTTTTATCTTTCCTGAACTTATCATGACAATTCCCTCTGTAAATGGGCAGCATTCCTAAAGGATACATTTGTATTTGCTGTACAGCTGCACTGGTAGGTAAGCAGGAGACCGGCTGGTTAAAAAAGCAGAAACTGATATTAACCTTTAGATGGCCCATATGTATTTTTTACCTCTGTTACTGGAATGAAAGTTAAAGTCTTTGAATTACAGTTCAAAGACTTTAACTTTGTGGGTTTGTTTTCTTGGTCTGCCTGCAAAGTTTTTTAGTACAGAGACTGTCTATGTCTGACCTTGTGACTATTATATTTTTTAAAGGCAGTGTTTATGCAACATTATTTGTCAGTTGACCACTGTTGAATATCAGTGATCACAGTCTTTCACCACCACAGGCATTATTTGTTTATGTCAATTCATCCCTTAACCACTTCAATACCTGGCACTTATACACCTTCCTGCCCAGACCAATTTTCAGCTTTCAGCGCTATCACATTTTGAATGACAATTGCGCGGTCATGCGATGCTGTACCCACAATAGAGCTTTCTTTTGGTGGTATTTGATCACCTCTGAGGCTACAAATAAAAAAAGACCGAAACATTTTTTTAAAAAAAGTGTTTCTTCGTTTCTGTTACAAAACTTTGTAAATGAGTATGTTTTCTCCTTCACTGATGTGCACTGATGAGGCAGTACTGATTGGCACTGATGAGGTGGCACTGATGAGGTGGCACTTATATGCAGCACTGATGGGCACTGATACAGTGCCTTGCAAAAGTATTCACCCCCCTTGACTTTTTACCTATTTTGTTACATTACAGCCTTTAGTTCAATGTTTTTAATCTGAATTATACGTGATGGATCAGAACACAATAGTCTAAGTTGGTGAAGTAAAATTAGAAAAATATATGCATAAAACTGTTTTTCAGAAATAAAAAACTGATAATTGGCATGTGCGTATTTATTGACCCCCTTTGCTATGAAGCCCATAAAAAGCTCTGGTGCAACCAATTACCTTCAGATGTCACATAATTAGTGAAATGATGTCCACCTGTGTGCAATCTAAGTGTCACTTGCTCTGTCATTACATATACACACCTTTTTGAAAGGCCCCAGAGACTGCAACACCTAAGCAAGAGGCACCACTAACCAAACACTGCCATGAAGACCAAAGAACTCTCCAAACAAGTAAGGGACAATGTTGTTGAGAAGTACAAGTCAGGGTTAGGTTATAAAAAAAATATCCAAATCTTCGATGATCCCTAGGAGCACCATCAAATCTATCATAACCAAATGGAAAGAACATGGCACAACAGCAAACTTGCCAAGAGACGGCCGCACACCAAAACTCACGGACCGGGCAAGGAGGGCATTAATCAGAGAGGCAGCACAGAGACCTAAGGTAACCCTGGAGAACCCCTAGCTTGGCCAATTTATTTATGGCCAAGTGGGAGGACATCATCAAAGCCCAGGATAGACTGGAGGTTGTCTTATGGGCTAGATATATTGATGACGTCCTCCTCCTGTGGGATGGCACCGAGTCTGATTTGTCAGAATTTATGACACTCCTCAATGATAATGATAGGGGCATCAGGTTTAATTTTGAGGCTAGGCTAGAGGAGATCAATTTTCTGAATTTAACTATTTCTGTTAAAGAGGGGAACTTCATTACGTCAACTTTTTTTAAGCCGACGGATCGAAATTCTTACATCTCCTCAGACAGTTGCCATCATGATCCTTGGCTTAGAGCTGTCCCTTTTGGACAATTTATAAGGTAGAGACGCAACTGTACTGAGGTAGCTGTTTTTGACAAGCAGGCAGCTGTTTTGTTAAACGGATTTGTGGAAAAAGGATATGACCCACGAATACTGTCCCAGACCATGGATAAGGTGAGACAGATGGACAGGCCATCACTTTTGGTGGATAAACCACATCAGTTGATGGATAAGAAAGTATCTTTACCCTTTACAGTACAATCACACACAATCAAAAGATTAATTCAGAAACATTGGCATTTAATTGGTAACGACCAAGTTCTGAGGGGCTTATTACCAGATAAGCCACAGGTAGTCTTCAAGGGGCCTTCCTCTCATGGTAATAGAATTGCTCCTAGCATTCAGGATCCCCCAAGAGAGCATAGACATTTTTTTCAAAATCTTACTGACTATTACCAGTGTAAGAAATGTCAAGTCTGCTGCCTCAGTAGCTGTAGAGACAGAAAGATTTGTCAATTTGTTTCTATTAGCACCTCACGTTCCTTCCAAGTTAAACCCTTTATTACTTGTTCTTCTGAGGGAGTCATGTACCTCATCCAATGCCCTTGCGGGCTTCAATACGTGGGGAGGACCAAATGGGCTCTTCAGGTTAGACTAAATGAACATATTGGCAACATCAGAAGGGGGTTTAAGAACCACTCACTTTCCAGACATTACGATGAGGTACATCATAGGGACCCCTCCAATACACTCTATATGGGGATATATAAATATACACCCCATTGTAGGGGCAGTTCATTGGTTAGGGAAATTTCTAAATTAGAAATGTCCTGCTGAGTGTATTGTCTAAAAACCTTTGTGCCCTTTGGCTTGAAAGTAGATGTTGACGTCAACGCATTAATCAACAACTCTTGAAATGCTGACTTGAACCATCACCCACGTACATTTATCAATTTTATTATTTGAGCCAAATGAGTTCGGCTGTTTCTATTGATTTTTATTGATGGTTATGCTTATTATGAATAAGTTCATTGTGTATGTGTTTGTCAGTCGGTCTTCGTTTCGAGCCTTCATGTGTAACAACCTATTTGGGGTGGTCCCATGAAACAACTGGAGACCATTTTGGACGATGGAGTTTGAACGATGTGTCTACTTTTTAGATTCATTGTCCATTTGTTAGTTATTTATTTAATTATTTTTTTTTGGCCATTTTAGCTGACCATTTTTTATTTTATTTTTTCATGTTTTTTATGTCTGGGGTGGACTAATCATTTGATCCACCTACTAGACACTGTTTGATTCATTAGTTGCAGCATGACACCTTTGCGCCAATTATTAACTTTTGGTGCATGGTGCATGGTATAAGTTGTGTCACTTGGTTATATTTATTACATGCTTATATCCTTTTTTTAATACTTTTTTGTGATTTTTTTGTTTTGTTTTTTTTCATTCTAGTTTATATATATATATATATATATATATATATATATATATATATATAAATATATATATATATAAATTTTTTGTTTTTCATTTTAGGGTCTTGTAGCGTTCCAGTTTATGGTGGTGCAGATCATCGCCACCAATTCATAGAACCTGGGGCGCTCTTAATCAGTCTTAGTTTTTGCAGTTAGATTGATTCAATATCTAAGTTGACCACTAGAGGTCGTCTGAGCCAAATTTAGAAGTGACACCTTAAACACACTGGAACAAGTTTCGGTTTGTGGGGGGACGATTTGCCAATGCGCTCATCCCCCTTTCTTAATATTTTTCAATATTTTTAATATTCTTTAGTATATTCTACATTGACTCTGCACACCCGGTTTGGTTTAACTATTAGCTTCATGCATGCGTTCTGGTCTATGCCTTTAGCTGCACCTGAACGTTTGGATTTTATTCATATAGGAAGTACTGTCAGTGTGCTATTGCGCATGTGTATATCCATGTGTCGGCTCGGAACGAGCCGTCCAGGGGCACATGCCCGTGCCCCTGGATGGCATACGTTATTACGAAATGCGTAGGACGGAGCGACGCGCTGATGTCACCTCGTACACCACTCGTTATCCACCAGGAACGGGCTGTCTGTTTTGCGCTCCGGCCGGCGCAACAGACGTTCTGACTTTTTACATCTATTTTCTTGTGTTTTATATTTCTTTTAAAATAAACAATCGTTGGTTTTACACTATTGGAGCATTTATTTTCCCTCGCTGATCTGAGCCTTTGTAAGTGACTTCCTATTATCTGGTGTCTGCCCGCTGTTTTATGGAGCCGGTGTATAGCACAACATATGCCTTCCCTGATCCTCTGTAATGGGGGATCATGGTATTCCGGTAAGGGCGCATTCCTTTTGACTTATGGTGGTGGATTTCACATACTATTTGAAGACAACTACCGTTTCACCAATTTTTCACACCATTTTTCATACTTTGGTGGACTTTAATTCACTTCAATTTATTATTCACTGGTGTATATTATAGCATTTTGTTCACCGATCACTGACCATTGGATATTGTCAGCTTATTGATCACTGGTCATTTGTTATTGCATACGTTAATCATTATTTTCACTATTGTCCATGATTACCTGCATGATATATTAATTTTTTGTTTTGTTTGTTATCTATTAGCTTTGGTTTTTATACACATGCCATACTTATCACGTAGTTTTTGTACATACATGTGTGTTATGTTCACTAATACTTTTAGGATAGCCCAATTTTATCTTTTTTCCAACCCTGGAGGAGCTGCAGAGTTCCACAGCAGAGACTGGAGTATCTGTACATAGGACGACAATAAGCCGTACGCTCCATAGAGTTGGGCATTATGGCAGAGTGGCCAGAAGAAAGCCATTACTTTCAGCAAAAAACAAAATGGCACGTTTTGCGTTTGTGAAAAGGCATGTGGGAGACTCCCAAAATATATGGAGGAAAGTGCTCTGGTCTGATTAGACCAAAATTGAACTTTTTGGCCATCAAAGAAAACGCTATGTCTGGCGCAAACCCAACATATCACATCACCCAAAGAACAACCATCCCCACAGTGAAACATGGTGGTGGAAGCATCATGCTGTGGGGATGTTTTTCAGCAGTCAGAACTGGGAAATTGGTCAGAGTTGAGGGAAAGATGGATAGTGCTAAATACAGGGATATTCTTGAGCAAAACCTGTACCACTCTGTGTGGGATTTGGAGGTTCACCTCCCAGCAGGACAATGATGACCCCAAACACACTGCTAAAGCAACACTTGAGTGGTTTAAGTGGAAACATTTAAATGTGTTGGAATGGCCTAGTCAAAGCCCAGACCTCAATTCAATAGAAAATCTGTGGTCAGACTTAAAGATTGCTGTTCACAAGCGCAAACCACCCAACTTGAAGGAGCTGGAGCAGTTTTGCAAGGAGAAATGGGCAAAAACCCCAGTTTTAAGATGTGGCAAGCTCATAGAGACTTATCCAAAGTATTGACTTTAGGGGGGTGAATAGTTATGCACATTGAATGTTTCTGTTATTTTGTCCTATTTGTTGTTTGCTTTACAATAAAAAAAATCTTGAAAGTTGTAGGCATGTTCTGTAAATTAAATGATGCAAATCCTCAAACAATCCATGTTAATTCCAGGTTGTGAGGCAACAAAACACAAAAAATGCCAAGGGGTGAATACTTTTGCAAGGAACTGTAGGTGGCACTGATGGGCACTAATAGATGGCACTGATATACAGCACTGATGGGTACTGATAGATGGCACTGATGGACACTCATAGGCAGCACTGATGTGCACTCACAGGTGGCCATGATGGGCACTCATAGGTGGCACTGATGGGCACTGATAGGTGGCACTGGAGGGCACGTATAGGTAGCACTGAAGGGCACTGGTGGGTGGCACTGATAGGCAGCACTGATCAGAGGTGCTGGCAGGCATCACTGATGGGCACAGGGTGCCATCCCTAATGGGCAATGATTGCCATCCCTGGTGGGCTCTAGTGGGCTTACCTGGTGGTCATGGGTGGGCATCCCTGGTGGCTTTAAGTGGGCATCCCTGGTGGTCCTGGGTGGGCATCATGATAATCAGTGCAGCCACTCCTGTTAGGAGAGCAGCTGATCGGCTCTCCTCTACTCGCGTCTGTCAGCACGAGTAGAGGAAAAGCCGATACATGGCTTTTCCTGGTTACACTGTGATTAGCTGTGATTGGACACAGCTGATCACATGGTAAAGAGCCTATGTCAGAGGCTCTTTACCTAGATTGGAGATGTGGTGTGTCAGACTGACACACCACACCACTGATCTACAGTCCTCAACATTGCCCGATCAATGCTGTCCTCAATGCTGAGAAATACAGGCAAATACTTATCCATCATGCCATACCATCAGGGAGGCATGTGATTGGCCCAACATGTATTCTGCAGCAGGACAACAACCTCAAACATACAGCCAATAGAATTAAGATCTATCTTAAGCGTAAAGAAGAACAAGGAGTCCTGGAAATGATAGTTTGGCCCCCACAGAGTCCTGATCTCAACATCATCAAGTCTGTCTGGGATTACATGAAGAGACAGAAGGATTTGAGGCAACCTACATCCACAGAAGATCTGTGGTTAGTTCTCAAAGATGTTTGGAACAACATACGTGCAGAGGTCCTTCAAAAACTGTGTGCAAGTGTACCTAGAAGAACTTTTGCTTGTTTGAAGCCAAAGGGCGGTCACACCAAATATTGATTTGATTGAGTTTTTTCTGTTTGCTTACTTTGCATTTTGTAAATTGATTAAAATAAACAATTAAACTATATTTTTGAAAGCATTCTTAATTTACAGCTTTTCTTTACACCTGCCTAAAACGTGCACAGTACTCTATATTTAGAATATAGTTAGTTTAAATATGCACATTCTTTTTTGAAAGCATGCACAATTAACCACTTCCCGCCTGCTATATAGCAAAATGACAGCTGGAAAGTGGTTCTGTTAGAAGATGTCCAGGAGTGCCATCAGCACAGAACTGACAGAAACCAGAGGGGCCCAGGTACATCCATCTACTGTCCAGAGAAGTCTGACCAGAAGTGGTCTTCCAAGAAAAATTGCGTCCAAAAAGCCATACCTGCAATGTGGAAACATGGCTAAGCGACTCAACTATACATGAAGACATAGGAACTGGGGTGCAGAAAAATGGCAGCAGGTGCTCTGTACAGATGAGTCAACATTTATAATATTTGGCTGTAGCGGGAGGCAGTTTATACAATTATAAGTGTCTACAGGCAACAATGAAGGTGGTGGTTCAGTGCAACTTTAGGGCTGCATTTCTACAAAAAGAGTTGGAGATTTGGTCAGGGCCAATGGTGCCATTGATGCTGAGAAATACAGGCAGATACTTACCGTATTTATCGGCGTATAACACGCACTTTTTTCCCCTTAAAATCAGGGGAAAATCGCGGGTGCATGTTATACGCCGATCCCCTGCGATCCTGACCTGTCAGAATTAAAAAATCGCTGACCGCGATTTGAAAATGGCGCCGCCGGCGCCGAAATACACAGTGCCGGTCCTCGGCTCTTCTCGGCGGCTTTCGGTTTCACTCGAGCGCCGCCCGAACCTAGCCGAGTATACTCGGCTAGTTTCGGATAGCTCCGCTCACCGTCCGAGTGGAACCGAAAGTAAACGAGAGCCGCCGAGAAGAGCCGAGGACCGGCTCTGTGTATTTTGGCGCCGGCGGCGCCATTTTCAAATCGCGGTCGGCGATTTTGAAGCTCACAGGCTTCAGCAAGGCTGGACTGGGGCAAGGCTGGACTGGACACTGGGGAAGGCTGCACTGACATGGCTGCACTGACATGGCTGCACTAGCAAGGCTGCACTGACATGGCTGCACTAGCAAGGCTGCACTGACATGGCTGCACTGACATGGCTGCACTAGCAAGGCTGCACTGGCAAGGCTGCACTGGCAAAGCTGCACTGACAAGGCTGCACTGGGCAAGGCTGGACTGGGGCAAGGCTGCACTGAGAAGGCTGCAATGATGGGCATTTAAATGTAAGTTTTTTTCCCTTCAACTTCCCTCCTAAAAGTTTTTTTTCCTTAAAATTCCCTCCTAAATTGAGGTGCGTGTTATACGCCGGTGCGTGTTATACGCCGATAAATACGGTATCTATCGTGCCATACCATAAGCGAGGCGTTTGATTGGCCCCAAATTTATTCTGGGGCAGGACAATGACCCAAAACATACAGCCAATGTCATTAAGAACTATCTTTAGGGTAAAGAAGAATAAGGAGTCCTGGAAGTGATAGTTTGGCCCCCACAGAGCCCTGATCTCAACATCATCGAGTTTGTCTGGAGTTACAGGAAAAGACAGAAGGATGTGAGGCAGTCTAAATCTCCAGAAGATCTGTGGTTAGTTCTCCAAGATTTTTAGAACAACCTACCTGCCAAGTTCCTTCAAAAAGTGTGTGCAAGAGTACCTACAAGAATTGATGTGGATTTGAAGACAAAGGGAGGTCACACCAAATATTGATTTGATTTGTTTTTTTCTTTTGTTCATTTATTTTCCAATTTGTTAATTGATAAAAATAAACTTTTGCAGACTTTTTCACACCTGTCTAAAACTTTTGGTACTGTATCTAATTTCCAGGTACACTAAAGGCACTTTCACACTGGGACGTTGGGGGCGTCGGTGGTAAAACGCTGCTGCAGTGGAGCTTCAGTGGCGCTGCCCATTCATTTCAATGGGCAGGGGCACTTTAGGAGCACCGCTCCTAAAGCGCCTCAGATATCTTGCTTGTAGGACTTTTTTTAGCGTCCTGCCAGCGCACCGCTCCAATGTGAATGCACTCGGGATTTCACACTGGAGTGACAGAAGAGGCGCTTTGCAGGCGCTATTTTTAGCACTATAGTGCCTGTAAAGCACCTCAGTGTGAAAGTAACCTAAATGCTTTTAAAGTGGGAGTCCGGCGACCAATCTTTTTTTTTTTTTTTTTAGGTCATTGAGACACTTTGCTAATCCCAAAATAATACTCACAGTTTGGGTGTAATATTTCCGCCTCTGTCTGTTTTCGTACTAAAGAATAACTTTAAAAATGTGATGCTGGCTGTTTCCATCTTGCTTGTGGGCATGTGAAGCCCACAAGCATTGATTTCCTGGATATGGTGAATGCTGTTCATTCACAGCTTGTTCACAAGCATGATCATTGTTCCCGCACTGAATCTTGGGAAGCCTGACACTAAGCTCCCAGGAGACAGTGCAGCGCCGGGGAAAGGCAATAAACACGCCTACTCCCATGGGAGGAGAGACAGGAAGTGTCACAATAAAGTACAATATAAAGGTAATTACAGCGATAAAAAAAAATTTTGTGCGGCATTTGAACATCTATACAATTAACTGAAGGGGGTAAGATTAAGTTAAAAATTTGAGTGGAACCCCGCTTTAAGGAAGCCATAAACATCCCAGCCGTGCACAGCTTTAAAGTTATGCATGTAAACTGTTCAACTTGTCAACTTGAAGTGGTTCTCAGATCAGCAGAGCCTGAAGATCAAAGCTGATATTAGCATCTGGCATGAATACAATTACCAGGAGTGTTAACTAGCTGGACAATAAGAAGTAGAAATCATTTTTTTTCCTGTACATTCACAAACAATGTTCGTTCCTTACAAGCTATCTTCTGTAAACTATAACCCCCCTCCATGTAATTGAGATGAAAAAAGGAGGAGATGTTTGCAGTCTAAATCTGGAGAGCAGTCTGGGGTGATAAAGGGAAAAAGCCTGCAAAGGAAAACTAATGCAGCCATCACATTCCAGGACTGGTAACTACCATATATATATATTTTTTAGTTTAGATACACTTCAAGGGCAAGTTAGCTACTACTGTGCGAAATCACAATATTTTATTTCTGTACAAGATTAATAAACTAAGTACCGTAGTTTATACTGAAAAAATATTGTGTGTTTTTCCTAACCTCATGTATTTTGTACTAGTGTGTTTTTTTTTTTTTAAGTGAACGCATAAGTGGATTAACGGCTTGTTCCCTGCAGATATGTTGTCATGCGTGTTGCTGCATTTTATAGATCCTCCAAAATTTATGGACTTGTGAGAACTTCCATTGTTTTCACTGTAGTCTGTTTACAGCAGTATGTTGAAAAAAAGGTCTTGCATGCTGCATTTTGATATATTGACTCACATTTTGTCATTTAAGTAAATCGAATGACAGTGTGTGTTCGTGCATACAGTTTTGAGCGCATTTGATGAATACAGCCCTAAAGGGTATTATTTATATTTTCTTGAAGTAATGCAATAATAACACAGTAAAAAGAGCTATGGTATGCAGTAGCCCACAGCAAATCAGATTTCATTAATCTGGATCTCATTACTGAGGATACTCTGGTACAAAATGATAAAGCCTGTTGATTGGTTACTGTGTGCAGATATACCACATTGTTTTTGCAACAATTTTGTTAAAGTGTATTGACACTTTTGCAGCCAAATATAATTTCACATAGCATAATTTAAAAAAAGTTATATTTAAAAAATTGCTGCATATGTTTACTTGCTTAAAATCCTACCTACCTTTCCCTTTTTATGTAATGTTAAAGTAAGATGCTGGAGGAGTTTTGTTTACTATAATTAACCTTGTCAATACTGTGCTGTTGGATCTCTTTAATGTAAACTGATTTTGCACACTGTCTTTCCTAACAAAGAGTTAAAGATCATAATGTGCTTAAAGTGGAAGTCCATGCAAAAACTAAAATCCCTGCATTAATAGACACCACGGATCTAGCACTAACCTCTCTATCCCTGTAAAGAAAAAATGAGTATACTTACCTTTTTGGAAGACGATCTGACCCGCTCCGACCCAATCTCCAGCGGCCGAAACGCTGCAGAGGACACGGCCGACAACGACTGTGAAATAATTGGTAAGTGACATCACCCATAGAGTTACTATGGGGGTTCCGTTGTAGGCTGTGTCCTCTGCACCCTCCACCCTACAGTGAAGCCACGGCTGACAGCTCAGCATGGGATCCAGTCGGAGCGGGTCAGATCAGCTTCCAAAAAGGTATGTGTATTAATTTTTTCTTTACAGGGATAGAGAGGTTAGTGGTAGATCCATGGTGTCTATAGATGCTGGGATTTCCACTTTAAAGATGATACTGTGCTTTAATAAAATCTGCCCCTATATTTGTCAGTTAATTGCACTTTGCAAGCTAATCTGAACAGTTCTTTTTTAGGTATGTTGTGTGAATGGAAAGATATAACAAGCAAATTTGTACAGGTAAATTTGACTGCAAAAGTGGAAATCCCAAACACTTTATAGCTGATCTTCAACCAAACATAGTTAAAGTACATATATGTCAACTACCTTCCAAACTATTTGCAATTTTGTTTAGGCAGTCTTGTGATATTGGCAATCCAGACAACATAGCCAGACCCGGGATCGCCATTACAATAGCAGCACAGCTTGGTCTAGAACACACATAATATAAAACCAATAATAATATCTCCTGCGCGCAGTTGTGCTAAGAGTGTGTAAAACTCTCTATCTCTTTCTCTGCTTGCTCAACCAGTGCCTGTGATGACAAAGGCCTTGCTGCCTTTACAGGACTTGTGGGCGTTTGTACAAGCACTAGAAACAACAACAAAAGAAAGGGTGCACTAAACTAGTGCATTACCAACATAACTGTTTATTTAAAAATATAAAACAAGTTATACTCACAAATGCATAACAAGCATAGGCATGTAAAGGGTGCCAGCAAAACCAACCTGAAGTCCACAGTGCTCAGCCGGTGGTGTGGGAAACCTCAGTAGCATCCAAAGGCTAATGCGTTTCAAGGGTCAAGCCCTTTCCTTCAGAGCCAAAGTACGTATGAATGCTATCACTCCAACTTTTATACCTTAATGAGCCATTGCCTTAGGTGTGACACACCCTCCTACCTCCAACAAGGGGAGGAGAGGGGTCAGGGGTGGAGCACAGATCACCTAAGAATATTGATAGATAAATGAGTGAATAAATACATGAAATTCATGGTCACCACAACAACAGATTGGTGTGTAAGCACAAATGCCTCATAATATCTCACAATTGCACGCCTAGCCTATCCAAATTGCGGATGGCCACTCCATCAACCACCATCTTTTACTCAATGGCCAATATACAAAAACACATGTGAATATAATAGGAAAGCTGTGTTAAAAACAAAATGTTTAAAAGAGTATATAGTAGAATATGATTTCCCCACTGACCTTCACCATGGTGAAGTGAGCTGCAGGTCAGCGGGGGAAATTAATATTGTACTATATACTCTTTTAAAAAAAATTGTTATCTCTTTTCCCCTCCACAGAGAGTTAGAGCTGCTGGCACTCATGCTCTGATGATGATTGTAGCTTTCTTTATATACATACATGTGTTTTTGTACATTGGTCATTGAGTAGAAGATGGTGATTGATGGAGTAGCCACCCCCAATTGAGATAGGCTAGGCTTGCAATTGTGAGGTCTTATGAGGCATCTGTGCTTACACACCAGTCTGCTGTTGTGACCATGAATTTATGTATTTATTCACTCGTTTATCTATTAATATGCTCACATGATCTGTGCTCCACCCCTGACCCCTCCCCTTGGAAGAAAGAGGGTGTGTTACACCTAAGGCAATGGCTCATTAAAGTATAAAAGTTGAAGTCATAGCATTCATATGTACTTTGATTCTGAAAAAGAGGGCTTGACTCCTGAAACGCATTAGTCTTTGGATGCTACTAAGGCTTCCCACACCACTGGCTGGGCACTGTGGACATATAGGTGGTCTTGTTGGCACCCTTTACATGCCTATGCTTGCTATGTGTTTGTGAGTATAACTTGTTTTATCTGTTGAAATAAAATTATGTTGGTAATGCACTATGTCAGTGCGTCCTTACTTTTGTTGTTGTTTCTGGTCTGGAACACACATCCAGGCTGCTGACTGGCAAATGAGGAAGCAGCAGACAGCTAATAAGTCATTACTTTAATCACTCCTATCAGAATGTTGGCTATCTGCACATGTGCACAGTGCAGCGGTACCTGATTGACTTCTGATGTTGTCCCTCCCTTACCCAGTTTGAACATTGTTGTGCAGAGGATTACTTGCAGCTGATATAAAAACAAACTTAAAGTGGTTGTAAACCCTTACATATACCTGTAATGCTTATGTCTATCTATGCAGTAAAACCAAGGAAACTTAGACCTCTGTGGTATATCAATGTGCTTTTACTAAACAAAAAATGCTTTACCTACAAAACTTTTACAATATTAGCAATATAATACAAAGCTGACAGATATATCTATAACAAGAAAACTGCTACCTACTTCCCAGCAAAATGATGGTCTGTATACAATAAGAATACATGAAAAGGTTACTTAGCTCTGCTTATAGAAACTTCACGATCTCAATCTTGGCAATGAGGACTCTTTGACAATTGCAGGAGATCGGGCGAAAAGCTTCTCCAGATTCTGGCAGAGACCTTTCTTGGTGTCACGTCATTACAAAGTCCTAATCTCAGTTTGTGTTCTTGTCTTTTATTTTAAAAGTTTTAAGAAGCCAATCCTATCTGGGCATATCCTTCTCTGCCCCATTACACTGATGTCAATAATAGCAAAAACTCACGCTAGAGCTATAGTTGACTAGAACACCTGCATAAACAATGGTAGCAGAGAGGGTAACTTGTGTAAGCACTCCAGGACATCTGTTGAACAAATGTCCCACTACCAGAAAAGCCTAAATAAACACAGCAAATGTTCTAGTGTGAGACTGGGATAGTCACATGTGTGTGTATATATATATATATATATATATATATATGTATACTCCATGTATATTATATACATAAAACACATCAGATGCAATACAATACCCCATGAAGTGACTGGCTTCAGGTGATACACAGAGATGAAACCAATCCTCCTACATAGTTTGTACCTGTTTATCTGCAGTCTTCTTTTCTCTACACCTGTTCAAAGTCCTGAATTAATACATCTTGTCTGAACATTCAGAAAAAAAGGAGGTGGAGAACTGAAATTACACACTGCAGAGCCCAGTGAGGAGAGCTCTGAGAGCTGATTGGAGGGAAGGGACACACTCCCCTTCACACAGGAACAGAGCTGAGGCTGTCAATCACATACTGTGTGCTGGAGCTCGCTCCCGTCACCTTTTTTTTCTTGGTGTCAGGAAATTTTTTTCAGAGGTGATTCATGCAGATAGCAGAAGAAAGGGGCAGCAGACAGAAATGACACTCAGTGCTTTTGATTGAGACAAGTACACACTGTTGAGTGATATGCTTTGTCCACATTTCAACTCTGAGGTTTACAACCAATTAAAACGCGTACACTTATTATATTTAATTCTTTTATAATTACATAATTAAGTTAACTTTTTTTTTGTATAATCTGCTGCAGCATCGCATTAAGCTTAATATAAGTATTCTTGGCAAATAAGGGAGGTTACTAGGGAATGGAGACACACCTGGCTACTTAAATTGCTGGATAGTACATTGACTAAGAGAGTCTGATCTATACAATAATGACCATCATAAAGCAGATTAGGTATTCAAATCCCTGAGTCCCTGAATTCTGATAAGGCTTCTACACTGCTAGAGGCCTACACTGTGTATGTGCAGAGAGGGCACATTTGGCAGACTTGGCCTTAAGCAGCAAAACAGCTTTTCCCACTGCTGTATGTAAACTAAGCTACATATACACTGTAACAGAAAGAACAGTGTTGATCATGGAATACGCATATGTACCACTGCTATATTATTGTTTAATAAAATGACTTGTCAGTCTAGATATGTTTGAATTGTTTTAGCTGCAAACATAAAGGGTAATAAGGTGATCATATGTACAGTAGACAGATCAGATTGTTTAGAAATAAATTATCAGACTCCCTACTAACATTTCTTTACATGATCATCCACTACTGAGTGCATGTCAAGTGATTCCCTATTACTACCTGTAATGTAGCAAATGATGGTGTTACTTTCACTGCCTGAGCCATTTTTTATGTTAATTTTTTGCACTTGTGTGACGATTATTTAAAACCCTGAAAACATATTTTCTGAAAGCCAAAACCCTGGAGAATAAAATGGAGGAAGTTGCAATTTTTATGTCACATGATATTAGTGCAACAGTTTATCAAATCCAAATTTTCTTTAAAAAATACACTAAAGTTAGCCACTTACTGACCACCCCATGACAGATTTACTGCTACAGGGTGGCCGTGCTGCGCAGGATCATGTATATATATGTGATCTTGCACTTCTGGGTATTGGGATTTTACACAGTGGGAGCTAATCAGCGAATCCCAGGGACCCAAAGTCCACCGGCACACGCTGATTGTTCGGTACACTGACAGAATGACAGTCTGCCTATACAAACAAGGCAGATTGCTGTTCTGTGTAGAAGAAACATGATCCATGCCTTCCACTAGTATAAGCACCCCCTCCCCCACACTACACTGAAACATTAGCTAGGCACACAGTTAACCCTTTGATTGCCCCTGATGTTAACCCCTTCCCTGCCAGTGTCATTAGTACAGTGACAGTGCATATTTTTAGCACTGATCACTGTAATAATGTCACTGGTACCCAAAAAGTGTCAAATGTGTCACGTGTACGATTTGTCCACTGCAATATCGCAGTCTCGCTATAAGTCCTTGATTTCCGCCATTACTAAGAAAAAAAAATATTGCATAGTTTGTAGACACTATAATTTTTGCTCAAACCAATCAATATACCCTTGATCATGAAGGGGGGTAAATGTTCCAGAGGTCAAGTAATTAATTTTAGTGCACCCAAACATACATTTTTGGTAAAATGTAAAAGATGAGGTTGCGGTGATTAAATAGATACCAAACATCTCAAGCCTTTAAATTACATGCAACCTTGAAACGGTCAATAGGCAATAGTTTAAAAGTATGTGTGTTTACGTTCATATGTTCATGGGAGGGGGCTAAAAAAATGTTTTGCAGTGTTTCTTATTGATTTTATTTAGCTTTATTTTTCAAACTTTTTTTTTTTACCCTAACTTTATTCTTATCACAAAGCGGACTGTGTGTGATAGCACGAAGGAAGTGAAAGGTTTTTTTTAGACCCCTAATGTCACCTCTGTACTCCACTGAAGCAAATTAAGCACATGGTTTGCTTTATTAGCTTCTTCTCCAGCCTCAGTGGCCAGGGAATGACAGCACTGAAACTGGAAGTGAGCAAAATTTCATTTCTGGCTACATTTACTGCAGGAATGATCTGCAAACATCCATCCTTTGCTCTCCCCTCTGACACTCATCATAGACGTGTCAGGAGCTCAGGGAGGGGGCAGCAGAACCCGGGATACATGGTTAAAGGGTCAGATGGGAAGTGGCACCTTCACAGCCTGTAAAATTAATCAACAGGCTTTACAGCCATTTCTAGCAAAAAGCCAACAGCCTGCAGAAGGAATGTAAATTAACTCCACTTGATTATAACAGCTAGGAATCTGTTTACTGATCTCTGCTGCTGCAGACAAAAGTCTTATCTCTGGCAGCAAAAGGATTGGAGGAGAATTTCAGGCAGATATGAACACACAAATGAATGCAACATCAACAAAATTATGCTCTGTGTTTATTAATAAAGAATTTAAAGTGATACTAAACATACAATGTTTAATTGCCATTACCCCATCTATTTATGTACAGAGGACAGAGGTCACATGACATTTCCCAGGTCTTTCCTGTCATCGGGGAAAATTCTGAGGGATGAGTTTCTAGTACTCTGCTGATGTATGAATCTGTGTCTGCACAGTGTTGATTGGTGCTGTGGAGGTCACATGACATTAAAAAGGCTTTCAGAATAGAGAATTTAAATAAATAATAAATAGCATCAAAGTGTTTCAAACCTTCATACAAACCTATATTTCAAAGCAAATGTTTTTTTTTTTTTTGCAATAACATGGTGTAGACGGAGTTTAAGTTGGCTGACAATAGCTTTCACTTTGTTTACACTGTAAAGAGATCTGCAGGAGGTCCAGCCATTCACATACTGTGTCACACCCCTCCAGCCTGTATCTATGATGTGTAAATGATGGGACTAACAGGAATGTGAAGCCTTCATCAATCATCATCCTTTATCCCAACCCCTATTGTATTTAGCAATATGATGACATGGAAGAGGAAGGGGCGTGCCATTTACTACTGTATGTATGCCCACATGTGTGACTCCATAATCACATGTGCTACTCAGATTAAAAAAGGAGCAAAGAACAGCTTAGAAGGGAACTGAAATTGGAGCATGCTCAGTAGATGTCAACAGCTAGTCTACACAATCTCAGGCTGCAGCAGGGACACAGACAAGGAGGGAAGAACAGTGAACAGCAGGCTCAACCAGGATTTTTGTAGTCTACAGAAAACAAATGTTCTAATGGATGAGTGAGTATGAACACAATATAATATAGCATGCGTTGATAGTTTTTGATGATTTGGGTTTAACCACTTTAGCCCCGGAAGAATTTACCCCCTTCCTGGCCAGGCCATTTTTTGCGATACGGCACTACATCACTTTTACTGACAGTTGCGCGTTCGTGCGATGCTGTACCCAAACAAAATTTACGTACTTTTTTTCCCACAAATAGAGTTTTATTTTGGTAATATTTGATCACCTCTGCGATTTCTATTTTTTGCGCTATAAACAAAAGAAGAGCGACAGTTTTGAAAAAAACACTGTCTTTTACTTTTTGCTATAATAAATATCCCAAATGTAAAAAAGAAAAAATTTCCTCAGTTTAGGGCGATATGCATTCTTCTACATATTTTTTGTAAAAAAAATCACAATAAGCGTATATTGATTGGTTTGTACAAAAGTTCTAGCGTCTGCAATAGAGGGGAAAGATATATGGCATTTTTATTATTATTTTTTTTTTACTAGTAATGGCAGCGATCAGCCACCATTTTTTTGTTTATCAGGTCTGCGATATTGCAGTGGACAAATCGGATACTTTTGACACATTTTTGGGACCAGTGACATTTATACAGCGATCAGTGCTATAAAAATACACTGATTACTATATAAATATCACTGGCAGGGAAGGGGTTAACACTAGGGGGCGATCAACTGTGTTCCCTGGGTGTGTTCTAACTGTGGGGGGGTGGGACTGACTAGGGGAGGAGACCTATCGGTGTTCCTACTTAGTAGGAATACACGATCGGTCTCCTCTCCCCTGACAGAACCGGAATGTGTGTGCTTACACACACAGATCCCGGTTCTCGCTCTGTCACGAGCGATCACGGGTGTCTGGCGGTCATCGCGCTGCTGGGCACTCGCATCGGCTCAGAGGATACTCTGCGGGCACGCGCACGCCTCCTACAGCGTCTTAAAGAGCCGACGATTCACTGTTCAATTCATATGTGGGGTAGAGAGAGAACCCCACAGTATCCATTTTACAGTCTAAAACTGTAGCAGAGAAAGTGGTGGCATCCACCTGGATTTGCTGTGTGGTGGGAATGTGTACATTTAAGTCTGGATGTACAGAAATAATTTTTTTTGGCAGTTAAAACAGCTCCCTTAGGCCTCATGCACACAGGCATATAAAGTTTAGAGGCATGTTTTCTGCAAACTTTTGGCACGCTCCAAATGCCTTTAATCTTGTGTTTTTTCATTTGTGTTTAGGCGCATTTTTGTGCATTTATGTGCATATGGCATTTAGAAGCGTTTGAGCATAAATTCATTCTATTTCCTGGAATAATCATGTATTCTAGCCACTAAAATAAATTAACATGCTCAAGCACACATTATGCACATTTAGCCACGTTTTTGCATGTCTGCGCGGTAAAACTGCAAAACCAGATCTCCGGGAAATGTGTGACTGGGCCATTTTTTTTTTTTTTTGCACCAATGAAGGTCTGTGCATAAAAACAAGCTAAAATGCCTGCAGGTGTGTTTAGGAGCGTAAAAAAAAAAATAACGACCCTGAAAGTTTTTTGCATCCATGTGCCTTATATGTGTTTTTTATTTATTTATTTATTTATTGCAATATTTCAAGTATGAAGTGCAAAATAGAGCCTGTTGGGCATACCCAGGCTCAAATCTACAAACAACGAACATTACTAAAACAAAAATAACTAAAAATAACCAAATAAAAAACTTGG
The DNA here is from genome assembly GCF_042186555.1 of Aquarana catesbeiana. Classification (NCBI taxonomy): domain Eukaryota; kingdom Metazoa; phylum Chordata; class Amphibia; order Anura; family Ranidae; genus Aquarana; species Aquarana catesbeiana. Next base: position 165,772,657 of record NC_133324.1, on the reverse strand, counting down.
TACACTCGAATCACCTATGCAGGTTGAATCATATATGTTTTTCCCAATTAATCTTCAGAGCCTAGCGTACTGTGAAGATAAATATTCTCTCAGAACATGGATACCCAGAAAATGATCTGTCTAATGTAGCATGAGTTCAAAGTCCTGTTAACTAAGAATTGGTGAATCACTATACAGAATATATTCTAATGATCTAGAGCAGGGGTCTCAAACTTGTGGCCCTCCAGCTGTTGTGAATCTACAAGTCCCATCATGCCTCTGCCTGTGGGAGTCATGCTTGTAACTGTCAGCCTTGCAATGCCTCATGGGACTTGTAGTTTTGCAACAGCCGGAGGGCTGCCAGTTTGAGACCCCTGATCTAGAGAGTCTATATTTGTAGATGGAGATTCCACCCAGGTCCAGAATACATGAAAAAAACCTGCTGATAGTAAACACCCCCCCCCAGCAGGAAGCTGAGATAGACGGGTATATTTTATGCAAACATGTGGGTGTGTAATACATTCTATGCATAATTTAACTGTATTAATCTATCCCTTGCAGAAACCAATTGTGTGAAGGAGCATTCCCATGCTTCTTCCCAATCCTCCGTATCCAGGGTAGGGAAGTCCTCCACCCATTTAGCCTTAAGAGTTTCAAGTCCATTATGTATATTAGGCAACAACTCTTTATATATGTTGGACAGAGCATTGGTTATAGATTCGCCTCTGAGTAAATCCTCCAGTCGAAGTATAAAAAGCCACTTGAGAGTTTTCAAATTGAGTACTAAAAGCATGCCTAAGCTGCAATAACCTAAACAAATAAGAGTTAGGCAGGTCATATTTTTGTTCTAACCCATCAAAGTTCTGTAATTTTCCCTCTAGTACAAATCTGAGCCACATATTTGATACCCTTAAGTGCCCGAATACTAAGATCTGGTATTGACGTAAACTCCAACAGCAATGGGTTAAACCAAAGGGTATTATGTGGTGAAATATGTCCAGAAGGCATGAGGCGCAGGGAAAGAGCCGCTGACCACGCCCCCGGACAGTCCTCATAGCCACTGTCAGGTAAAAAGGTGCAGAAGGTCCACAAAAGATTAAGTTCCTCAACGCCTCATAGGAGCCCAAACAGGCTGCTTCCAGAACCACTGCTGCGTTGGACTCTAACAACTGACAACACCAACCTAACCTCCAGAGGAGCATGGTCAGAGAGGCCCACAGGTAAGTATGAGACCTCCCCTACTGCCGCCAAAGCACAGGTTCTGCCAAAGACTAAGTCGATCCTAGAACCTGATTTATGAGTAGTGGAGTGAAAGGAGTAGGCCCTAGTAATTTGGTGTTTCCATCCCCAAATTTCAGTGTAGGTAAAGGCCTGTGCCCAGTGAAGTAAACCAGGTGTATAAACTCTATTGGGATTAGACAAGTCTAAAGATGGGTCTAAAGTGGAATTAAAACTCCCGCTACATAGAGCCTGGAGAATTGTAATGTGGCCAATTTTTCATTCACCTTGTACAAGACCCACTGGTTGAAAGGAGGAGGAACATAAACATTGACCAGAGCATACGCAATCGCTTTAATTTCCAGCAAGAGAATAATATACTGTACCGACCCTCCGAGTCAGTCACCAGCTGAATAACCTTATATGTAAGTGACTTGGCCAGTAATATAGCCACTCCCCATGCATAGCTAGGGTAAGTTGCATGAAACAACTGCTGTGCCCAGGGTCTTCGGAGGACAAGAATTTTGTTGCCCAGGAGATGAGTCTCCTGTAAGAACAAAATATGCAGTTTGTGATGATTTAGGTATTTGAACATCAAAGCTCTCTTAATCTTATCATTTAGTCCCCGGACATTCCAAGAGATAAGTTTTAGTTCCATAACCATCTGGGACATATAATTAAATGACAGGGTAACACATATGTAGGGGGCTTCAGCCCAATTGGGACCAGAGAGAGAAAGCAAGGTAGGGTAGCCCTGAAGAAACCGAGTACCGTTATTGCATAGTAAAAGAACCAATCGTTCAGTGGATGTAGAGCGTACCAAACCAAAAACTAAAAAATGGTGAACTCCCCACTGACCACAGAGTGCCCCAACAAAAATTAGGTCAGTTTAATCGCTTGCCGACTGGCTCACGCCAATATACGTCGGCAGAAGGGCACGTACAGGCATATCAACATACCTGCAAGTTGCCCTTTAAGAAGCAGTTTGCGGGCGCGCGCCCCGCAAGCTCCTTGAGTGTGATCGCAGACTTGATCGTCTCACAGAGAGGAAGAACGGGGACATGCTGATGTAAACTAGCATTTCCCCATTCTGCCTACTGACACTGATCACCACCCCCTGTAATTGGGAGCGGTGATCAGTGTCGTGTCACACATAGCCCCTCCCCCCACAGTTAGAATCACTCCCTAGGACACACTTAACCCATACAGCGCCACCTAGTGGTTAACCCCTTCACTGCCAGTCACATCTACAGAGTAATCAATGCATTTTTAATCGCACTGATCGCTGTATAAATGTGAATGGTCCCAAAATAGCGCCAAAAGTGTCCGATCTGTCCACCATAATGTCACAGTCACAATAAAAATCGCTGATTGCCGCCATTACTAGTAAAAAAAAAAAATTATTAATAAAAATGCCATAAAACTATCCCCTATTTTGTAGCCGCTATAACTTTTGCGCAAACCAATCAATAAACGCTTATTGCAATTTTTTTTAACCAAAAATATGTAGAAGAATATGTATTGGCCTAAACTGAGGAAAAAAATGTTTTTTTATATATTTTTTGGGGATATTTATTATAGCAAAAAGTAAAAAATAATGTGTTTTTTTCAAAATTGTCGCTATTTTTTTGTTTATAGCGCAAAAAATAAAAACCGCAGAGGTGATCAAATACCACTAAAAGAAAGCTCTATTTGTGGGAAAAAGAGAATGTCAATTTTGTTTGGGAGCCAGGTCGCACGACCGCACAATTGTCAGTTAAAGCGACACAGTGCCGAATCGCAAAAAAAACGCTCTGGTCTTTTGCCAGCCAAATGGTCCGGGGCTGAAGTGGTTAATACCAAAACCCTGTAATACTCTATAGATTCACTGCTGATCACAAGTGGGAACCACGACATGCAACCACCCAATAACCAGCAGTTACCAAACTCCTTACCGGCTGGAAACCCCAACAACAGTTCCAGTCAGTTTTATACCCTGAACTCAAACTTTAAGCTTAACTATTGTAAAGTTACTCTAGGTAAGTGAAGAGTAACCATTCAAGAAATTTTTTGATCTCTACAAAGTCAAACTGTGAGGGGTAAGTGTGTATCCAACTTAGAAGTGCACTTGCGGTAGCTCCGGTAGAAAATAAAATAGTAGGATAAAGTAATTTAGGATGTGGAAGTTCCGTGCATCAAATGCGATAGGAATCCTTTATCTCAAGGTGGCCAGCCAGTCGTCAGCTTCCGCTGGGGTTTCAAAGAAACAAACACTTCCTTCATGTTGGACCCGGAAGTTGCTGGGGTAAAGCATGCTGTATTTAATACTTTTCCCTTTGAGCCATTTACGGACATTATTGAAGGTTTTTCACTTCCTCTGCAGCTTGGCCGAGAAGTCAGAGAAAAGGAGGACGGAGGTGTTGCCGTATTTGAGTGCAGGATGTTTACGAGCTTCAGAGAGAATCCTGTCCCTCTCTTGGTAGTTAGGAAAGCGGACTAGAAAGGATCTAGGGAGGTTCCCAGGAATGGCTCGGCATGTAGGCACCTAATGGGCTCTTTCAACCATTTAGGTAGGGGTAACAGCTGTAAGGCCCAGCAGGCTCTTAAAGAACTCTACAAATTCTGCTGGGTGATCCCCTTCATCTCCCTCAGGCAGACCAAGGACTCTGACTTTATTCCGCCTGAGCTGGTTTTCGGCATCATCTGATTTCGTGACAAGGGCCTGTACTGTGAGCTGTAACTCAGCAATGGAGGTGACGTGGGTGGCGGTAAGATCTTCGGTAGCAGATATTCTGGACTCTGTCATTCGCCCCCTTATTTTGTCTAGGTCGTTCCGTATTAGGTTGCACTCTTCGGCAGGGTGATCTATGCGTACCAGCAGTGAGGTCCTGCTCTGTTTAATCGTGGCAAAGATCATGGCTGTACTATCCTGAGGCAAGGGGGCCGCCACCGGAGCTTTCCCTGGGTTCCATCTCCAATTCGGCCAGCAAGGCCTGGAGCCTCCTAACCAAGATGGCGCCTGGCCACGGTGAAGGGGATGGCAGTGACTTGTGCGGTGTAGCAGACTTGGCAGATTTGGGATATTTATTCTTCATGCATCTGCACTGATTAAGCCACAGGAGGTGACCTACAGAGCCTGTGCCCAGGGGTAACTCTTGAGAGTAAAGCAGGGGTACCAAGATGGTGGCTGTGACTAGGCCCCAATGGATCGCGGCGGGAGCAGACACTCAGCTGCGGCTCAGCAGCCCCTTATTTCCTGGCAGGAATAGGAGGGTAGGGATATGAAGTACGTGCGTCTGGGCCCAGGAGGCCCAAAGCAGATTATCAGAGCAAAGGCTTGCAAGATGACGGCTGTCACCAGGCCCTGGCAGGCCACAACGGGCTCTAACAGGCAGCATTGGTCCAGCGGCCATCTAATCCACGGCAGGAAGGTAAGGAGGTTAGAGGGTGGATGAGGATGGCAGGCCCGCGGAGCTCAGGATGGACAAGGCCTGGCGCACAGCTGCGGGACCAAGGCCGGCAAGATTGCGGTGAACGTGAGTGTGTGCAGTCTATGGCGGATCAGATAACTCAGCAGATGGGCAGAAACACTGCTCAGTTCTTGGCCAGGGCAGGGGATGGAGAGGAATGGTCTGTGGGAGTATTAGTGCTTACCAGGCCAGTTGATGAACGGATGGCACAGGATTAAAACTAGGATTCCTGGATCTCCTCTTCAACGCATCAGCCGCTGCTCACGTCAGGACACGCCCCCCACCTTATATGTGTTTAATGTGCAAGTTTATCTGTGTACCTGGAGTTCCTGTGCCCAGACTATGGATATTAAAGTATTTATATATACTTTTTTGTAGTTTTGGATAGAGCGGAGAGAGATTAGAACACCTGGCAGGTTTTTAGTGCGGTTTGTCACTCTTTTTGTTCTTTTTATCATTATCAAGAGTAAAAGTAAAAGAAGATCCCAATTTTTGGGTTATCATCTGAAAAGAAATGAAGGTGTCTGTCAGGGGCCATAACAGCATGTGAGTGGTGAATAACAAAGCAACTCAGATACAAAGTGCAAGCACATTGTGGGACTTGGAGTGGTCTATAAGGAGTGATGTGTACAACTGTTATTCTCAATATGTGCTGCTTCCATCTAATCTGATGTGTATATATCGGCTACATCTGTGTTAGGGCTCATGCACACTGGCCAATCTGGCTTTCCAGATCTCGGCCAGACCTTGGCATTAAGCACTCTCAAAGGTCAGATCTATGCAACACTCTGTGCTTCCTTGGGATGTCGACTTGATTCTCTCTGCCCTACAGAAACCACCCTTTCATCATTCCACCTCAATGAGCACATTGTCCTCCCATCCCTATGCCCTGCCCCTAAGCATCCATTGGAAACCTCTCTATATTGCCTTGACATAGTCGGAGAACCCATTCCAATAGATCAGTGGGAGTTTCCTGGGCATTTCAGCCTCTGTAGCCCTGTTGTGTTACCCATGTTCTTAACGCATATTGTTAAACAGGTCAATTCGGTTGGTCGCTGGCTGGTTGGTAAGTTTGAGCTTGGAAATCTCCTTGTATTTATTTGATATGTGTCACCCTTCCAGTGCTCCTTGCTGCATTAGACCAGTTATAGGTGGGGGCAGTGGCCACTTGTTTTCAGTTGTGTAAGTGCACTAACTCATCTTCTGTTCATACTTTTCCCAGATGGATGTCCAGTCTTCAATTGATACACCCTCTGTCAAAATAAAATTTTTTGGAAAGGCACATAAATGGATTTTAAAGGTGCTGAAGACAAAGTAAAACAATATTCTAAAATCAAATACATTTTATTCTGTATATTTAAAGGTTAAAATCAGACATTTTTATATAAAACCAACACGACAAATTCATATGGTCATCACATACAGTATGTACAAAGGTTTCCGCTCTACATGTTTCACCAGGAATATGGCTTCTTTAGGAGACTCATGAAGCCTTGTACAAAATATCACTGTGAGTGGATAAAAAACATTGCAAGTCCATAATAGATACAGATAGAGACATGAATAGTTTACAAATTCAAGCAAAATCATCTCATATATATATATATATATATATATATATATATATATATATATACAGGGCTTTTTTTTCTCACAATAGGTGCAGGAACTCCTTTTTTCCGAGTCACCCCTTTTCCCCGCCCCCTACCCGCCTCCGAGCACCATCCCTTGGTTCCATCCCCTACCCACCTCCCAGTACCTCCCATTTTAGACAATACAGAACCAAGTATAATTTTGTGGTGCTAAATAATTTGTATGGAATTTGGTAATGATATCAAGAAAAGCAGTAAAATAGATCCCATTCAAGCAACAATAGATCCCCCTAACAACAATGTACCAACCACAACAAATCCCCCCCTGCAACAATAGACCCCCGGCAGCATCAACAGATCTCCAGCCAGCATTAATAGACACTCTGGCAGCCGTCAACAATAGACCCCTCCCCCAACAGTAGATCTCCTTCAGCAACAACTGACCCCCCAGCAACATAAGACGCACCCCTAGCAACAATAGGTCCCCCACCAGCAACAATAGACCTCCTTCAGCAACTATAGACCCCCCTGCAAAAATAGATCCCCCCAGCTAGAATAGATCCCCCAGCAGTGAGCATCAATACCCTGCAGCACACCCCAGCAATACAGTCAGTCCAGAAGGTGCCGGAACTGCGTTCCCCCGCGTTCCTGCTGAAAAAAAGCCCTGTAATATATATATATATATATATATATCTTTATTTTTTGTACAAACCACATAATAACATCATGATCAGATCATCTGACAAACAAATAAAAACTCTCACCCTAGATTTGGATACAGTTTCTCATCTCTTGCATACTTATTTGAAATCCCTGACAAAATACATTGATCAGAAGCTGCAACCAATTGTCTGTAGCCACTGATCAACAAACGCTTTCCAGCACTCCCATGTGTTAGATTGACTTCTGTCAAGCAGGAATGACCATAGATGGATTGAAATTCAGCTGGTCCCTCCATCAATGGCCAGCTAAAGATACAGTACAGATACATCAAAATTCCTCTTTTTTCTGTTGTAAAAAGACTATTCAAGTAGCTGCCTTAAATCAGAAACATTACAAAAAAGTATTCAAGGGGACGTGGCTTAACAATGGAAGCGTGAGTACGTACCTACTGGAACTCTGCACGGGAGAGAATCGAGAATCGCCCATTGGATTGTGCAGGCGAGCCGCTCTTTCATGCCTGGGGACCACAAACACCCGCTGACCACAGGAGAGCAGAGGGGACCTAAAATCACCCACTACTTCTTGAGGCAGCACGCTGTTTCTTCTCCCGCTGCCCTGACGAAGATGGCGCCGCCACGAGTCAACGCAGCGAGCACTGCCGCCTCCACCAGTAAAAAAGGTACACAGACAGCGGCTGCAGCAGCAGGAGAATTGCCACCATGGGGTCAGGCGGCCGTTCAGAGGGCTCCCTCCGGGATTTAGTAGTGGGTCTGCCCAATAAGCAAGACCATCATGCCATGGCAGCCTCCATTGTGAATGCTCTCATACGGGAGCTCCATGATCTCCGACAGCAGGTGGATACAGTTGAGGAGAGGGTGACCGTCCTAGAATCCCCCACCACCACCACAGAGGCCACATCACCACCCTGGAGATGGAGCACTAGGCCTTCCGCCGCCACCTTGTCGAGGTCCAACTGCGGCTTGGTGATGGGGAAAAAAGGAGCAGGCAAAATAATCTGCGCCTCTGCAGCATCCCTGAGGCTACTCTGGGTCCAGATCTCCGCACCACTATGGTAGCTATTTTGAACCAGGTTCTGGGCAAGCCCCCTACCTCTGTTCTAGAGCTGGACAGGGTTCACCATGTTCCAGGCCCCAGGGCACCTTCCTCATCCCCGCAGGGCCCTGCTACCTCGGATCTGCCGCGAGATGTTCTCTGCAGGGTGCATTTTTCACCATTAAGGAGGAGATCTTATGCCTGGCATGGGCGAAAGGCATGACTGACTTTGATGGAGCCCTCATACAGATCTACCCTGATATGTCCAGGAAAACACAGGAAATGCGTGGGCTTATGTGACCTCTCTTCGAGGTGATACGTGAAGCAGAAGCTACTTACCGCTGGGGCCACCCCTTCCACCTAATTGTAAGGAAACAGGAATCTGAGTTTCATCTCCGCTCACCAGACCAACTCCCAGACCTGTTCAGCTTTATAGCCAAGCCTGTTATAAGTGTTCCCAACTGGTTTGATTACCTACTTACCCAGGAGGCCCTCAGCCCACCTCTGCCAAGACCGCAGCGGATCAGATGACCCTGCTCTCGCGCCTCTAGTTGCAAGGCCTTTAGATCCCATCTGACTTCCTCCGAGGCCTGACTCCTTCCTCTGTTTCAGTAACTGGTAAGACACTCCAGCAGCTGTTCCTGTGGACCTTTTCTGGGGAGACCCAGCAGTTCCCTTTTCTTCTTTTTTTTTTTTGGAGGCCCACCACACTGGTTTCTGTTGCCCCTGGCTTCTGGGCCACTCCAGTTGGTATCTCAGTCTGCCCCCCCCCCCGCCTTGACCAAGGGGGGTTTCCTTTGGTATACCAGTAAGTTTTCTTAACTGCTTATGGCCTCTGGTCTCAGCTAGAGATGTACTGTACTGACATACGTGCCACTCTCTCCTGTTCACTCTCTTCATGGATTGCGGACAGGGAGACAGGTGCTAGTGTTGGGGGTCTGCGGACAGGCTCCATGCTCCATTAACTCTAACTCATTCCAGCCAAAACTGGCCGTTAGTATGCTGGCCTCATATGGCATTGCCCTTTGGGGACTCTGCAACCCGTACAATCCCCATATTCCCTGCCCCCCCCCCCCCCCCCGCATACCCCGGTTTCTGTTCTTTAATTGATGTAGGGGTATTGGGGCCTGCCCAGCAGATGTGTGTCTCTCTAGTCAATATGGTAATATTAAAGATTGCTGGGCCTGCCTTTGTATCTTTATATTTAACTGCGGTTTATATACATGTATGCATATTGACCCACCTTCCTGGTGCTCTGGGGCATAGTGAAGAGGCCCTGCACATATTTTGCCCTTTAATACCTATGGCCTGCTTGGTGTTTTATCAATCTGTAGGCCTCCTCCAGCGCATCATCACAGTACAGTCCCAGATGTTGGTCCTCTGTTTTTTGGTTCATGGCTTTTTTTTTGTTGTTTTTATTTTTAATTTGATTGGCTCTTACATTACCTATAATATGTTTCTCATTGCTCTCCCCCGTGCATCTCCAAATGTATTGTTTTCTTAAACGGGAGAGAACCCGTCGCACAGAAGAACTCTTCGCTCAGATGCGTAACTTGGAGTGCTCCCATAAGGCCAGCCTCGCATGTTCAACCTATCAGGATCTCTTTAAAGTCTGTGAGGAACTCCGCTCACTTTTACTCCACAAAACTAAGCAAAAACTGGCATGGGCACACCATACAATGTACAAATTTTCAAACAAACCCGGTACACTGTTGGCTCGAGCACTGCAAGGCCCGTGCACGAAAACTTACATTTGCAATATTTTGGCCTCTTCGGGGCAAAGGTTAACTACATCCTCCAACATAGTGCCAGAGTTCCGGTCCTTCTACAAAGGCCTCTATAATCTAGACAGGCCCTCCTCTACCGACCCCCCCCTCCGATGGTGGATTCACCCCACAGTCCTATCTTGCCACGTCCGGTATGCCATCACTCCCTATTGCAGTCCAGGAGGAGCTGGAAGAGCTGCGGAGATGGGGTTGGCCCTGGCCAACTCAAAGCCGAAGAAGGCCCCTGGCCCCGATGGCCTCACTCCGACTTACTATAAAGTTTTCTTTGAGACGCTATCTCGACCCCTGGTCTGTGCCCTCAACTCTATCACAGAGGGGAAATCCTTTCTGGTAGACACTTTGAGAGTCTATATCTCCCTTATCCCAAAGGAGGGGAAAGACCCACTACGATGCAGGAATTATCACCCAATAGCACTCCTGAACACGGATCTGAAACTATTTGCAAAAATTTTGGCCAATAGGTTGCTCTCACATATTCCGAGTCTCATCCATAGAGATCAGGCAGGCTTTGTGCCCCCCTGGGAGCCACACGACAACACCATCCGGGTGGTGAACCTTATCTATGCAGCCAGGTCATCATAGCAGGCCCTTCTCTTGCTGTCTACTGACACAGAGAAGGCCTTCGACCGCGTTGACTGGTCCTTCATACGAGCCACCCTAGAGCACATTGGTCTCCGATCCTCCATGCTGAGTTGGATACTATCCCTCTACTCCCATCCCACTGCCGCGGTCAAGGTCAATGAGACGAGGTCTAGCTTCTTCAACATTCGTAATGGCACACAGCAGGGCTGCCCCTTGTCTCCTCTGATATTCATACTCTCTCTGGAGCCCTTTCTGTGCAGAGTACGGGCAGACTCGGGCATCACTGGCTATCAAAAATCTTCAGGGTCCTACAATGTGGCCGCATTTGCAGATGACCTAATCTTTTTTTTAACAGAACAGCTTACCTCTCTCCCGAGTTTGCTCCAGTCTCTACAGGAGCATGGGGCTCTCTCTCTCTATTTCAAATTGACCTATCCAAATCCTCCATCCTTAACATTACAGTGGGCAAGGACATTGTCAAAAGCCTACATTCGGCGTTCCCTCTTCGCTGGGCGACTAACTCTATTCACTACTTGGGATTTGACAATACTTCCAACGCTTCTGACCTGTATTTGGCAAATTTCGCCCCACTACTTCTTCGTCTCAGAGCAGACCTCCTCCATTGGCATTTCCTCACGTTAACATGGTTTGGCACCTGGCCTCCAGAATCCCCGCTTCAATCGATTGGCTGCGGGCGGCCGGCTCCACTTGTGTGACTTTGTGGGACCTGATGGCCACCTCTCCTCAGAAACTGGGCTGTCAGCTACAGACCCCCTTTGGACTTCTGGAGTGGCCTCCAGCTGCGTAACTTCCTTCGCTGGTGTTTGAGGATCCTGGGCATCTCTTGTCAGCTTACGGAGCTGGAACACATTTGTCATCGGGGGGAGCCGGTCCGTCATAGCCTCTCGATAATCTACGCCTCTTTGACTCGACCGGCGGAAGGGTGTGTTCCCCCGTTCCTCTCTAAGTGGGAAGCGGATCTTGGCATCCAATTCACTGACTCTCAGAAGAAGATTCTTCATTTTGATCAGAAGTCCTCCATAGCTACCAGAGTTCAGGAGACCTGTTACAAGATCTTGACCCAATGGTATAGCGTACCCACTACTCTGCCCCGCTTCTTTCCACAAGTCCCCAGTATGTGTTGGCAAAGTGGCAATGCAGAAGGAATGATGCTACACATCTTTTGGAACTGTGTCAAACTCGGACCCTTTTGGCGCGAGGTCACCCGCACAATCAAACACTTGACCAATGTTACTCTGGAGGGGAACTCGCGGCTTGCCTGCTTCACCTTTCGAGCGACCGATCAGGAAATACAAAGCCTCCCTCATCATCCAGCTATTGAATGCTGCCAAAGCATGCATCCCCCTCTGCTGGAGATCGGAGAACCCGCCGGTGAAATCTCTGTGGTTTTCTAAAGTTAACGAACTGAGAGATATGAAGGATCTCACTGCCACCTTGCACAACAGGGAGGAGACCTTTCGTGAGACCTGGAGACCATGGCACCACTTTGTGTATACTGACGCTTACCTCCGAGAGGTTTCGCAGCCTGGCTGACCCCCTGGGCTCACTTTGCTCCCTAGTCAGGGGGCACTACCTTTCTTTTTCCTTTCTCTCTTTTCTTGATTTTGTTCTTATCTCGCACTAAGAGATACCTGACCCCCTACCCTTTCCCCTCCTGACCCCCCCCTTTACTCAGTTATGGGCAGTATTGTTCAGATACTGTGAAAATCCTAGCTTGCATTATCCCTACCAAAGTATTCCATCTCTGGGCTCAGGTGGCCATCGGGAAGCTTTGCCTCCCAATAAACTGTAAGTAATTATTTTATTGCATAGTTTTGCATATATGATTATATGTTTTGGGTCTCCCAGGCAGTTGTTTAGATGCCTCCCCGGCTCTGCACACTGACCATATTTTCTTTACTGTGCTATTCCCTCATGCCATCCATACTGTGTATTACCTGGGTAGTTATGTTGATCACATCGTGTGACCTTTTCTGTTTCTGTTATCTGATTTTATTATATATCTCTGCTGTCTATTTTAGCTGTAAAATGCACTTTCTTTGAAAAATAAAGGAATTATAAAAAAAAAATCAGAAACATTAAATTCAACTTAAATTGGTCACACTGCATAGGATAACTCATTAATGGGCCATAGTAGCCACACTTATTTGCCATAATTAAAACACTTTTTTGTAACAGCATGCCCATGATAAAGCATATATAAAACAATTTTTAAAAACTGATTAATTTTGTGTAGTTTATTGAAATTGGTAAAGCTGTTGCAAATAAAGCTATGTAAGAAAGTATAGCATTTATGAAATGTAGACCTGCCTAGGGCCTTAATCTTTTTACATACTTTAACTGGCCAATGAGTGCATTGAGATCAGAAGAGAATATATAAAGCCCAAAAAAACACCAGTTTAACATGCCTGTTCTAAACTGTCACTGTGCATTGGTTTCAGTGAACCTAAAATGAGGATTTTCCTCATTTGTGGAGTTTAAAACTTTGAATATCCATCACCCAGTTCTGCCAGCATATAGTGTCTGTTCCACATCAGATATACTCATATTGATATCTGTATGAAATGTGTCCTAGAATAAAGTCTTCTACGCCACATGACATCCTTACGCGTGATACATAACAGTAGCAGGAGTATAGCTTGGCACAGATCATTTCATAAGCTGGATAGAATCCATAGGAACTTGAAGTAACAACTACTGGCAGTCACTGCAGGGTTTGAAAAATATGTCATTGGTAAAGTGGTTTACAGCAGTGCTTGCTACTTTATATTGAGGCATATTTATCATAGCCACCACACAGAATCCCATCCACATAGATAATACAATCATCAATAGTGATGTCCAAATTATATCGTTTTTTTTTTTTAAATGAATACATTCTCTTTACTTTATACAGACCGTTCTCTGTTGCTTCACTTCTCACATAAAATACTTCATAATATTTGTGTTATTTTTTTAATTCACTAAATAATGTATTTTCCTGTATTTATATAATCCTTCTTTCAAAGAGAGACACCAATATTACTGTGTACAATGCCACAGCACTTCCGCTATAGCTGTAGTCAGGTGACTCAGAATGGGAGAGAAAAATACAGTAAGGGCGCAATACAGGTATAATAACCACTAGGTATCAGGAATATGGACGCAGATCTGCCTAGGAGGTACAGGCAAAAAAAAAAAAGAAACACAGAGCAGTGAGATACCAGCACAAAAGTTTTCTTGATACTGCCATTAAGTGATACAGTATGTGCCAGGTAATAAAAGATAAATGCCAGTGAACCTGGGTTCAGTTTCCTGCTATTGCCAGGACCCCAAAACACCATAACTGCCTTCTCCTACAAGAAAATACACACTGGAGAATGGTTTTTAATTAGATATAACTAAGTGATCCTGTTAAACCTATTTTTTAATGTTCCAAATTACACACAATTCTTTAAATGATGCTTTATGCTGTCATAAATTATATTAGCCATTTTAATATTTTGCATTTTATTGGCATCAGGCTGTTATTATGTACAAAGTGCTATGTGTAACATTCAGTCGATGAATTGTGAATAGAGTATTGATTCTTGTCAATACATACTTTTGCTCTGTTTCAAGTGGTAGATGTTAATGTGGAATGCTAAATGTGTGCTTGTATTTTACAGCGTTTACTGATTGCTGGGTTATGTATGCAGTAATTGAAAGTTTATGGGAAACCACTTTTTTTTCTAAGTATTTCCTGAATAGGTACTGAATGCAATAATAACTTTTTCTGCAGTACGCTCATTCAGAATGTAGGGATTATTATTATCATTTTATGCATGCTATGAATCCAGAAGACCAGTACATCCACTTGCTTACTATACTGTATAAAAGTATACATATTCTTAAAAGGTTGTAAATGTGCTTTAAAATTAACCCTTACTGGCCACTGTAGCTGCAGATGCTGTGGAGAAATGTACTGTATATTCAGCATTCTTCTGCCCCCTCCCTGCCTGTGCACCTACTCTATGTTTACATTAGAGATTACAAAATTTGAAGGCTGCCAAGCTACTGCTGGCAGTGGGAAACAAAATTAACTGAGCTGCTAAAATGAATCTGAAATTATCTTCTGATGTACACTTTGAAAATTAGTTTCTCCACAGTGCCTGCAACTACATAGGTCCTTAAAGGCTTGTTTTAAAGAATATTTACTGTTTGTTAAGAGTATTGGAATGTGATATATCTGAATGTTCGTTGTCTGGCTACAGTGCTGTTATACGTAATGCATAACACAAGCAAGACTTTAAAGCAACACACTAATATTTATTTACTCCACCACCTTCTTGTGCTTTTGATATGTGCCAATGATTACACATTTCCCTGTAGTGGGGTGGCAAATATGTAAGTGTTTATGCCTCAGGCTTGAAGATGTTTTAAAAATGACCTTTTGGAAGCAGTCAGCTTATGGCTTTCATGTTTAGTGGCAGATAAAAAAAAATAGAAGGGAATAGTAGACTGGTTACTGGAGGCATAATGAGGTGCTTTATAAAGTGAAAGGTTTCGAAGATTTGTTTACAGTTATTATTTGGATTATCAAACTTCACTCAGTGTTTTTATAATTCAAAAGGATAGACTGGGTAATTCTGCAAATTATTTTATTGGTCCAGGTTTGCATAGTCATTACCAGCCATTGTCATTATCATTTTACAACAATTGCAAACAGCAAGTGACATTGTTTTAGAAGGGTTGTTGGTTTTTTTATTTACAATATATTTATATCGCCATTTATCAAAGCTATTTTTCGTAGCTAAGAAATATAGGAAATTACCAATCAATATAACCTGTAAGTTTCTGATTGACTCATTTTTGGTGCTGACATAAACTTGTAGCCAGTCCTTAACCACTTGCTGACAGTATAACTTAGATATACAGCAGAAAAGTAGTACGGCTGTGCCAGATCATGTACTTAGTGCTTGATCCGACAGCTCCGGGTCTGTGGCGCGCATGCTTGCCGCCGCCCGTTCACTCCCGCTGTGATGTGATCACACACGTTGGGAGACTTGATGTCTGTCAGCACCCGCTGATTGTTCAGTACACAGGCAGAATGGCAATCTGCCTATGTAAACAAGGCAGATCGATGTTCTGTCAGTAGTTGAGGCATTGATCCTGTGTTCCTGCAAAGCAGTGACAGGGATCTATGCCTTCCCTTAGTAAAAGCACCTCCCCCACAGTACACAAGCACTGGCTAGGAACACATTTACCCTTTGATTGCCCCTGTTGTTAACCCCTTTCCAGCCAGTGTGGTTAGTAAAAGTGTCGGTTAGTGTCCGATTTGTCTGCCGCAATATTGCTGTTTTTTTGTTGGTCTTTTTTTGTTTATAGTGAAAAAAAAAAAAAAAAACGCAGAGGTGATCAAATACCACCAAAAGAAAGTTCTATTTGTGGGGAAAAAGAGGACATAAATGTTATTTGCACAATTGTCAGTTAAAGTAACAAAGTGCCGTATCACAAAAAATGGCATGGTCATTAAGTGGGGTTAATCTTCAAGGGGGGCAAGTGGTTAAAAAAAAAAAACAAAAAAAAAAACCTTGTAGCCAAAATGTAGACATGCAGATTTTATACTTAGTAAGCACTAATTACAAATACTATCTCTCTTCTTTAAACTGAAATAAGTGCTCAGCAAAGTAGAAAGCATTACGTATGTGCTCTGTGGGAAATGATAACACTGTGAATGCATCTCCATCCAGCTTGTCCTCAAATAACACTTCTTGTATAGTAAATACAATGTGTGAGCATGAATAATAGCTTCAAACAGCTGTGATTAAAATAAACCTGTCATCACATCAAAGATCTAATAGTTTCATCTCTTTATTTGAGAAATAGGATGCTACACTAGGCAGTTGTTATCAAAAGTAAACCAGTCGGCCACTGATGTATGCAAATTAACCATGGGGCTTAGTCAATAAAAGTTATTGCAAACTACAGTAGGCAATGATAACCAATCATATTTCATCATTACCAAATGTGACTAGAGTAATCTGGAAAATAATCGGCCACTGACTTTACTTTGCTTTTCATATAGCCATATCTAATAAGGCCCAACCCTGCCCTTGTTTCAGTGGTCCACTGGCAAGCTCAGCTGAGCTCTAACTTAGGCAAGACCATATAGTGTGTCTCATTGAACACAAAAATTGATGGAAGTTTCTCAGCCTATCATTCATTAGCAAACAAATGCTTGTATGTGTCTGCAATTGACCTTTGAAAGTTAGCCACTTTACTTTATCTATTACTTTACCACACTTTTGGTTTTTCTGTTAGGATCACATTATATCCTGGAATATTTTCAGTCATAACATATATATACAATGATGTGAAAAAGTAAATGCCCTCTTTCTGATTCTTTATTTTTTTGCATATTTGTCACACTTAAATGACTCAGATCACCAACTATTTTTATTATTACACAAAGATAACCTGAGTAAATACAAAATGCAGTTTTTAAATGTTGGTTTCATTTATTAAGGCAAAAAAGCTGTCCAAACCTGCCTGGCTTTATGTGAAAAAGTAATTACCCCCTAAACCTAATAACCCATTGTGCCACCCTTGGCGACAACAACTGCAATCAAGCGTTTGCGATAACTGGCAATGAGTCTTTCACATTGCTGTGGAGCAATTTTGGCCCACTCTTCTTTGCAGAATTGTTTTAATTCAGCCACATTGGAGGGTTTTCCATCATGAACGGCCTGTGTAAGGTCATGATGCAGCATCTCAATTGGATTTAAGTCCGGGCTTTGATTGGGCCACTCCAAAATCTAAATTTTGCTTTGTTTGAACCATTTGGAGGTGGACTTGCTGTTGTGTTTCAGATCATTGTCCTGCTGCATAACCCAAGTGCACTTGAGCTTGAGGTCACGAACTGATAGCCGGACATTTTCCTTTAGGATTTTCTGGTAGAGCTCAGAATTTATGGTTCCATCAATTATGGTAAGTTGTCCAGGTCCTGAAGCTGCAAAGCAGCCCCAGACCATCACACTACCACCACCATGTCTGACTGTTGGTATAATGTTCTTGTTATGAAATGCTGTAATAGTTTTATGCCAGATGTAACGGAACGCACACCTTCCAAAACGTTACATTTTTGTCTCATCAGTCCACAGAATATTTGCCTAAAGGTCTTGGGGATAATCAAGATGTTTTTTGGTAAATGTGAGATGAGCCTTTGTGTTCTTTTTGGTCAGCAGTGGCTTTGGCCTTGGAACTCTCCCATAGATGCCATTTTTGCCCAGTCTCTTTCTTATTGTTGAATCATGAACACTGATCTTACCTGAGGCAAGTGAGGCCATCAGTTCTTTAGATGTTGTTCTGGGTTCTTTTATGACCTCCTGGATGAGTCATCGTCATGCTCTTGGATTTTTTTTTGTACCGGCCACTCCTGGGAAGGTTCACCATTTCCAAGTTATCTCCATTTGTGGATAATGGCTCTCCCTGTCTTTCGCTGGAGTTCCAAAGCCTTAGAAATGGCTTTAAAACCCTTCCTAGACTGATACATGTACATTACTTTGTTTCTAATCTGTTCTTGATTTTTTTTTAGATTGTGGCATGATGTGTGGCTTTTTGTGATCTGTTAGCGTGCTTCACTTTGTCACACAGCTTCTATTTATGTGATTTCTTGAGTCAACAGGTCTGGCAGTAATCAGGCCTGGGTATGACAAGTGAAATTTAACTCAGCTTTTCAAAAAATTGTGGTTAATCACAGTTCATTCATGATTCAGCATGGGAGGGGGCAATTACTTTTTCAAATAGGGCCAGGCAGGTTTGAGTAGTCTTTTTCCCTTAATAAATGAAATAATAATTTAAAAACTGCATCTTGGATTTACTTGGGTTATCTTTGTGTAATATTAAAATTTGTTTGATTTCCTCCCACACTCCAAAGACATGCTGGTAGGTTAATTGGATCCTGTCTAAATTGTCCCTAGTATGTATGAATGTGAGTTAGGGACCTTAGATTGTAAGCTCCTTGAGGGTAGGGACTGATGTGAATGTACAATGTATATGTAAAACGCTGCGTAAATTGACGGCACTATATAAGTAATTGAAATAAATAAATAAATATTATTATTCTTATTATCTTATATTTTATATATATATCTCAACCCACATGGCGATCCATAGACCCCATTGTATTTAATTCTGCACAAAGGGCATATACTGTACATTGCACAAGTTAATAATAATGCCCTGTACACACGGTCGGACATTTTTTCTGACGGATGTTGGCTCAAACTTGTCTTGCATACACACGGTCACACAAAGTTGTCGGAAAATCCAAACGTTCTGAACGCGGTGACGTAAAACACGTACGTCAGGACTATAAACGGGGCAGTAGCCAATAACTTTCGTCTCTTAATTTATTCTGAGCATGCGTGGCACTTTGTGCGTCGGATTTGTGTACACACGATCGGAATTTCCGACAACGGATTTTGTTGTCGGAAAATTTTATCGCAAGCTCTCAAACTTTGTGTGTCGGAAAGTCCTATGGAAAATGTGTGATGGAGCCTACACACGGTAGGACTTTCCGACAACAAGGTCCTATCACACATTTTCCATCGGAAAATCCTATCATGTGTACAGGGCATAAGAGTTCTTCAAAGTACTTAGCTTACCTCCTACCTTACAATAATCCAACACAACACCATCACTCTGAGATTCTGCTGATCCATCCAGTCTTTTATAAATTCTTCATTGTTGCATAGGTGTACCTGGAGCGACCCTCATATAGGCTGTATGATTCATTGCAGCCTATAAGCAGTGATAATGGAGTTGTCGCCTGCACTTCGCTGTTTTTTAGAGTGCTGTGCAAAGCATCAGGATACAAAATGTACTGTCTGGGAATGCTGCTCTCAGGGTGCAGTAAACCATAAATGCAGGGGGTGGGGGTTTCCTTGGTCTCATAAGCCGTGCACTGAGTGTAGCTAGATGCAGGTTGCCTATATAAATTGTTAACCTATCTATAAAGAATCCAACTGGGCAGCATGACACCGTCACTTGGCTTTCTAATGGCCACTTGAGCAGGGTGATATCCTACCCTTAGTTTTGGAATTAATCTATTATTATTAATAATATTACTATTATTATACAGGATTTATATAGTGCCAACAGTTTGCGCAGTGCTTTACAACATGAGGGCAGACAGTACAGTTACAATACAATTTACAGTAATGCAAGAGGAATCAGAGGGTGCTGCTCGTTAGAGTTTGCAATCTAGGAGATCTCTAGCATTACAGTGATATTATTTATCATTACCCCTGGTTGGCATTCTACAAGGGTACACTACCACAGATATCTGATAATTTTTACAGTGAGTGGGGCCAGGTCTCGGCCCCAGGTATGCCCAGCTGACGATACGGAGCCCATTCATGTATGCGGATTACAGATGGCAGGAGACAGAAAAGAATCCAGAAAAGAAACAAGCCGAGGTCAGGGCTGGCGGCAAACAAGCACAAACGGAAGATGAATGCAGGGTCGGTGCATGGGAAATCAGACACTGAATACATGAAAACAGGAGCTCAGAGAACTAGGAAGTTTCTCAGGCAACGGGCTGCGCTTAAAATATCTTATATAGGGAAGGGAACTAGGAGGCAGGCCAGGAAGTGATAGAAGGGAAGGAAATAAAAACTAACAGTATAGCAGGTGACACCCATAGATGAGCACAGAAGAGCAACACATTTTAATTGAATCAGATGTCTAGCAGAACCACTGCAGCATGAAATACACAGGCAGGAAACTGCAGGCTAAACCGTGACAAAAATATGTGCCTGAGAATAAAGCAGACATCAGATCTGACATACCTATTGTTATATGGCAATACTAATTTCTCAGCCTGAAAGTACTTGCTACCATCTACAAACTGTTGCTATTGCATGAGAAGGTGATATTGCTAAATTAATTTATATATTCACTACAGCAGTGTAAATGCTGATGGACCCATGAGTGCCATTAATAGTGATCATGACTCCTTGACCCAGGACTTATATTGCTGTTGTTCTATTTTTAGCAACACTAAAAAGTCTTGTAACTTATATTCCATTTGTTTACCTATACATCATCATGGAACATCAGAAAAGCTTTTCATGCTGGCCTTCAGCTGCACTGTAAACAGTAGTGCCACCTACCACGCTTCAGGAAGTTTCACCGATCCATCAAGTGACCAATCCATTCTTAGATACCATTTATTAGAAATTAACAATTGTCTCTCTCTTCAGTGCATCAAAGGTTAAAGCAGAAACTGTTATTCTAAACTGCCATTTACAGCCAACCAGGTTTCTATAGTACAGCCAATGAATTGCAAGCAAATTGGCTGGCAACTGAATGCTAAAAGGGAAATATATAATGGTCTCTTTAACAATAATATCTGTTCAGATATAGGTTTAATGTGCTATTATGGCACTGTATTGTTGTGGCTGTTGTATTTAGCAAGACAAGTCTAAAGAGTAGTAACCCAACATAAATAGCAAGAATTTCTGCTTTTTACCTCTTTGTATTCTTTTTTTTTTTGCACTCCTCCATAAACATCATTTTATTCACCAATTGGTGGTTAGTAAAAATGTAATACAACTGTGGTTATTTTGTGTTTTATTTGTGAACAAAATTGTAAAAAAAGAAGATATAGTAATTTTCAAGCATCTAGATGAAATGGATTGTCTGCAGTTACATTCTTTTCGTCTGTGACACAGCATTTTCATGCATGGCGTGCTCAAATGATAATTAATACATGCTAATTCACAACATGATGCATGAATTGATCTACTGTCATCAATGCTCCATGTTATAATGAAACCTTGACAGGGGCTTAATACTCTGGAACAGGTCATCATATGATAATATTCTTGCCTCTAACTATTTGTCTTCAGCCAAGCAATGTATATTATGAGAGGGGATGAGGAATAATTACAAATGAAGAGTGACGCGGGCTGTGAACAGAACATATGTTAAAGCCGGCAGAGGCAGCCGTGAATTATATCATTCCATGATGAAGCCGCACTCGGGCTGAACGGGCTTATTCTGAGCCCTGATATATTTTATCTCTGCTGTGTTTGGACTGTCATCTTTTGAAAGAGATTTTATGTAATTGAGAGTCAAGTCCGATCTGTGTGACTTGAGCATGAAGTGCGGAGTAGATGAATGGCGCTACCAGATAAAAGGAAGCATGTAATAAGTTGTAAATGAGAAATATCCTCATACTCCTTTACCATGGCAAATATGTGCTGAGGAATAATGGCTATTCAGTGGAGTTTTTTTTCATTAAATGTGTGTTCATTTGTGTCTTAACCCTTTCATGACGTAAGGTCCTCAAGCCTAAATACTTAGTTTAACCACTTGACCACTGGGCACTTAAACCCCCTTCCTAACCAGACCAATTTTCAGCTTTCAGTGCTCTCACACTTTGAATGACAATTACTTAGTAATACAACACTGTACCCATATGAAAATTTTTGTCCTTTTTTTCACACAAATAGAGCTTTCTTTTGGTGGTATTTAATCACCACTGGGTTTTTTATTTTTTGCGCTATAAATGAAAAAATGCCAAAAATTCTGTAAAAAAAAAAAAAAATTTTTTCTTTGTTATAAAATTTAGCAAATTTGTAATTTTTCTTCATAAATTTTGTCCAAATTTTATACTGCTACATATCTTTGGTAAAAGTAATCTAAATCGGTGTATATTATTTGGTCTGTGTGAAAGCTATGGTGCCAATCACTGAAAATTGATCACACCTGATCAAAATTGATCACTGACGGCCTAGCTCATTTCTTGAGACCCTAACAAGCCAGGATAGTACAAATACCCCCCAAATGTCACCTTTTTGGAAAGTAGACATTCCAAGGTATTTAGAAAGAGGCATGGTGAGTTTTTTGTAATTTTTTCCCACAACTTTTACACAGCGTGGCCACATACAGAGGCCCAACATGCAGGGAGCACCTTCAGGTGTTCTAGGAGCATAAATTACACATTTAATTTTTTGACTACCTCTTGCACTTTTGAAGGCCCTGGAGCACCAGGACAATGGAAACACCCAAAAAATGACCCCGTTTTGGAAGGAAAACACCCCAACCTATAATCTATGAGGCATATCGAGTCTTTTGAAAATGTCATTTTTGTCTAAGTTTTTTGAAAATGTGGAAAGAAAATGAAAACTTATTTTTTTTTTTTTTTACCCAACGTTGTCCATTTATACAATATTTCACATAGCATGTACATGGCAATACCACATGTGTGAGACTTTTACACAGCCTGGCCACATACAGAGGCCCAACATGCAGGGAGCACCATCAGGCATTCTAGGGGCATAAATTTCATATCTAATTTGACTACCTATTACACTTTGTGGCACTGTAGTGGCATGGATGCGTACTGATGTGGCATGGATGAGCTGTGGATGGGGATAGCTAAGCATGGTTGAGCCATGAATGGGTATGGCTGAGTGGGTATGGCTGAGTATGGCTGGGTGGGTATGGATGGGTATGGCTGAGTGTGGATGGGATGGCTGAGTATGACTGGGCATGAAAGGGATGGCTGAGTATGGCTGGGTCGGGTATGGCTGAGTATGGCTGAGTATGGATGGGTATGGCTGAGTGTGGATGGGATGGCTGAGTGTGGATGGGATGGCTGGGTTTGGTTGAGTATGGCTGGATATGGCTGAGTATAGATGGATGGATGAGTATTGCTGAGTATGGATGGCTGAGCATGGATGGATGAGTATTGCTGAGTATGGATGGATGTATGAGTATTGCTGAGCATGTATGGATGGATGAGTATTGCTGAGTATGGATGGATGCATGGATGGATGGATGAGTATTGTTGAGCATGGATGGATGGATGAGTATTGCTGAGTATGTATGGATGAGTATTGCTGAGCATGGGTGAGTATTGCTGAGCATGGATGGATGAGTACTGCTGAGTATGGATGGCTGAGCATGGATGAATAGATGAGTATTGCTGAGTATGGATGGCTGAGCATGGATGGATGGATGAGTATTGCTGAGTATGGGTGGATGGATGAGTATTTCTGAGCATGAATGGATGGATGAGTATTGCAGAGCATGGATGGATTGATGAGTGCTGGAATGGGCACAGATCGGCGCTGTGAGCACTACACATCCAGCCCACAGCGCTGCTGCACCCGATCTCTCCCCTCGCACTGTACCAATCGGTATGGGGAGGGGAAGATGAACCAGATATGATGCCGGTTTATTTACAAGTGATCGCGCCGTCAATATAGTAAACGCCCACTGTCAGCAGCCATTTACCGTGATCCGTGACCCAGCGGTCACGGATATTCCCAGGTGCGTGCCCCAGGGGGCGTTCAGGAGCAAGTATCTGGGAGGACGTCCATGGACGCCCTCCCAGAATAAGCCGACCGCGCTGCAGCCATCTTTATGCTATGGCCCAGTCGGCAAGTGGTTAAAGTGATTGTAAAGTCAAAAATTGTTCTTTCTTTTTTTTTTGTATAACAAACATGTGATACTTACCTGCTCTGTGCAATGGTTTTGTATAGCACAGACCCAGGCTTGCTCTTCTCAGGTCCACCGCCAGCACTCCTGACTCCTCCAGTTATCTGTGATACCACATAGGAAACCACTTCCTGTGATATACCACCTGCGGGCTTGCTCCTGAACCATGCTGCCTGTGGCTGCCCACCCCCCCACTCACTCATCACAGGATTTAACTGTCAGCCATTGGCTCCCACTGCCTCAGCAAAGCCTGTGAGAGTGGGAAGAGCCACTGCAGATGGGCACACTGCTGGTACTGTTACCTAAAGGCTTTAGAACCACTTTAAATTTAGAAACATACATACGCAGTAGATCGGTTAACTTGACAATAGTTCTACAACTAATTGGCTTACCCAAATCATTTTTGATTTTCCCAGTAAAGAGCTGTGCAGGAAGGTGTCTCAGCACAAGTCTGACTACTGGAGTATAGGCAGGCTGTGCTCCCAAGTAGAGTGCAAAGAAGCAAACTGACCACATTGTAATGGATGCGATTCTAAGCATTGGCGTGGTTAGTCTGGAATAGGAAAGCAGAGGGGGCTGGCAGGATTACTACGTATTTCACATAACAAAGCAATGCAAAGAGAACAGGATACTTTTTAATAAAGGTACATTGTACAGCAGACACATAACAGAAATATGAAATGTTGGAGTAAGGTACAGTACACTTTAACACACCATACCTGAGAACTTTAACCTACAGATTGCAGTTGGGAATGTGCATGTTGAAAACTTGAATATTAATTATATGACAACAGCTATATTTTGATAGTTAGACTATATAAAATGTGTTTGTCCAGAGGTGTTCAAGTGATGGTAAATGATTTGTGGCAGTATGTGTAAACCTAAAAACTAAACTGCAATTAAATTAAAAGTATGGCCAAAGCTCTTTTGGCCATACTTCTATAGGTCACAGGAGTGCGCTTAGTTCTGAACTCTTGTGACCCAGATCCAGCTGACAGTGGGCTAAAACCTGCTATCCACTGACATCACATGGCCAGTCCAGGCTCTGCAGGGATCTAGACAATAAAGTCAGGATCCGCCCAGATGCATGACTGGCAGCTGGCTCGGCCTCTCAGCAAGCCACTGCGATCCTGAGCCAGCCGCTCCCTCCCCCTGCACAGCCCATCTCTCCGGTGAGTGCTGGTGGGGCAGAGCACAGAGCAATGACTGACAGTCATTAAAAAAAAGATGGGTGAACATATGCGCTACTAGTGTGAATAATAATACAAAAATTGAAGTAACAAAAATGTGTACAATAAATCAAATGGATAAAGCTGTCAACTCCTGTAGTGTCACCACATACATCAACAGTATATTAATACTGTAATTAAATGGAGCGCCGCTCTATTTATACATTAATAACTGACAGTCACCACACTGTACTCAGAGAGGACTCGAGAACTGAGTGATTAGCTGTTTTTAATCGCTCAGTTCTCAGTGCAGAGGCGGCGGGGGGACACTCGCAGCATCTGAATGATGCTGCATCGACCTAGGTGAGTATAAATGTTTGTTATTTCAAAATCCCACATTTTTCTTTGAATGGCTTCATTTGGCACCCCATATGCCATGGTGTTTCTTTAGTTGGGTTGTGGATATAGAGTCACCAGCGGCTCTATGCTACAGCTTCAATCCAACCCTCCAGAGACATTGCAGTACACTGATAATATGAATTAAATCAGGTTGTTAAGAAACTTTTTGCATTCAATGGTATTTGAGTTTCCTCTTATGTTTCCCTTGTTGTCAGGTCAGGTCTTCCTATATGCTTCAATCTTGGGAGAGTACACATATTTTTGGGTAAATTATTTGTCAGAGTAAGTTATTTTCTTTTGTTACCTCCAAAGCTTCATTTTCACCAAGCCATTTTTTAAATGATAGAATGAAGCAGTTTTTTATTGAATACAATTTCTTTACCGTATGCACAGCCTTGGTTTTAATTTAATAAGACACATTACTTGTACTATTATGGAGCCCTAGTCTGAATCAGTTTGTTGTTTCCAACTGATTCCAATCAGAAACAGAAGAAATACCATTCGGGGGTAAACCTTAAGGGAATCTCTTAAAGCTGAGCTCCATCTGGCATTGCCTTTGTTTGTACTGTTTAGGGATTGAAGTCCCCCATCACCACTGTTGAGATACAACTACTATATATATATATATATATATATATATATATATATATATATATATATATATATATATATATTGTTGTATTTAGGTCTTGATGCGCTATACTTTTTCTTCCAACTGTTTTCACTTTTTCCTGGGCCTCATTTCTCTGAGCCAGAATTTGTACAGAGAGCGTTTAGAGATGTGAATTATTAGAGGCATGGTATTACAAAAATAGGTACAAATGAAAGAAAAATATCTTTGTGAAATTAACTTAAAAAAGAAAAGATTTCTTAACCAGTGTCACAGCTGTATTTTAACAAGTACACTATATGGCCAACAGTTTGCGAACACCTGACCATCACATCTATATGAGCTTTCTGGACATTCAATTTTAAAATCAAGGGCATTAAAGTATAACTAAATGCGATTTTTTAAAGTTTTGGATATAGTGGAGAGGAGGTAGGACACTGCTGCCTGTGCCACTGTTCAGGAGATTCACCCTCTCTATGTGAACCCATTTGCCATTATTACTGAGAGTAAAAGAAAATCCCAAACTTTGGGTTGACAGCAGAACAGGATTAGAGGGGAAATTTTCTAATGGGGACACTAGTTCTGGTGACCCTGGTGACAACCAGGGATTCCCTCACTTCAGAGGGATTCCCTCTCATGTCCTGTTGTGTCTTTAAGGCAGGGAAATCTCCCCAATGGGACACAGATGGCAAAAAAAAATGTATCAAACCATTTTTAATGGACCTTGATTAAATCACAGGGGCACAGTTATACTAGAACAGATTATAATAATCTACAGTAAGCCTACAGTCCTATGTCAAAGTGCCTTGATCTTGTGTCGGAGGGCAAAAGTAGCTTACTTTCAAATGCATACAGCTTGCATTTGAGATCAGTTTAAGATGCTTCTGAGATCATTCTCAGTTCATTAAAGGTGAATTTTACCTGCACTCGATCTCCTTCTTACCTGCATCTAACCTCCTTGCTTTTACATTTACATTGATTTGTATGGGGAGATGTGAACAAGCCATTTGACACAGGCCCCCATCTTTAGTATTGATAAAGCAGGAGTCATGTCTGCAGTAGTTTAAAATTTTATACTTCAACCCTGTCTGTTGTGCATATTTCTTTCAATATTTTTAACATTTGTCTGAGATTTTCTACCATTAAAGTTGGAAAAAAAAAAAACACAATTATCTATACTTCTTGATCACCCTGCTATTAACTGGCCTATAAGGAGCAAGGTGGAACCAGCACGTCACTTCAGAAATGCCTATGGCAACAGTGACTGTCATTTTGTGTACATCATGGCTTTCTAAGATAATACACACTGCTTGTCTAAATGTGTGCAGGGAAATGCTTAAGTACTCTGATTCACAGTACATAGCTAAGTTCTCTAGCTAATTATTTCTCATCCACTTGAAATGGTCACTGCGAAAGTTGTGAACACCAAAGTGGACTGTTTTTGACACTCCCTGAAGCCCACAATGTGTTTATGATGGTGGGTCTAATGGAAGGCTGGGCTTCAGTCAGACAGAAAATGTGCCTGCTGCAGGTTCCTTGAAAGTAAATTCTGAGGTATACAGTAGGAAAAGGAGGGGGAAAATTAAAAACCAGCAATTTTCCACCAAGTATCACCACATCAAGATTTGGCAAGCTGCAATCTAATACATTTTGTTTTTTGGGTTAATACCATTTTAAGCCTTTTGCAAACATCTGAGATGGTGTTTAGTTTTTGTCAGTACAGCTCTGTAAGCAGTTACAGATTTATGTACATGTCAATGACAGGCAAGAATATTAGAATACTGGCAGAGCCACACACAAAGAAAAAAACAGAGGAGAGGCAGGGGGATCCTTGACTCATAAGGTAGTGGCTGCAGGGGCTACAGTGGTGTTCGTTTTATTGCTGTCCATCCATATCCCTTTACATCACTGGTTGGATGGAAATATAGACATAAACGCTATGTATAATTCATATGTGCTTTTGGAAATTACTCTTGTTTATTTTCAGCATATGCACACCAATAAAATAAGAATGTTTTATTATCTTATTACAAGGAGGAGGGGGAAAGAAGGAGTAGTAGGTAATCCATATTATCCACCCTGACACTGAGACTATCCTCTGCTCCCGGTTACCATCATATTAACTGTAACAAACTTCCTGGGGTGATGCAGTTTTTAGGAGAAGCATGGGAGCACTCCCCTCCTCAGACCAAACTGTCTATTTTACTGCTTGGCTGTCGTTGGTTGGCCAGACTGGTAAACTGGTCATGGCCAAAACAATGCAAAAAGAACAAGCAGTACCAAGACTAGGTAACCACCAACTACTCTGCCAATGGCTTCTTTTTTTTTTTTAACATGTATTTAGTTCTATTTTTTCGTTTTAGTATTTAGTTATTTTTTTTTATTTAGATTACAAGAATAGTGATCACTTCACAGACTCATTTAATATGATCTCATACTTGCCTATGCATTTATTTATGACTTTACTGTATCTGTGTTTATTAGTTTCTTAAAAACTGAAGGCTACCGTGTAAAAGATGCATACTTTTTAGTGTACAGTTTGATCACTCAAGCCATTTACCCTCCCTACTAAAAGTATTTAATGTCTGCAGATGTGCTCATTTCTCCTTGCAACCTTCATGTAGTATGTAATGGGGCGTACACACGGTCGGACTTTTCGGCTACAAAAGTCCGACAGCCCGTCTGACAAACTTTCGACGGACTTTTGGCGGACTTGCGGCGGACTTTCTAACAAACGGACTTGCCTACATACGATCACACAATTGTCCGACGGATTCGTACTTGATGACGTACACCACACTAAAATAAGGAAGTTGATAGCCAGTAGCCAATAGCTGCCCTAGCGTGGGTTTTTGTCTGTTGGACTAGCATACAGACGAGCGGATTTCTGGGTCCGGCGGAGTTACGACGTAAAGATTTGAAGTAAGTTCCAAATCTAAAGTCCGTCAGATTTGTGACTGGAAAAGTCCGCTGAAAGTCCGGGGAAGCCCACACTGTCGGACTTTTGTAGCCGAAAAGTACGACCGTGTATACACCCCATAACAGAGGAAAATGACATGAAAAAGCTATAGAGAAGAAAGAATGTTTGTAATAAAAAATGCAAAAGTCTGGATTAATTGTGATTTAAGACAGTGACACAGCTTTATTACTATTGTGAGTTTGTTTTATATGTGAAATGTCCAGCCTTCTAGTGCTCGGAATACACACTGCCCATAGTGATATAGAATGAAAGGAACCTTATTTATCAATTCATCATGATGTAAAATAATACCATTGTGGTTATGAAGCATTTAGTATCCTTATTTGTCTGTCTTTTAAATTGCAATGCTCTGTACGTCAACTCTACACCAATACATGAAATGTCATTAATATGAATGTAATATTGTATTTTTAGAATTATACAATATATATTTCAACAGAAAGTTCCATATACAGTTTATTTTAATTTTGCTATGGAAATTCACTACACAATGTTTACATCTGAATTCTTCACTCTCACACAAATCTTGGACAACTTGAATCGGGAGATTTTGTGGGAATGTCCTTAAAGGATAACTTCACCTTTGGGAACATGTTACATGTTCCACCCCTTTTTTAGGGTGGAACATGTAACATGTTCCTGATCCTGCAGCCGCTCCCCGCGCTCCCTGTGACAGCAGGCCGGGGATCTTCTCCCTGTATCTGCTGTCACTATTTAAAAAGAGAGCAGCTGTGTGGGGCTCTGCCCCCACAGCCATGTCATTGATTTATAGATCCCTGTGAATCAATGAACTATAAGTACCAACAGCCGTTGCAGCTGCCGGCTTGTAGCTTTCAATGAACTACCAGGGTGCTGTTGAGCGCTCTGGTAGTTCATTGATTCTTCCTGTTAGTGTGAAACTGTCTGTATGATGTACGGGGCAGACAGCTTACACGAAGAGTCTGTAGGAGTCCTACATGGCACCCGTGACCTGGTGATTGTGGGTGCAATGCTTTCCAGGCTCCTACAGAAAAAACATTTATTATTTTTTGTAAGAAGTGAATTTATCCTTTAAGGAATTTTTATTTCAGGTCAGGTGAGATTTAGTCAGGAAATATCAGCTTTCAAGTCTTACCAAGTATTCAGTTTTCACTCTTATAAAAATGTGCACTGGCTACATTAAAAATCTAAATATCTAGAGGTCATGTTAGTGAAATTTTGAAAAAGAAATGCTGCATTAGAGAAAATAAAGTGTGTGTGTGTGTGTATGAGTATATAAATAAGGCCGGATCTAGCCTCTCCAATCTGGGAATGCAGTAAAAAACAAAAAAAAAAAGGTCTGGGCGTCATACTGTCACCATTACTTTTTTTATTCCTTTCCAGCTAGCTCTCCTGTTTTTTTGTCTCTCCAGTTTTTCCCCACTAGCACTGGCTGTGTGTGAGTATGACATAAATGCAAGGAACCAGTATTTTCTGTTCATTGGGTGTGTCTATGTACCCCGATTCATGACCCAGAAGTAACACCTTACTTCTGGTAGTGCAGAGGCTGTGCAGGAGTGAACAGAGAATGCTAATTCCGTGCATCTCTATGTAGCTGTGATGAAAAACATATAATTAAGGCCAATGTTTCTCAACATTTATTCAGTTATGGCACGCTTCAATAATATGCAAAATTTCGAGGCATCCCAGTACTGAATTCAATTTATTGGGCTGAAAGACACTGACATCTACACTGGACGAAAATGTCACCCTCTCCTTGTTGTCACATGGGGGAGTCCCTCCATCACATCAGAGTCAATCCTCCTCACATCACAGTTCACCCATTACATCAGAGTCACCCCCCTTCACATCCGAGCCCATCCACTACGTCAGAGCCCCCTATTACATCAGAATTCTTTCATCACATAGAACACCCCATCACATCAGGGTCAGCCCCCATCATACCAGAGATCCCTCTTCACATTAGAGTCCCTCCTTCACATCAGAGTCCTCCCATCACATATAGCCTTCTTCATATTAGAGTCCCCTCTTCACTTCAAAATCCCCCCATTACAACAGGGTCTCATTGAATCAGAGTCCCTCCATAAACCTAGTGTTTCCCCCCTTCACATTGGAGTCCCCAGCACATCTGAGCCCCTCCGTTACATCAGAGCCCCCTTGAAAACAATGTCCCCCCTTTACATTAGCATTCCTTCACATCAGAGTCCTCCCCATCGCATAGAGCCCCCATCACATTAAAGTACTCCCTTCATTTCAGAGTACATCAGAGTCAGCTTCCCTCACATGAAACTCAGCCCTCATCACATCAGTCAGTCCCTATAACATTAGAGTCAGCCCCTTTAACATTAGTGTTAGCCCCCAGTACATTAAAGTCAGTCACCTTCACAACAGAGTCGCCACTTTAAAAATCGATTCCTAACTTCAAATCCTCACCATGGCTTCAGAATCATGGCAAGGGGTAGGAGGCCAGACATGTTTGGATTGAAGTAGGACTTCTGTCCTCTTTCCTCCTCTGAATTTCAGTCCTAGATCCATGTCATCTATTTCCAGCACCATAGCAACAAATGACACTGTGCACCATGGAAAGGAATAATGCAGAGCAGCAAAGAGGGGCAGACCACCAGACCACTGTGCAGCCATGCCAACTTGGCTTTGCTGAGGCTGCACTTCCCTTTGACTCCCCTACTTCCTGATACCATCGTCACTGGTCCTTAGGGGCACAACTGAAATCTGGGGGTGCTTATCCCAGCCCAACACCCCTTTGGATCCAGCCCTGTCTTTAAATAACTAGGATTAGTATCTCTTTACTCCCCTTTTAGTTTATTTAGGAATCTAAATGGTGCTGTGTAGCTGAGAGTCTCTAATATTGATGATCTAAAATTGTGGGAGGGAGTAAACCAAAGAGGCAGTGAGCACCCTTACCTAAATGCTTCTTACAGAATGTGCTGTAACACAATTATGGCTTCAGCTTGCCCTTAGAGAAAGGGTAAAAATGTCCAGGGACACCCAATAATTGTTGCTGGGTAATGCTATTAAAATTCAGATTGGGAAGTGACCCAATGTCCCCAAAGTAAGCTGCAAAGTAGAAACATGAGGCTAAAAGCAAAGCACATCCAGGAAAAGTGTTTAAAATGCACCATATGCACCTAACTGCATTGAATGCATTGGAGTTTAGGTCTACAGAACTGAAATAATTCAGAAGTCACTATATACTGGTGGATACTGATTTCATACATTATAAGTATAGCTGCTTGTTAAGGTAACAACCCTCCATATTCTACATTGCTTGGGTTGGGCCACTTATTTAGGTACAGTAATTTGTTTTCCATTTTAAGTGAAGATTATTAGAAAAATGTTAAAAGGTAGTTGTTAAATGTCTTGTTACATGTATTAATCCTCATTCCGTTTCCTTGATAGTGTAGTGTAGAGGGTTTTTTTATAGCAATGAGTTGTTATTTAACTCTTTCTGGTAGTTGTCGTCTTTCCTGCTGTTATTATTCTGTACTGCAGATGAAGTTACTAGTGGCCTTTGTGTGACCTGTTTCAGCTGCTATGCCAGCCACTTTTAATCTTCTGTTTACTTTTGATCTGGGTAAAACTAATGGTCTGCTATTGATTGGTGCTTCAGATTCATTGCTATGCAGCCTGTTATTCTATCTCATTTTGCCCCTTACTTTGAAGTGAAGTTCCTCTTTTTTTTCTTCAAAATTTTGATGAGTCTATGGATATTTGTGTTATTGAAATGTTTTACACTTAATGTCGGAAAAGGCAGTAAAAGAATATACAATTAAAGACTTCTGAAGACATTTTGTTTTCATTTAAAAACACTGGTAAGTATTTTAACAGCTATATGCATGCATACATAAAGCACCAGCATACTTAAAATGGAACTAAACCCTGCTATCCTTCACAGCCAAGGAAACTGCCATCTTAGCTTCTGTTTGATCTGCAGATCAAACAGATCTATGGTGCTGAACATGTGATCACTTATGACACTAGCCATTTGATGGCTTGACAGTTCAGTTTGGAGCATAGACAACTGTGACATCCTCATTGAATGTAACTGTTTTGGGAAACTGGTAAGGTGGTGGTTTCAGTTCTGCTTTCATGATGGATTGCGGCCTTCCATTAAAAAAATATGTGCTGCAGCATCTACATTTACAGTTTTCTCTTAGTTTCTTTGCAAAGTCCCACAAATCACTGATGAGGCTTCCAGTGAAATTCACCTGATGCAGCTTCCTGTGATGGTGTGACAACAATGCTTCATTACTCCTGATTTCAGAAAAGAGTTGCCAGTCTCATGTAGACTGTGCTTGATTGCACTGGTGGTAGTGGGTAGTGTGGTTATCAGCACTGCTGAGACACAAATGAAGGAAGATTTCACTATAGGGAGGTAAAGGAAGTATTTTTTTACTTTATGGGGCTTGTGCATTACATTGCAACCAGATTTAGGACTTGTTTAGACTGTCATACAGGTGCTTTTATGTATTATAAGGGAGTCTTTCTCTTTAACCCCTTCCCATCCGCGCTATAGCCGAATGACGGCTACAGCATGGACCTACTTTGCCGGGAGGCCATCATATGAGAGGAATGCTTCTGTGAAGAGAAGCTTCCAATCAATGTGAATACTCAATAACTTTTTTCAAGAATTTTCTGCCAGAGTATGTCTTCCATCCCGAGGTTATAATACCAGGAGTGATTTGTTTTGCTTACAACAAACTAAGGAACTGCTGCCCAAAGTGTACTCAAATTTCTCCTACATTTAGGAAAAGGTTATGTCATAACATGTAGGTTCATGTCGATGCTCATCCCAAGTTTAATTCTCTTAGTATAATGCCCTGTACACACGGTCGGACATTGATCGCACATTCCGACAACAAAATCCATGGATTTTTTCAGACGGATGTTGGCTCAAACTTGTCTTGCATACACACAGTCACACAAAGTTGTCGGAAAATCCGATCATTCTGAACGTGGTGACGTAAAACACGTACGTCGGGACTATAAACGGGCAGTAGCCAATAGCTTTCGTCTCTTAATTTATTCTGAGCATGCGTGGCACTTTGTGCGTCGGAATTTCTGACAACGGATTTTGTTGTCGGAAAATTTTATAGCAAGCTCTCAAACTTTGTATGTCAGAAATTCCGATGGAAAATGTGTGATGGAGCCCACACACGGTAGGAATTTCCGACAACTAGGTCCTATCACACATTTTCCATTGGAAAATCCGACTGTGTGTACAGGGCATTGGAGTAATGTATTACATAACACTCTTTTAAATTTACTGCAGTAATGTCTTACTTTTTTTTTAATAAGCACTTGTTTTTCTTGAGCTGTGATGAGGAAAATGTGTTTTGGTTATCAGTAAGTGCTTTGTTTACTTCTTGCCTCAGTTGTCTTTTTTTATTTAAGAAAAGTATACAGCAGGATGATCTTATTCCAGTTGTTTTATAACAACCATTAAACTCTTGGAATCACACCTTTTTTATATTTGTGTTATCACTAGCATAACTTAAAGGCTAAGTTAACCTTTTTAAAAATATATATATATAATTGCACATTTTTTGCAGGTAAATGTGCATCTATTATTTTTTTTTTTCTTAAGAGCCTATAAAGCATTGCACCCATAATCAGCAGACTGCGGGTACAATACCAGGATCCTGAAGATTGTCAGTAGAGTTGTACCTCTGATACGGGCAGGTAGCTAGTGGATTTCAGGAAGATCAATGAACTACGAAAGCGCCCTGGCAGTTCATTGAGAACTACAAACCATCTGCTGCAATGGCTAACAGTACTTGTAGTTCATTCAATTCACAGAACTATGTGAATGACATAGCTTTGTGGGCAGAGCCCGCACTGTATTTAAATTATGCCAGCTGGTGCAAGGAGAAGATCCCCTACTCACTTGTCACAATGGAGGATCAGCTTAGGTGGCAGAAGGTGATTTAGTAACATGTTATACCCAAAATATGTGTGTAACATGTTACTAAAGGTAAACTTATCCTTAAAAAAATGTGCCGCTTACCTTTTTAGATGCCCTTTTCTGGAAGCTCTAGCACAGTAAAATCCTACTAGCGCTTTTTGTTTATGAGGGGGCTGGGCAGCTGTGTTTTCCATAATTAACCCTGTGTGTACTATGCTGGCAGATCTTATTATCAGTTGTAAACTAGATTACTAGATTTGAACATTATCTGTCCTAACAAAGGTTTCATAATTTAGCAGCTGGACTTTTTGCTGTGTACTGTATGTTAAAGAGAGGAGATTCACATTGTCCTCAATCTTTCTACTGGGACAGACCAACTCTGAACTTATTTCAAAATGCTTGCAGTCTACCATAACTTGCAGTCTACTTTCTGAGCATTTAAAATATAAGAAATATATATTTTTGTTATCTTTTTTAGGTATGCTATGTGAATGGAAACACATATCCTAGATGAACAGAGGGTGTATCTGGGTTTGGGCTATAAGCAGACAGTGTATGTTGTCACATGCTTAGGTCTGTGTGCTAAACATGATATAATTAAAAACGGACATGCAGATATGTCAAATTAACCTATCTAGTTTTTTATAGTTTACTATTTCTTAAACATGGTGGTTGTATTAGTTTTCCATTTTTAGGCTTTTTGCCCTTTATTTTCCGTTATTTTCAACTTTATTTAACAAACCAAGTTGTCCACCAAAGTGGCAGTAGGAGGGTTGAGATAAACCATTATCACTGACAGGGGTGTTTACAGTGGTCAGTTTTTATTCATTTATGTAAAGCCTTAAGTGCAAAAGAAAAAAACTGTTGCCGTAACTGTGTAATGTTAGCTGATGTTCAACATTAATTTGTTAGTGAGTCCATCTAAATCTGCTAGCACACCTAACACTACCCAGACTGACAATAATGCTACTGTCCAAAAGTGTTTCCATAGCTCCTCTATCCAGAATGGAGGCATCCTAAGACAGGAAGTGTATTACTGGCCAGATCGCCTAGGTAAAAATAGAAAAAAGAAGCCTTAAAATAGAAAACTAATGCAGCCACCACATATAAACACAGGTAAAGTACAATATGATACAGTGCATTGAAGAAAAAGAAAATTGATCGCACACCATGGAAGGAAGAACTTCTGTATAATAGTTAATTTATTGTCAAGGTGCCAAAGGACGTAGACAGGACGTTACAGGAACATTGGTAGACCTGTTTCACACGGATAACACATGCTTGTTCACAACAAAAATGTAGCCCCAAATCTGAGCTATTTAAATGGTCCACCCAAAAGTGATGCAACAAAAAAAGCCTGTATTGATTGGCTGACCAACATGTATAGCAATTAAACACACCAGATAAAATCATTGACTCACAAAGTGTGTAAAAACTAGACTTGAAAAAATTAACATAATGAAGATAGAATGAAGAGTACAGCATGAGGAGAAGTATACATAAACATATATAAATACATATTAAAGACCCCCAAAAAGTACCTAGAAAAAAATTAGGACTAAAACCAAAACAATATACATTGATTGGTTAGTTAACCTGGAACAGATAACACAAGAAGCAACCACTGAATATAAAAGTGAGAACATATATATATATATATCGATTGTAGGAGAGCAATTAAAAAAAAATTTACTCATAGAAAAATTACTACATAACAAATAATTCAATAAATAAATTTATTTTGTTATGTAGTAATCTTTCTACATGTAAAATGTATTTTTTTTTTTACCACTTGCCACCCGCCATATAGCAAAATGACGGCGGCAAAGTGGTTTCAATATCCTGACTGGATGTTATATGATGTCCAGCAGGATAACAGCCGCCGCGCGCCCATGGGGGTACGCATCGCGGCGTTTAGTGGTGCGGTGTGTCAGCATGGCACACCGCTACACCGATCTTGGTAAAGAGTCTCTGATGGAGACTCTTTACCATGTGATCAGCTGTGTCCAATCTCGGCTGATCACAGTGTAAACAGGAAGAGCTGTTGATCGGCTTTTCCTCACTCGCGTCTGTCAGACACAAGTAGAGGAGAGCCGATCGGCTGCTCCTCTCACAGGGGGGTCTGTGCTGATTGATTATCAGCACAGCCCCCCCCCCCCCGAGGATGCCCACACTGGACCACCAGGGACACCACTAGGACCACCAGGGATGTCACCACCAGGTATGTCACCCTAGACCACCAGGGATGCAATCAGTGCCCACAATGGATGCCAATCAGTGCCCACAATGGATGCCAAACAGTGCCCACAATGGGCATCACTGATTGGCAGGCATTATTGTTTGGCACTGATTGGCATCCATTCGTACCATCAATTACTGTACATCAATGCCACCTATCAGTGCCCATCCATGGCCATCCGTGCCGCCTATCAGTGCCCATCCGTGCCGCCTATCAGTACCCATCCGTGCCGCCTATCAGTGCCCATCCATGCCGCCTATCAGTGCCCATCCATGCCATCTATCAGTGCCCATCTGTGCCGCCTTTCAGTGCCCATCAGTGCCACTTATGTGTACCCATCAGTGCCACATATTAGTGCCCATCATCAGTGCCACCTCATTGGTGCCCATCAGTGTCTCCTTATCAGTGCCCCTCAGTGAAGGAGAAAACTTACTTATTTACAAAGTTTTGTAACAGAAACAAAAAAAAACTTTTTTTTTCAAAATTTTCGGTCTTTTTTTTATTTGTTTAGCAGAAAATAAAAATCCCAGAGGTGATCAAATACCACCAAAAGAAAGTTCTATTTGTGGGAACAAAATGATAAAAATCTAGTTTGGGTACAGTGTAGCACGACCGCGCAATTGTCATTCAAAGTGCAACAGCGCTGAAAGCTGAAAATTGGTCTGGGCAGGAAGGTGTATAAGTGCCCTGTATTGAAGTGGTTAAGTCTAGTTTTTACACACTTTGTGATTCACTGATTTTATCTGGTATGTTTAATTGCTATACATGTTGGTCAGCCAATCAAACCGGGCTTTTTTTGTTGCATCACTTTTGGGTGGACCATTTAAATAGCTCAGGTTTGGGGCTACATTTTTGTTGTGAACAAGCACGAGTTACCCGTGTGAAACCGGTCTACCAATGTTCCTGTAACGTGAGTCGGGGCCAGCACCCATGAGGAGATCTCTATCCACAGTCTGAGCGGTGTTACACTGTTTCTGGACTTTGTAATATAGTGCCTTGAAAAAGTATTCCTACCCCTTGCAATTTTCCACATTTTGTCATGTTGCAGCCAAAAACTTTTTTAGGCACTGTAAATGTGTTGTTTTGGGTTTAATATCATTTTAATTTCAATGAAAATAGTATACCTTTACAACAGAACAGAAGAAAAAATGTGGTTTGTTTTTAAAATATGTAAAAAGTGTACCTTTATAATCTATAATCTTATATATAATCTATAATCTTATTTGAGCTTTACTAAATAAGATACAGACATTACAGAGATTTCAAATGTTAATAAAATTAATACAGTAACTAGGTTTTACATAGCCTTTATATTGAACTGTCCACAGTGCTGATCTGATTGGTTTGACATTCATTCAAAAAAAAACTTTCAAGCACGATAATTTTTGCAGGTTTTTTTTTAACGTAATGCTGACAAAAGTCTAGAAGTCAATCAAGCAAGTTGATATTATTTTCTGTTGCTAGAGATGAAACATTGCCAGGCTTTACAGTTTGTGGCAAGTCTGCCTAAAGGCATTTATCATGAGTGAATAAGGGGTCTGTCAACTTTCACATTTAGCGTAACTCATATACAGAATCACAGATGTCATATATGGAGTAACAGAGCACAAGCAGAAACAAAGTTCTTGCAAATTCCATTACATGGGTAACTTCAATTTACAACAAAAAGCAAAAAATACAAATAACACAGCAAAAATGTGGCCATATTCCAGTTATTTGACCTGGAGACTGGCAGTAGTTAATGCAGATATATAATCCTGAACTTAGCAGTATGGCAGCTTTCTGGCAGGCACAGCCAGGCATTAAAGCATCCAAAGTGACAACAGCAATATGGCTCGGGGAAAGTGTGTGTGTGTGTGGGGAGGTAGTAGGTAATATAACACCCCCAGTTGTGCAGATGAGAATCAACATTTTAGGTAGTGTCACTCATATCAAAATCAGGGAAACTAGCATTGACAGTGTTAAGTTCACAATAAGCACAGTGACTATGACTTGGACAGTGGCAGGACATAATTCACAATCAGCAGTATGGCAGAAATCTTGGCAAGGACATTGTTAGCCTGCTGCGCTAAAGTTAGGCTGTTCAGCCTCTGGGAAGGCAGTTCACATCAGGGGAAAGCAGTCTGTGCCAGGCAAGGGGAAGCATTTCATTTTAGGAAGTGATGTTAGATGTTAGAAAGCCAGAATTATCACTTTCTGAAGTCCTCTATCACCAAATTTGGGACACTATGCAACCCTACTCTATTTGAAGACTTGTGCCTAGATACATGATTTGTTCCCCATCTGTTTCCCAATTGTATAAATTATTGGTTGCTCCACCGGAAGGCTTTGTTCCTCCATAAATACATAAATGGGAGGAAGATCTGCAGTTGACCTTCTCTCTGACCCAGGTGGAGTGGGCAGTCCTGTCCCAAATCTGCCATAGCAAAAAAGTTTTAGGAGCAGGGTTACACGATTCTATGCTGCTGGTATAGCATTCTGGCCACCCTGCACAAGATCTTCCTTCACACATCCAAACGTTTCTGAAGACGTGGCCAGGAAGTAGTCTCTTATTTGCATATCTTCTGGCATTGTTCAAAAATCTGTCCCTTCTGGGAGCAAGTACGCCAATTGGTATTCATGCTCACGTCAGTGGACCTGGGGACCCTATGAGTTACTTACTGCATCTCAATAGTGTCCTGCTTTTGTGGTACAAATCCTTACTTACAGTACATTTGCTAAATGCTGCCAGGGCTTGCACCCCTACCATGTGGAAACAACCCGTTACTCCTTTCATCCTTCTGTGGCTGTCCAAAATCAGTGATATTGAACATATGGAATGCCTTACAGCTTGCTTATAATACCATAGGGAGGAGAAGTTTTGTAAAACGTGGTACCCATGGTCGATCTTTTTATTTTCTTCCATTCATCAGGTGCTGAATAATCAATAGGGTTCTGCCTAGAGCATTATGGCTTGGCCTATTACTATCGATCCAATTCCTTATACTGGCCTGGGTTCCCTCCCATCCTGGCACATCCTCCTTACCCCACTCCCTCCCCCCTTTTTTCATTTTCTCTTTTCTTAGCATTTTGTTCATCCTCTCTTGGTAATTAAATAAAAAATTCTTGTTGAAAGGCATGGGGTTCAGGTCTCTGTCAGGCAGCTGGCTTGGGAGTCTTTTCAATTGTTGAGGAGGTTGCCTCCACATTATTCAGGATCTCTTTGGAGACCTCTG
Source organism: Aquarana catesbeiana (assembly GCF_042186555.1). Taxonomy (NCBI): domain Eukaryota; kingdom Metazoa; phylum Chordata; class Amphibia; order Anura; family Ranidae; genus Aquarana; species Aquarana catesbeiana. Next base: position 165,732,326 of record NC_133324.1, on the reverse strand, counting down.
AGCTGTTGTCATTACTATTATAGAATAAAAAATAAAACATAGAATAAAGCATTTGGTCCTTCAGTAGTATTGGAGTGAAGGTCAATAGGAGGGATGAGGATCCTGGAACACTGAATTCAGACTGTTGCTTTGTGGCTACATATGTGTTGCAGCCCGAGGAAACAAAACAAACAGGAGACTGCTTATTACTAATTTTTACCATATTTTATCCCTGTGATCATTGTAATCTTTAAAGTAAAGTTTTTAATCACAATATTTTGGGAATGTGTGCAAAATGACTTTAAAGAGCTTGAACATTTAAAGTTTATAAAGGTAAATTAATATACAAAATTAACTAAGAGTGCTAAATGCTAGCCACATAAAGGTCAACTTCAATTGGAGATAGGATTACAGTGTGGAAATGATCCCTTGTGTATGGAGGAATCTTGGGCTCACAAGGAAAGAGATGGTGCAAGTATATTCAAACTATATATAGTTTATAAAATAAATATATCTAAAGACAACACTTTCTTTATAGTTTTAGATAGAATGTGGACATTTTTGGCCAAATGAAACCCTTGAATTCTCTATTTGGACACTGATGATTTTAAGGTCGTAGCATGAGCCTATATAGTAATATACATATATATACTTTTACGTGATAGAGCAAGATGTTCTTTGTTAGCACTCATTGGATTGACCCAGGGCTATCTCTCCCTCCCTGTGACCTCACCCCACCATAAAATGCTATACTCACTCTTCTTTATCTCTTCCTACATACTTCTCTATTTTACTCTCCCCTCTCCTTTCTTCCTAGACACCTAAGTTGCTGAAATGACACTTCTAATGTAATGGGGGGGGCTTCACATCTCTATAGACTCCCACTGACTTCTGTAACATAATACATTACCCTTTGTCTCTTGTGACACCCAAGGCTTTTATCAGATTGTTATAGTTTACATTCCTATAATGGTGGTGAGCCAAATCACAGTGTATATGTGCTGTGATGTAATGTGTGAGCATTGCTAAGCGGAGCTTATTTATCACTAAACTCTAATGACTCATGTTTATTTGTGCAGTCCCCCCCCCCCCCAATATAATAATAATGAAACATATTGAGTAAAATGGAATGTAGAAGTATTAGAACTACTTTTTATATTTTAGGTTTGCATTGCTCTCTATATCCTCACTAGACCAATGTCTCTGAGACTAAAATGGGGGGATGTAAAATCTTGAGCTGCCACCAGAATGGGATTAGTCATGAAATCTTGAAATTGAGACATTCACTCTGGTCACAACTGTCCTTGAGGAAATGTACCTTACCTCCTGTTGTGTGTACAAAACAGAAAGTGAAGAGAAATTTCTTGAATGGGATACAGATGGCCAAAAGAATGCGATAGATTTTTACCATTCCCTACCCTATCCAAAATGGAAACAAGTTTAGGCTTTAGATATACTTTAAGCATACAATTGTATATCTATACAGTAATAGATCTATCTCTATCCCCTGATCACTGGAAATCAGCTCAGATGAAGTAAAACTAGGCCACACATAAATCTGAGATCAGTGTAATGCCCTGCCCTGACTAGAAAACGGAAGTTCAATAGCCAGTAGCCAATAGCTTTCGTCTCGTACCTGCTTCAGAGCATGCGTCGTTTTTGGTACGTCTGAACGGCATACAGAGGAGCGGTTTTCCTGATAGGAATTGGTTCCATCGGAAAAATTTAGAACATGTTCTCTTTCTAGGTCTGTCAGAATTTTCAACGTAAAAAGTCAGATGGGGCATACACACGATCGGAATATACGATGAAAAGCTCCCGTTAGACTTCTCTGTCGGACATTCCGCTCGTGTGTACACGGCATAAGACGTTCACACTTTCACAAACCTGGTCATTGTGGCACTTCATTAGCCATATTTATCATTTGACATCTAGTGCATTTATTGTTAGTGCCTGTACAAACTGGTAGAGAAGTTACATGAACAAGTACAGTAATATTGGCCTGATAGGGTAAGTATTGGGCTTAAACTTTGAGTGATTATTTAGGTTTTCAAGTTAAGGTACCTAATTGGTGGTAAGGGTCAAGTTAGAATTTGACTTATGCCCCGTACACACGGTCGGACATTGATTGGACATTCCGACAACAAAATCTATGGATTTTTTCCGACGGATGTTGGCTCAAACTTGTCTTGCATACACACGGTCACACAAAGTTGTCGGAAAATCCAATCATTCTGAACGCGGTGACGTAAAACACGTACGTCGGGACTATAAACGGGGCAGTAGCCAATAGCTTTCATCTCTTTATTTATTCTGAGCATGCGTGGCACTTTGTGCGTCGGATTTGTGTACACACGATCGGAAATTTTGTTGTCGGAAAATTTCATAGCAAGCTCTCAAACTTTGTGTGTCGGAAAATCCGAGGAAAATGTGTGATGGAGCCTACACACGGTCGGAATTTCCGACAACAAGGTCCTATCACACATTTTCCGTCGGAAAATCCGACCGTGTGTACGGGGCATAAGAGTAAAGCATTTGAAATATAATGTATGTTTAAAGGTTAGGTTAAGGCCTAAGGTTATGAGGAGTGATAGAGTTATGTGTTATTGCTAGGTTACACATAAAGTGTTATTTGAAAGACCAGGATTTACGCTTGATTGCTAGGGTAAAGTGTGAAAAGGAGGGGTTTTTTTTGGCACTGTCTATCCCAAGCCCAAATGTACTGTATCAGATTTTGGGGATCAGTAACTAATGTATCTCTACTAGTCATTGTCACATACCAAATATTTTTCACAATTATTTTTTTTTCTTTCTTTTTTGCACCTTATGCTGGAAGACATAAACACTTTCCAAATTTAAATATACACTGGAAATTAAATTACATGAATTGTGTGTGTGTGTGTGTGTGTGTGTGTGTGTTCACTGTAATAAACACATTCCTATATTTGAATTTCTGTAGATTTTTTCTTACTCTATCAGGACAGCTAATATTTACAGAGGCACTTGTAAACTTTCGGCATATAGTCAGTTTCCAGAGTTGGTGTACAGTACAGCAGATGTCACTCCATTTGCTTAAGTCCTACTGACATTTGGAGATGTGGATTAATTGAGCTTCAGAATGAAATTTAATTAAAATTAAATACAAGCTTGGCCATTGTATCTGTTCATTTTGCACACTGATGTGTATATTTGAAGTGAACATCACAGTTAATATGTTTGATTAGGAGAATATGTGAGGAAATTGGAATCTATACTTTGTTTTAAGCAAAAAGGTAACAATAAAAGCAGATGTCATACCCAGACCTTAGAGATGAGCCTACCATTCAAAATTTTCTGCACTACTAATTTGTGTGAATTGGGCACCAAACTCATTCTGTAAGTCAGAAAAATAGGCAAAGTAAGAATGAAACTTTTTCAGTTTAGATACATTTGCACCTTTCTGTAAGGTAAAGGGATAAATAATGAATATGATGATAATATAACAAAAAAAAAGTATTTTCAGACTTTGTATTTTCTGCTATGTGGTGTTGGTGTGGGGGGACGGGAGGAGTCATGTGCAGAGAGACTGTCTACACATTTCATTGCTGGAGATAAAAAGCCTAGTTTTATGCTTGAAAACACATACAAGAGCAGAAATATAATCATATCAGATACAGAGAGATTTATTTTCTAATGGAGAGTCCTAACTGTTTTCTCTGTTCTGTCACTGTAGCCAACCTTTGATTCCCTGAAAATAAAATTGTCATGGGCCCTGGCATTAGGGGAACATTCAAATGAACAGAATGTTTATTTCTTGTGGTTGGAGAAGATGTTATCACAAATAGCAGTTAGTGAGCATAGCAACAACATGGATGGTTGATGAATTCTGAAAGTATTTTGTGCATTGTGTATAACTGATATATTTATAGAATAACTTTTTTGGATTTTTTTTTTAGAGCAGCTTTAAGTGGTGGAAGGGGTGCTGTTGGCAATGGCTGCTGTGGACTATGGAGTAAAGCCTTGTACACACGATTGGATTTTATGACGGGAAATGTGTGATGACAGGCTGTTGGCGGAAAATCCGACCATTTGTATGCTCCATAGGACAATTGTTGTTGGATTTTCCGCGGACAAATGTTGGGTGGCAGGTTTTAAAATCTTCCGCGGAAAAATGTCTGTCGGATTTTCTGAGCGTGTGTACACAAGTCCGTTGGGCAAAAGTCCAAGGTACAAAAACGCATGCTCGGAAGCAAGGACGAGCCAGAAGCGGTCGGTGTTGTAAACTAGCGTTCATAATGGAGAATTAATTTATAATTATGAAATCTCAAAATGCAGCGCACATTCTCTTCTTCTTTAATGGGATAATAATGAAGCTGCTTTGCTGGTGATACTGATGGAGTTATTGCAAACAAATTTTCAAAGGCTTTTTTTTTCTAGTGATATCAAGAATAATATTATTATGCTTTTTTTTTTTTTCTTTTTGGGCAAGTTACCACAACACCATTATCCTGTAGTTTTTAAGATCAAAGATACAACTATGTTGGTGTCCCTTGTCAATTTTACATTGTATTTTTTTAAATGTAACTGCCTACTCCCAAACTGTCATTTGAAGTAAAACACATAGCCAAGTATTATTCTCCACATTTTTTTTATTGTGCATTAAAAAAAGAAAACAAATAAAATTAGACATGCTATCTGCCAATAGAACTTAACAAAAAAGTGCATTCTGTGCATCCAAAAATATAGAAAATATACCAAATCAAATCATTATTATTCAACCAAAAAATAAAATAAAAGCCTCATGCGTGTGTCCTGCTTCTTAATATAGGGGGTCAACAATGCCAAGAGTTGGTGAAAGCAGGGGTCCGTCATTCGAAAATAAATCCGAAAATCATCTGGATTATTCTCCTGGAGCTCCCGCAGCAAAGGCATATGACATAATTGGTAACGATTAATAAAGCAACCAATTTTTGGTCCAAGAAATCCTCCTCCTCCTGTTCCTGGACTGAACTTTGGTTAAAGCAATAACTCCAAGGCCAATAATAAATAACACGTTAGCTCCTCTGATTCCGCAACTTGTCTGGTTGACGAACAGCCATTCAGAAATAAACCGAAAAAGCGCTAAATGAAAAGCGCGAACTGAAAAGCGCAAATCAACACTCAACAAACTTCTACTAACACGAAATTAGCAGAAGGAGCCAAAAGTGTGGCGCTAACGAGCTGAAAAACCACGTAGTATGTCACTACGTTCGTGTTTGTTGGCCGACAATTCCTTGCAAGACAAAATCCAGGCACACGCCTTCGGGCAAAAGTCTAAAGTTTTGTCTGCGAGAAATCCGATCGCGTGTACGAGGCTTTAGTTTCTTTTTCCCCAGCTATTGGTGGTGTCAGTGATTGGGATATGTCAATGAGATGGATAGCACAAAGTTGCAACTTATCTAGTCCTTATTTTGCTTTTTTGGTGATGATGCTAGTAATTGGCCATAACATTCTTGGAAAGGATGCTAGAGGGCATGCAAGAGAGCACCTATGTGACAATCTGAACATGTTTTAGGAGCTGATCCAATCCACAGGTTCAGTAATCCGTAGAGATATTGGTAATTATTTCAGAGACTATGGTGCAGTCAAAGATGACCATTTCTATTCAGTCCATCTACTATCCATGGCCCTGATTTGTCACGTTTGTCACATCGAGTGTTGCTGAAAGTTTGAAGAAAACTCTAATGCCACCTGTTCTTTGGCATTTTGTATTTTATTAAACCAGTAGTGTGTGGGCCATCTATCAGCATAATTCATAGGTACCTGTATCCCAAACTTTTATAAAAACATAGACACAGGAATACATTTGAGAAAACTCTGGACTTTACTGGTACCAACTTTCCATATGTATAATGAAACCACAAAAAAATGTCAATGTTAACAATCGTATTTCTTAACCTAAAATTGCAATATCCTTAAAAGATCATACATTGCTCAAGTTACTGCCCCCTGCTTTCCAAATGGAGGGGAGTAAATAAAAGGGGTTTATATTACTGTATTACTAACAAATATAACACATTCCAGATACTCATGTGTCCTCATTATTGTGGATATATGGTTGGCAATGGAAGTTAGAATTTTCTATGCATTTCGAAGGCTTGCATCCACTTCAGGTGTTACACGAGGTGCATGTCTATAAGTGTTACAAACATAAACAAACGTTAATATCACAGAATATCTTATTACCATCTATATCAATGTATGGGGCTTACAAGGTCAGACCATATGGAAAATTGTTTTATTCAAAAACAACATTACATTCCTCTGTCAGGGCCACCCATAAGGGGAAATCGCCACTAGTAATGTGTGGGGGCAAAGCTGCAAAGGTATAATTGACATATAATTAAAAGTTGTATGTACTGCATTACCTTACACCAGTAAAAACAAACATATAGTTTATTATTCAGGTGCAATCAAGTGAAGAAATCTAGGATGGTGAAATTCATAGCAAGATACACAAGACAACATCACAGCTTCTTAGAAGACATTCCATAAATAGTATTTAAAAGAGTCACATCCTTAAAAGACCAGTTAATACAATCCCACTATCAAGGAAGTCAGAGAAGTGACCTGTGTTAAAACCTAGGTATGTTTAGATGTGAAGCTTTTTCCTACTGTAAATACATACTGATACAAGGACAGAACAGACTACTTGATGGATCTGGGCATTGCTCCAGGCTCTATGTGCATTGCAAAACATAGGAGTAATTTATATCATGAGATGTTGGTGAGTTCTACATCAGAAAGACTAAAAAAAGCTATTCTGGCATAGAATTTACTATCACATATACAATATATATTGAATGGAAATATGAGCACACCTGTACAACAAAAAAAAAAATAGGAATAATTTCTCTGGTACTGTTTTTTTTCTTAGAATGAAAAAAATTGTGAGCTTTACTGCCAAATAATATAAAATACAGTCACAATCTGTCTGCCTCCTCCTCAACCTTGAAAATTGACACAGGGTTTAAGAATAACTGGTCCAAGCCTGAGATGTAGAAAAGCCAGTTGCACTTTGCCTACAGTTTTTAAAAATAGAAATTGCACTGCAAGCATTTAGACCAGTAATGTAGTAGTCTGCAAGTAAAATGTTACCACAAATTGATCGTTGATGTGTAGCCTATTGTCCTCTGACATATTTTGCCAAAGTGACTTTCCAGTGCCAGTTGGAAGTGTTCTAGCTAGAAATTCAGTTGTATATAGTAAAATATATTTTGTCACAATTCCTTTATTTTAATGTTGAATCATTTTTGGAAATTTAAATCTTATGCAGTTTTTTTTTTTATCTCTTGAGCACTTCAGTGGTGTGATATCTCCAATAAAATCCCAGTTCATAAAATACCAGTTCCATTGATCTGCCGCTGCAAATACAATAAAATGATGACTTTATTCTTTTTTGATGGATTCTCCATAGTATAGAATAGACAAATAATTAGGTAGCTGAACTATGGGAGACACATTCATCTTGGCCTTGTATGAGTGGCAAAGACACAAAACTACTGCAGGATAGTTTTTTTTCCATTGGAGTACATATAAAGGTGCTGAAAATATACCATTAGTGTCTACCCAAAACTAAAATATAATTGTTTGTGTGGTGGTGGTGGTGCCTTATTGCTAGCTAGTTCTTTTAGTTCTGATAGGCACCTGTCAATTCATAAACAATCATATTAGGATAATAATACATTATGAATTCTAAATAAGTTGGAACTTAGAAATCAACTTGAAATGTATATTAAGTCATTAAGGAGGAAAAAAAATGTTGTTGGCATTTTACCTTGTTGGCATAGAATGTGTGGCTGTGCCTTGGCTTCACAGGCTTCTGATTAGCGTATATAATCTTTGCATACGTCCTTGTTTCACCTGTAGCATTTCCTGCAGTAATGGGCACTGTGTTCCTTGACTATAATGAGCTGCTCTTTACAGAAGGACCTGCTTATATAAGGAACATGCTTAGAGGTAATGCCTCTTCATTCTTCCATTTCTCTCTCCTTTTTTTTTTTTTGCACCACAATCCGCAAAGTGTGGCAAGTAATAGATTTAAATTTGCTAAGTGCATTTACTCCTTTGTGCCGCCATAAAGAGAATCTATTACTGTAAAATTGAGGCTTGGTTTCAAATTGCACCATTATGAAGTTTTCTTCCAGCAATGTTTTGTCTCTAATACACTTCCCTCATTGTAATTCTGTTACAAACCTGATGTCTAGCATCAAGTCTCACAATAATTATTTTAAATTGCTACTAGGAACAGAAGTCCTGGTGGGATATATTACTACCATTCTAACAAGATGAATTTCAATGCACTTGTAACCATATTATAGTGGATTATGAAAGAAAGAACATCTTTGAGTTTTTGGCATTCAAGCATACATGTAACCTTCAAATATTATTCTGCTCTGAACTGCAGCCTTCATCATACAATTTAGGCCATTAAAATAAAGCAAGGGGTTAGATGGAAAAAAATGCCGGGGTTAGTTTAGAAATGATAGCGAGAGAAGTTAGTTTTAATGTCATATTTTATTCATATGGTTCCCAGTTTTAGATGATGTGTTCAGCATCCTTCAGGAGCCAGCTCTGCTTCTAGTTGCCTTAACCCCGTGAGTGTTAAATATACCCTCTGGCATAACTAGAGGAGCTCTCATTGTTATGAGTGGGCTGTCAGGATGACATATGGAGAGGCAGCTTCCTCAGCACCTGATTTCTCTCTATTATTACTTAGCTGTATTCATTTTCATAGTTTCTCTCATTCTTATTCTTTGTAACCAGCTGTAAGCATCTTAAGCTAATCAAAGAATCACAGATACAATCCTCATATACCCTCAAGGGCCAAGAGAGACCCTTTGCTACACACCAAATTCAGAAAGTTATATCCCAAAATTTTAGCTTTAGAAAAACTTAATAAACAAGAAAACTTTTTACCTTCATTCCTTTGAAATGTCACAATGACATGACAATTATGTTTCTGGCTTATTGCAGAGGTAGTTAAAGGAGATGTATGGGGTTTATAAAAAAGTAAACATGCATACTTACCTCTGTGCTACACAATTGGTGTGATGTTGCAGCTGTCCCAGGTCGACTCTAAAGCCTCGTACACACTATCCGATTTTCTAACAGGAAATGTGTGATGACAGGCTGTTGGCGGAAAATCTGACCGTTTGTACGCTCCATCGGACAATTGTTGTCGGATTTTCCGCAGACAAATGTTGGATAGCAGGTTTTAAAATTTTCCGCGGACAAATGTCTGTTGTTGGATTTTACGTGCGTGTGTACACAAGTCAGTCGGACAAATGTCCAAACAAACACGCATGCTCGGAAGCAAGGATGAGCCAGAAGCTGTCGGTCTTGTAAACTAGTGTTCGTAATGGAGAATTAACATTTGTGACGTGGCAAATTATGAAATCTCGAAATGCAGCGCACAATTCTCTTCTTCTTTAATGGGATAATAATGAAGCTGCTTTGCTGGTGATACTGATGGAGTTATTGCAAACAAATTTTCAAAGGCTTTTTTTTTTTCTAGTGATATCAAGAATAATGTTATTATCCTTTTTATTTTTTTTATTTGGGCAAGTTACCACAGCACCATTAACCTGTAGTTTTTAAGATCAAAGATACAACTATGTTGGTGTCCCTTGTTAATTTTACATTGTATTTTTCTAACCACTTCAGCCCTGGAAGAATTTACCCCCTTCCTGACCAGAGCACTTTTTGCGATACGGCACTGCGTCGCTTTAACTGACAATTGCGCGGTCGTGCGATGTTACACCCAAACAAAACTGACGGTTTTTTTTCCCCACAAATAGAGCTTTCTTTTGGTGGTATTTGATCACCTCTGCGGTTTTTATTTGCGCTATAAACAAAAAAAGAGCGACGATTTTGAAAAAAAACATTTTTTACTTTTTGCTATAATAAATATCCCCAAAAAAATGTATAAAAAAAATGTATTTCTCAGTTTAGGCCGATATGTATTCTTCTACATATTTTTGGTAAAAAAAAAATGTGGTAAATTTGGTAAAAGTTATAGCATAGGGGATAGATTTATGGCATTTTTATTATTAAATTTTTTTTTTATTAGTAATAGCGGCGATCTGTGATTTTTATCATGACTGCAACATTATGGCGGACACATTGGACACTTTTGACACCATTTTGGGACCACTGTCATTTATACAGCGATCAGTGCTATAAAAATGCAGTGATTACTGTGTAAATGACACTGGCAGGGAAGGGGTTAAACACTAGGGGGCGATCAAGGGTTTAAGTGTGTCTTACGGAGGTGTTCTAACTGTGGGGGGATGAGCTTCCACTGACATGACAGCGATCACTGCTCCCGATCACAGGGAGCAGTAGATCCCTGTCATGTCACTAGGCAGAACAGGGAAATGCCTTGTTTACAAAAGCATCTCCCCGTTCTTCTGCTCCGTGACATGATCGCGGGCCCCCGGCGGACATCGAGTCCGCAGGGCCACGGGCGCACGCGAGCCCACAATGCCGCGATTTAAAGGGGGCGTACCTATACGCCCATTTGCCCAGCTGTGCCATTGTGCCAACGTACATCGTTGTGCGCTGGTCGGCTAGTGGTTAAATGTAACTGCCTACTCCCAAACTGTCATTTGAAGTAAAACACATAGCCAAGTATTATTCTACACAATTTTTTTATTGTGCATTAAAAAAAGAAAAAAAAAACAATTAGACATGCTATCTGCCAATAGAACTTAACCAAAAAGTGCATTTTATGCATCCAAAAATATAGAAAATATAACAAATCAAATCATTATTATTCAACCAAAAATAAAATAAAAGCCTCATGCATGTGTCCTGCTTCTTAATATAGGGGGTCAACAATGCCAAGAGTTGGTGAAAGCAGGGGTCCGTCATCCGTAAATAATTCCGAAAATACATCTGAAGCTCCCGCAGCAAAGGCATATGACATAATTAGTCATGATTAATAAAGCAACCAATTTTTGGTCCAAAAACTCCTCCTCTTCCTCCTGTTTCTAGACTGGACTTGGGTCAAAGCAATAACTCCAAGGCCAATAATAAATAATACGTTATCTCCTCCATTTCCGCAACATGTCTGGTTGACGAACGGCCTAAATGAACTGCAAAAGCACGAAATGAAAAGCGCGAAATGAAAAGTGTGAATCAACACTCACCAAACTTCTACTAACATGAAATTAGCAGAAGAAGCCCAAAGGGTGGCGCTAAAGAGCTGAAAAACCACGTAGTACGTCACTACGTTTGTGTTTGTTGGCTGACAATTCCTTGCCGTTTGTATGTAAGGCAAAATACAGGCACACGCCTTCAGATAAAAGTCAGAGGTTTTGTCTTCGGAAAATCCAATCGTGTGTACGTGTCTTAACCACTTGCCGACCGCCTCACGCTGATATACATTAGCAGAATGGCACGGGCAGACAAAATCACGTACCTGGTACGTGATTGCCTTCCCACGGGCGGGGGGTCCGATCGGACCCCCCCGGTGCCCAAGGCGGTCGGCTTTGGTCTGGGAGCGTTCAGTGATGAGGGGGAGGCCATCCATTCGTGGCCCCCCCTCGCGATCGCTCCCAGCCAATGAGGATCATCCTCTGCCTCTGTGTAGTACACAGAGGCAGAGGATGTGATGTCATCTCTCCTCGGCTCAGCAGTTTCCGTTCCGGCGCCGAGGAGAGAAGACATCTGAGTGAGTTGCACAACACATACACTTACAGTAGAACATGCCAGGCATACTTTACACCCCCTCCCCCCCGATCGCCCCCCGATCACCCCACAACCACCCCTCCCCCCCCTGTCACACTGACACCAAGCAGTTTTTTTGTTTTTTTTTCTGATTACTGCATGGTGTCAGTTTGTGACAGTTAGTGTGGTAGGACAGTGAGTGTTAGCCCCCTTTAGGTCTAGGATACCCCCTAACCCCCCCAATAAAGTTTAACCCCTTGATCACCCCCCGTCACCAGTGTCGCTAAGTGATCATTTTTCTGATCGCTGTATTAGTGTCACTGGTGACGCTAGTTGGGGACGTAAATATTTAGGTTCGCCGTCAGCGTTTTATAGCGACAGGGACCCCCATATACTACCTAATAAAGGTTTTAACCCATTGATTGCCCCCCTAGTTAACCCTTTCACCACTGATCACCGTATAACCGCTACGGGTGACGCTGGTTAGTTTGTTTATTTTTCATAGTGTCAGGGCACCTGCCGTTTATTACTGAATAAAGGTTTAGCCCCCTGACCACCCGGCGGTGATATGCGTCGTCCCCAGGTAGCGTCAGATTAGTGCCAGTACTGCTAACACCCACGCACGCAGCATACGCCTCTCTTAGTGGTATAGTATCTGAATGGATCAATATCTGATTCGATCCGATCTATACTAGCATCCCCAGCAGTTTAGGGTTCCCAAAAACGCAGTGTTAGCAGGATCAGCCCAGATACCTGCTATCACCTGCGTCACCGGCCCAGCCCACCCAAGTGCAGTATCAATCGATCACTGACACTTACAAAACACTAAACGCATAACTGCAGTGTTCGCCTGATCCCTGCGATTGCTAACAGTTTTTTTGGTAGCATTTTGGTGAACTGGCAAGCACCAGCGGCCTAGTACACCCCGGTCGTAGTCAAACCAGCACTGCAGTAACACTTGGTGACGTGGCGAGTCCCATAAGTGCAGTTCAAGCTGGCGAGGTGGCAAGCACAAGTAGTGTCCCGCTGCCACCAATAAGACAAACACAGGCCCGTCGTGCCCATAATGCCCTTCCTGCTGCATTCGCCAATCCTAATTGGGAACCCACCACTTCTGCAGCGCCCGTATTTCCCCCATTCACATCCCCAACCAAATGCAGACGGCTGCATGAGAGGCATTTTCTTTATGTCCTCCCGAGTACCCCTACCCAACGAACCCCCCCAAAAAAGATGTCGTGTCTGCAGCAAGCGTGGATATAGGCGTGACACCCACTATTATTGTCCCTCCTGTCCTGACAGTCCTGGTCTTTGCATTGGTGAATGTTTTGAACGCTACCATGCACTAGTTGAGTATTAGCGTAGGGTACAGCATTGCACAGACTAAGACACACTTTCACAGGGTCTCCCAAGGTGCCATCGCATTTTGAGAGACCCGAACCTGGAACCGGTTACAGTTATAAAAGTTACAGTTACAAAAAAAAGTGTAAAAAAAAAAAAACACAAACAAAAATATAAAATAAAAAAAAAATAGTTGTCGTTTTATTGTTCTCTCTCTCTCTATTCTCTCTCTATTGTTCTGCTCTTTTTTACTGTATTCTATTCTGCAATGTTTTATTGTTATTATGTTTTATCATGTTTGCTTTTCAGTTATGCAATTTTTTATACTTTACCGTTTACTGTGCTTTATTGTTAACCATTTTTTTGTCTTCAGGTACGCCATTCACTACTTTGAGTGGTTATACCAGAATGATGCCTGCAGGTTTAGGAATCATCTTGGTATCATTCTTTTCAGCCAGCAGTCGGCTTTCATGTAAAAGCAATCCTAGCGGCTAATTAGCCTCTAGACTGCTTTTATAAGCAGTGGGAGGGAATGCCCCCCACCGTCTTCCGTGTTTTTCTCTGGCTCTCCTGTCTCAACAGGGAACCTGAGAATGCAGCCAGTGATTCAGCCAGCTGACCATAGAGCTGATCAGAGACCAGAGTGGCTCCAAACATCTCTATGGCCTAAGAAACCGGAAACTACGAGCATTTTATGACTTAGATTTCGCCGGATGTAAACAGCGCCATTGGGAAATTGGGGAAGCATTTTATCACACCGATCTTGGTGTGGTCAGATGCTTTGAGGGCAGAGGAGAAATCTAGGGTCTAATAGACCCCAATTTTTTCAAAAAAGAGTACCTGTCACTACCTATTGCTATCATAGGGGATATTTACATTCCCTGAGATAACAATAAAAATTATTTAAAAAAAAAAAAAATGAAAGGAACAGTTTAAAAATAAGATAAAAAAGCAAAAAAATAATAAAGAAAAAAAAAAAAAAAAAAGCACCCCTGTCCCCCCTGCTCTCATGCTAAGGTGAACGCAAGCGTCGGTCTGGCGTCAAATGTAAACAGCAATTGCACCGTGCATGTGAGGTATCACCGCGAAGGTCAGATCGAGGGCAGTAATTTTAGCAGTAGACCTCCTCTGTAAATTTAAAGTGGTAACCTGTAAAGGCTTTTAAAGGCTTTTAAAAATGTATTAATTTTGTTGCCACTGCACGTTTGTGCGCAATTTTAAAGCATGTCATGTTTGGTATCCATGTACTTGGCCTAAGATCATCTTTTTTATTTCATCAAACATTTGGGCAATATAGTGTGTTTTAATGCATTAAAATTTTAAAAAGTGTGTTTTTTCCCCAAAAATGCGTTTGAAAAATCGCTGCGCAAATACTGTGTGAAAAAAAAATGAAACACCCACCATTTTAATCTGTAGGGCATTTGCTTTAAAAATATATATAATGTTTGGGGGTTCAAAGTAATTTTCTTGCAAAAAAAAATAATTTTTTCATGTAATCAAAAAGTGTCAGAAAGGGCTTTGTCTTCAAGTGGTTAAAAGAGTGGGTGATGTGTGACATAAGCTTCTAAATGTTGTGCATAAAATGCCAGGACAGTTCAAAACCCCCCCAAATGACCCCATTTTGGAAAGTAGACACCCCAAGCTATTTGCTGAGAGGCATGTCGAGTCCATGGAATATTTTATATTGTGACACAAGTTGCGGGAAAGAGACAATTTTTTTTTTTTTTGCACAAAGTTTTCACTAAATGATATATTGCTCAAACATGCCATGGGAATATGTGAAATTACACCCCAAAATACATTCTGTTGCTTCTCCTGAGTATGGTGATACCACATGTGTGGGACTTTTTGGGAGCCTAGCCGCGCACGGGACCCCGAAAACCAAGCACCGCCTTCAGGCTTTCTAAGGGCGTAAATTTTTGATTTCGCTCTTCACTGCCTATCACAGTTTCGGAGGCCATGGAATGCCTAGGTGGCAAAAACCCCCCCAAATGACCCCATTTTGGAAAGTAAACACCCCAAGCTATTTGCTGAGAGGTATAGTGAGTATTTTGCAGACCTCACTTTTTGTCATAAAGTTTTGAAAATTGAAAAAAGAAAAAAAAAATGTTTTTGTTGTCTTTCTTCATTTTCAAAAACAAATGAGAGCTGCAAAATACTCACCATGCCTCTCAGCAAATAGCTTGGGGTGTCTACTTTCCAAAATGGGGTCATTTGGGGGGGTTTGTGCCACCTGGGCATTCCTTGGCCTCCGAAACTGTGATAGGCAGTGAAGAGTGAAATCAAAAATTTACACCCTTAGAAATCCTGAAGGCGGTGATTGGTTTTCGGGGCCCCGTACGCGGCTAGGCTCCTAAAAAGTCCCACACATGTGGTATCCCCATACTCAGGAGAAGCAGCTAAATGTATTTTGGGGTGCAATTCCACATATGCCCATGGCCTGTGTGAGCAATATATCATTTAGTGACAACTTTGTGCAAAAAAAAAAAAAAAAAAATTGTCACTTTCCCGCAACTTGTGTCAAAATATAAAATATTCCATGGACTCAACATGCCTCAAAGCAAATAGCTTGGGGTGTCTACTTTCCGAAATGGGGTCATTTGGGGGGTTTTATGCCATCTGGGCATTTTATGACCTTCAAAACTGTGATAAGTAGTGAGGAGTAAAATCAAAAATTTACGCCCTTAGAAATCCTGAAGGCAGTGATTGGTTTTCGGGGCCCCGTACGCGGCTAGGCTCCCAAAAAGTCCCACACATGTGGTATCCCCGTACTCAGGAGAAGCAGCTGAATATATTTTGGGGTGCAATTCCACATATGCCCATGGCCTGTGTGAGCAATATATCATTTAGTGACAACTTTTTGTAATTTTTTTTTTTTTTTGTCATTATTCAATCACTTGGGACAAAAAAAATGAATATTCAATGGGCTCAATGGCCTCTCAGCAATTTCCTTGGGGTGTCTACTATACAAAATGGGGTCATTTGTGGGGGTTTTGTACTGCCCTGCCATTTTAGCACCTCAAGAAATGACATAGGCAGTCATAAATTAAAGGCTGTGTAAATGCCAGAAAATGTACCCTAGTTTGTAGACGCTATAACTTTTGCGCAAACCAATAAATATACACTTACTGACATTTTTTTTACCAAAGACATGTGGCCGAATACATTTTGGCCTAAATGTATGACTAAAATTGAGTTTATTGGATTTTTTTTATAACAAAAAGTAGAAAATATCATTTTTTTTCAAAATTTTCGGTCTTTTTCCGTGTATAGCGCAAAAAATAAAAACGGCAGAGGTGATCAAATACCATCAAAAGAAAGCTCTGTTTGTGGGAAGAAAAGGACGCAAATTTTGTTTGGGTACAGCATTGCATGACCGCACAATTAGCAGTTAAAGCAACACAGTGCCAAATTGTAAAAAGTGCTCTGGTCAGGAAGGGGGTAAATCCTTCCGGGGCTGAAGTGGTTAAGTCTGAAAATGGAGTGATCACATGACCCCTGATCGTTCAGTTCTTAGTTTGCTTGGAGCAGAGAGCAGTGACTGCCGATCATCACTATCCGCTCCTACAGTTCTGGGCTGAATAGGGGATGGGCGCAGCAAGCTTCAGTGCTCAGCCACGCACTGATAGCTGGAGCTACCTGTCAACCAGGCAGCTGGGTGGATCCCTACAGTATTGTCAGGTTCTGTCCAGAGCCTGGAGCAGCTCTGCCATGTCAATAGCCCACTGCCAGCTGACTTTGGGTCACAGGAGAGAAAAAGTAAGTGCACTGCTGTGACCCACAAAAGAAGTATGGCCAAAAAAGCGTTGGTAATACTTCTCTTGTGAATTGTAGTAGAGGCTTAGTTATTTTCTGAGTTATCTTTTTCCCTGTTTCAAAAGCTGGATAACCTTCAGTGGTGTAAATGTCTTGGTGGGATGCAATCTCGAGGGGGCTGCCATGGATGTACTTGGCCCAATAGGCTGTCTGCAAGCAGCATTGGTTTTCACGCTGTTTTCTAAATGGCCACAAGCTGGCCATAAATCGTATCAATATTTCAGTGACTTTCCGAAAATGTTACCCATCAAAAACAACTACCTACCAATTGCTAGGTGGAATCTGAAGAAAAAGTAAATGTGTGTGAAGGAGCCACTGATTTACTTTATGTGCCAGTGCAAACTTTTTTATATATTTTTTTAAAATTAATCTGATTCACTTAAAGTGGTAGCATTCTAAAGAGATTACGCCATAAGCAAATTAGCAATGAGGAAACTGAATGAGCAAAAGGATGCATTTGCAAACTAGTGTGTGCTAATTGCACATATGCCACGAGTACGGTATTTTGAAACTGACTCATCAGTTTGTTTTCAGTGTAAGGTGGAGTTTTAAGTGCAAAACTGAGACAGGTCAGTTCCTCCTGCTGAAAGAAGGTGATATTCAGCTTCAGGCAAGTTGGAGCCTTTTATGAACGTTTAGAATGAGTTTAGTCTGGATAATTGCAATGTTTTTTCCCTGTTTCCTGATATAAATTCTTTATTATAGTATTTAATTTAGCAGTATACAGAAGTATAATTACCTTAAATATTTTTGTGGGAGATATTATTATTTATGTCATCCAAGTTGAACAAGTTGGGGCTATGCATATGTTGTTTGTATGCAAAATATATATATTTATATTTTTTTAAAGTGGTAATAAACCCCACATAAACCCACTGAACTAGCCTCAGGAGATGCACAGTAATAAAGCAAATCCTCCTACATAAGCTGTACTTGTTTATCTGCAGCAATTTCTCCTCCAGAGCCTTCCATATAACACAGATAAGATGATATTTCTGAGGAGGTGGGTATCGGATGTCACATACTGCACAGCAGAGAGCACAGAGCTGAGTGTGATCTGAGACCTGAGTGAAGGGAAAGAACACCCTCCATCTACACAGTCTCATAGGGAACGTTGCATAACTGTCAATTGCTTGTGTACTGGAGGGGGATGGACCATCTCCCAAGATTGCTTTGTGTTGGGAAAACTTTCAGAAATGACTCATGCAGATAGCAGAGGAAGGAGAGAGCAGACAGGGACCACACTAAGTGCTATAGATTGAGGCGAGTGCACACAAATGAGAATACGTTTTGTTTCATTTCATTTCAAAGGTTTAAAACCACTTTAATTAAAACCTTTTTAATTGTAAACAAAAAATAGTTTCCATTATTGATGTTCAAGAATTTCTTTTATTATCATCGTTCCTCATTTGGTAGGTAATATATACTCTTTCCTTACCATGGCTTATGGCAACTTGTCTAGCTGATCAGTCAAAGGCCAGAAATCATTCTTCTGCCTGTTATCGTTTGACTTCAGGCACTTTCTGGCATCTCAGCATCGAAAAGTACGTGTGTGAAGATGAGTGAATTTAACACATGCAAACTTTTGTGCTTGCAGTTTAGTGATTCAGGCTGTTTGAGCATAATCATGTGCTTGTAAATGACTGCTAACCTGCTTTACCTTGCATCTACTGTTACATTTGGTCAGTATAGTTGTTTGAAAAAGGTATTTGAGTATGAGTTCTGAATTTTTTGGGGGGGTGTAAACATAAAGAGTTGGTAGGACTATGAGGTCTATAATTCTTTAGTAACACCATGGATGAACTTACTTCCATATTTGCAGTTACGTTTCTGATTGGTAAATGTTCTTATTGGTAGTTATCAAGTGTTTCCATGATATTTTTATACTACACAAAATTGCAGTCTGTATTTGCCTTTCCTGTGCTCACCACAGCCATTCCGACCAGTCTTTCTAAGGAACATACCTGATACCTTCCCCGCATTGCCAGTATGCAGTTTCGACTTGCTTACATTGCCTTGAAAAAGTATTCACACCCTTAAAATTTTACACATTTTGTCATGTTACAACCAAAAACGTAAATGTATTTTATTGGGATTTTATGTGATTGACCAACACAAAGTGGAAGAAAAATTATGAATGTTTTTCACAATTTTTTACAAACAAGAATGTTAAATGCATGGTGTGCATTTGCATTCAGCCCCCCTGAGTCAATACTTTGTAGAACCACCTTTCGCTGCATTTACAGCTACAAGTCTTTTTGGGTACATCTCTAGCAGCTTTGCACATCTAGAGAGTGACATTTTTGCCCTTTCTTATTTGCAAAATAGCTCAAGCTCTGTTTTGGATGGAGAGCGTCAATTTTCAAGTCTTGCCACAGATTCTTTTTTGGATTTAGGTCTGGACTTTGATTGGGCCATTCTAACACATGAATATGCTTTGATCTAAACTAAACCATTGTAGCTCTGGCTGTATGTTTAGGGTCATTGCCCTGCTGGAAGGTGAACCTCCGCCCCAGTCCTTTGCAGACTCTAACAGGTTTTCTTCTAAGATTGCCCTGTATATGACTCCATCCATCTTCCCATCAACTCTGACCAGCTTCCCTGTCCCTACTGAAAAAAGCATCCCCACAACATGATGCTGCCACCACCATGTTTCACGGTGGGGATGGTGTGTTCAGGGTCATGTGCGGTGTTAGTTTTCCGCCACACATAGCATTTTGCTTTTCAGACAAAAAGTTCAATTTTGGTCTCATCTGACCAGAGCACCTTTCCCCACATCTTTGCTGTGTCCCCCACATGGCTTCTCACAGACTGCAAACTGGACTTCTTATGGCTTTCTTTCAACCATGGCTTTCTTCTTGCCACTCTTCCATAAAGGCCGGATTTGTGGAGTGCACGACTATAGTTGTCCTGTGGACAGATTCTCCCACCTGAGCTGTGGATCTGTGCAGCTCCTCTAGAGTTACCATGGGCCTCTTGGCTGCTTTTCTGATTGATGCTCACCTTGCCCGGCCTGTCAGTTTAGGTGGACCGCCATGTCTTGGTAGGTTTGCAGTTGTGTCTTTACATTTTTGAATGATGGATTGAACATTGCCCCGTGAGATGTCCAAAGCTTCAGCTTCAAAGCTTCAAATCTTAACCTAACCCTGCTTTAAACTTCTCCACAACTTTATCCCTGACCTGCCTGGAGTTTTCCTTGGCCTTCATGATGCTGTTTGTTCACTAACGTTCATTAACAAACCTCTGAGGGCTTCACAGAACAGCTGTATTTCTACTGAAATTAAATTACACACAGGTGGACTCTATTTACTAACTAGGTGACTTCTGAAGGCAATTGGTTCCACTCGATTTCAGTTAGGGGTATCAGGGTAAAGGGGGCTGAATACAAATGCATGCCACACTTTTCAGATTTTTTTTTTTTTTTAAACTTTTGAAAACCATTTATCATTTTCCTTCCACTTCACAATTATGTGCCACTTTGTGTTGGCCTATCACATAAAATCCCAATAAAACACATTTACGTTCTTGATTGTACCATGATAAAATGTGGAAAATTTCAAGGGGTATGAATACTTTTTTAAGGCACTGTATATAGTTGAAGCGTACTTAGGGCTTTCAGGTGGTGTGGCACTGGATCAGAGAACAGTTGGAAATACTCATTAGTTATAGTTCCACCTGTAACGCAAAGTTGTAATGTTACAGTTTCAGTTAAAAGCTGAGCTCTTCTAAGAACTGATTGCATCAAAATGGTATCATAACAGAACCCCAGTGTAATTTTAAGAGTTTCAGGCAACAAATGAAAGTGGTCTGTGGATTTATAATACCGTGCAGCAAACACTGCAGCTAGGATAAATAGGAAATTGCACATAAAGAAAAATTATTTTCCCCGTGGGGCTTTAAAACAGCAATGCACATAATAAAAGGAAGTTCTTAATGGATGTATAAAAAGTTTTATCCAATATCATGGTTTGAAGTACAGTATAGAGAATCATCTGGTACAGTAACACACATCTTATTCCCCAGTGCAGTAACAAACACATATTAATACACATAGTTAGATTACATAATGTTACATAAATAGCAAGCACCGACGCGTTTCGACCTGTATATGGTCTCTTCAGGGGGACAGTTGGATCTAAAAAAGAATTACATAAATCAAAAAATAGATAAATATATATATTATTGTGCATCACTTGGATTAAACCAAGATAATGAGTCTTTACCGCTCAATGGTGGAATGGGTGTTCTCTAGTCCAGGATATGTACTGAGGGCCAATGGAAACACCGGAGGGCTCGGGGGGCCACCCTCAATCTCCCAGGAGAGCCAGCCTCAAGGGGCTTACAAGGAGCCACACTTTGCGCGCCCCCCGGGAGGGGAAATGAGGGGGAGGAGCCCACACCTGCAACAGAAACCCAAGAATAGCCATGTATTAGTTAGGGGAAGTTTAATAATTAACTTGGTAATGTACTGAGTGTTTCCAATTTGTCTATGTGGAGACTGACGTTGGATAGGATTTTTACTATGTAAATATATTGAGATGTTAATTCCGTCCCATAAATGTAATCGACAAGATTTAATGATCGTGTGATCCAACAATGCAGTAGTATGGTAGGTCTATTATAATGGATGGATAAATAAGAAGGGTAAAATGGGTGAAAAAGAGGGGGAAAGATGTGTGTGTAAAAAACAGCGATTACCTAAATGGAGAGGAGTGCATTGTGTGATGGAGGATAGTGTGAATGAGGTGGTGCATGATGTGGTGACATGACATAGTGCTTGCTTGGTGCCTACTGTGTGAAAACAAAAATGAAAAGTAAACTAAAAAGTAAAAAAAGTCTAAAAATAGGTGAAAGCCAATCAAAATGTGAAAATGTGTATGTAGGAAATTGCACATTTTTTTCTTTTTTTCTCTTAATCTAGCTTTCTGGTATATTCCTGACTGTGCTTTTTAAAGCAGACTTCTCCGCCCCATCTTAAAAAAATGCTAATGCTGATTCAGGGCTTGTTCAATGTTCATTGAGCTGCATTTTTTTTCACACTACCACACATATATGGTGTGAAGAGGGCACATGCAGTGTGGGGGTGTGCAGAAAAACGTATCTCAACGGACATGGTGGGGACAAGCCCTTAAGGTATATAGGGAAGTAAGCTCAAATACATAGTAACATATTGCTTTCATTAACTTATTTCCATACTGCACTTGTCCATCTCACCTATCCTCTGATTTGAATGCTACCAATTAAAAAGAAAAAAGAAAAAAGTCTCATCACTGGCTGACTTTACTTTGCTTTCATTGTTTTCTGTGATAGCCCATCGATGATATTTGCACCAGATTTCCCTTCTCCCCTGATTCCCATTCCGCCAAATCTTTCCCCAGAGATTTTGCTAACCCTTACAAGATCTAACAGTTTACTCTTGAGGTCTCCCAAGGGAAAAGCTAGAAGGCACTGGCTACGTCACCAGTGTCTAAGAAGACCAAGAAGTAGAGTACATCAAAAGGTAAGTTCACCAAGAATACTTTTATTGTACATAGACATGTAAGGCACTGGTGACATCTTCAAGTCACTAATACCCAAGAAGACCAAGAAGTAGAATACATAAAAAGGTAAAAGAAGCTGACAAAGAATGCTTTTATTTTATATACTGTAGGCATGTAATGTGATTACAGCTCAGCATGCAGAGCTTCATACTGTCATGATCTGAGGACTGGAACACCTGGGACTTTAAAACTCTGGGTAGGGATGACTAAACTGGTGTGCCAGGGTATGGATCCTGGAAAGTGCAGGAGCAGTGTGACTGTACACAAACAGGGGGAATGTCAGAATCGCAGGATCTAAGGAGCCTCCTGGTCTTTACCAGAGTCACTGGAGGTGTGGATGTTGAGCTGCAAGGCAGCCCCCAGGTTGCTGCTCTGTAACACACCCGTGCAGGTACAGTGCCAGCAAATAGCCCACAGGATGGACTTAGGGGACACACAGGATACAAGGAAAAACTACAGCAGCTAGCAAAAAGAGAAACTAATCGGAAGACGCAGGGAACAAGCGTGAAGCACAGGAAAGCGGGGGGAAGCTGGGCAATAGCACAGAGAGAGAGAGATGGACACAGGGAGCAGGAATGAGGGGCAAAGCCAAATGACAAAAAATAATGCTTGTGGAAAGCACCCACAGCAACAGTGAATAAAGGAAAACACGGACAGAAACAGAAGGAAATAAAGGAGTGCAGCAAGAGGAAAAAAACTGAGAACAACGACAAGACCGAACACACACAGAATACAAGTATACTGAAGTAACAGCAAATGCCAGAGGAACGGGAGGTCCGGTTTCAGTGTGGAGACACGTTACCCAAACACTAAAGCCTCGTACGCACGATCAGTTTTGTCTGCTTTATTATTGTCATATGCCTTTGCTGCAGGAGCTCCAGGAGAATAATCCAGATGATTTTCGGAATTATCTCCGGATGACAGACCCCTGCTTTCACCAACTCTTGGCATTGTTGACCCCCTATATTAAGAAGCAGGACACATGCATGAGGCTTTTATTTTATTTTTTGGTTGAATAATGATTTGATTTGGTATATTTTCTATATTTTTGGATGCATAGAATGCACTTTTTGGTTAAGTTCTATTGGCAGATAGCATGTCTAATTTTATTTGTTTTCTTTTTTAATGCACAATAAAAAAATTGTGTAGAATAATACTTGGCTATGTGTTTTACTTCAAATGACATTTTGGGAGTAGGCAGTTGCATTTTAAAAAATACAATGTAAAATTAACAAGGGACACCAACATAGTTGTATCTTTAATCTTAAAAAATGCAGGATAATGGTGTTGTGGTAACTTGCATAAAAAAAAACAAAAAAAAACATGCATAATAACATTATTCTTGATATCACTAGAAAAAAAAAAGCTTTTGAAAATGCTTTTACAATAAGTCCATCAGTATCACCAGCAAAGCAGCTTCATTATTATCCCATTAAGGAAGAAGAGAATGTGCGCTGCATTTCGAGATTTCATAATTTGCCACATCAAGAATGTTAATTCTGCATTACGAACGCTAGTTTACAAGACCGACCGCTTCTGGCTGGTCCTTGCTTCCGAGCATGCGTGTTTGTACTTTGGACTTTTTTCCGACGGACTTGTGTACACACGCTCGGAAAATTCCGACAACAGACATTTGTCTGTGGAAAATTTTAAAGCCTGCCATCCAACATTTGCCCGTGGAAAAACCAACAACAATTGTCCGATGGAGCGTCCAAACGGTCTGATTTTCTGCCAACAGCCTGTCATCACACATTTCCCATCCAAAAATCCGATCGTGTGTACGAGGCTTAAGTCACACGTGCAAATGCTTAATAATACCTAGGTTGAGGGCAGATTGGCAGGAACCCAGCAGCTCGGACAGGGGGTAAAACCCGACACTGGATCAATGTACATGGAACCATGACTCATGCATTTGTGGATTTTAGTTTATGGAGGAAAAAGCTGCTTTAAATTCAACCATGGTATGTTTTATTCCCATAACACTAGGCAAAATAAAACTACCAATGTAGGCCTGAACATGAGTGAAGGATGCAGTAAGCGTCCCAGTACTACTACTACTACTACCATTTTTTTGTACATGGAGCTATCAGTATGTGTAAAAGAGTAAGGAGTATAGGTGTGTTTAGGAATAGTTGAATGAATGAATGAATTGAATGAATAGTTCTACTGCAACATAAGCAAGTGTTCTCCAGTCACCAGTTTAATACGTGGTCAGGTGTGCTACAGCTAGAAATACTTCACAGGTACTGTTTGTTTCTTAATTTTCTTAATTTGCATTGCTGTACCTTTAAATATTTTTTGTGAAAAATACGCTCTATTAAAGCGGTCATTTAACAGTCTTGCACATGGAGAAGAAGAAGAATAGAAGAATATAGAAGAATACAAAACAAAATACGAGACACTCTTCCTCCATAGCATGACATAGCTGAGGACAAACATAGACACAGCCTAGCTCCCCCTGACTCTGGGCTATTGTTACGTTATATTTAAGCAACTCTCCAGTCTTCAGAAGCATCAAATAACAATATAAATAGGTTTTATTTTTATTTATTTTATTTACCTTCAGAAATGTCTTTGTTTATGCTGAAAAAATTATGTTATCCCTAATTATTTAATAAGGTTTTTAAAGCTGGCACAAATGAACACAGATGCTCATGTGAGCTCACAGTAATGCAGCGGCAGGCACAGTTGGTGACAAATACAGACACATCTATATGTGTTAAAAAAGAGCAAAGCAATTAAATTGATCATACAATTATACACTATGTAGATACTACCTATCGTTTTTTATGTGAATTCTAGTTTTAAAAAAATATTATTTTAATATTGGTTTAGATGTGGAATGTTTCCTCCTACCATCACTGTTATAACTGGGGACAGCAAAGTTTGCTTAGGTGTGGACTGCACTTTTTTTTTTTTTTTAAATAAAGAAGTTTGTTTTTTTAAATGGTAAATAAGTGAAAACTAGTGCGCAAAACCACAATATGAGTAAGGGAATTTTAAAACTGACGGTGAAATATATGTAAGGGAATTTTAAAACTGACGGTGAAATATCCGATGGAGAGCCGCCAACATAGATAGGTCCACTCAACTCCCCAAAAAATATTAAAATAAAGATATGTGGCGCTATTCCATCAATCAGTAACAACAATAGAAATGTAAGGTGCAATGGGCAGAACAAACCCCACCTTCTACAATAAATGTCAAGAGAATATATCCAGTAGCTTGACAATAAATGTCACCATACACGAGTGGATAAAAAATATGGAGATACAGTTCTGGGGTGTGAGAAATAAAAAAAAAAAAAAAAATGTATATACAGTTTCAGTGCTTGATGGAATATACCGATCACCCCTCATCAAGTGAAACAAATTATTCAGTGTGAATCTGTGAATATGTAAAGCTGACTTCTCAAATAAGATATTCACAACCAAAAATCATATATAAGTGATAAATCAGTACCTCACAAATAATCACTGGAGATACAATAAATACTAGTGGTGACAAATTAAGTAAGTGGCTCTTAAACGTGAGCTTACGTGTAAAATATTTAAGTGACAAATAGTGCAAACAAATTGCCCATTGCACCTTACATTTCTATTGTTGTTACTGATTGATGGAATAGCGCCACATATCTTTATTTTAATATTTTTTTAAATGGTGTTCCAGGCTGCACAAAGACCCCTCATTTGGAATCCTTCCACCAGAATACTGGATATTGCAAAGGTTTTTAATTCAGGTGAATGCAACATAAGGCAGAGGACAGCAAGAAAAGATCCTCTTGACTATTATGATCACTTTCACCCTAAAGACTTCCTCCTTTATGTGCACTTCAAATGTGTAAAGTAGAAATAAACAGAACTATAAAAAATTGCAAGCAACCAGCTCAGTGTACATTCTTGGCACACCTTGGCACCAGAATGAATTTAGTCCCGCATGCATATGTGGGAGTTACCTCATTCTGACCTGACCAGTTAACACGGCTGAAGATTGAGCTTGGAAAGACCAGGTGAAGATGCCGTAAATGAGGGGAGTTTTACTTCTGCTTTAACTTTAGGGTTTATACTGTAAGTGACAGGCTTGGAGTATGTATGCAGGATGTCCAAACTTTGGACCCATCAGTTTGATCACAACTCCAACATATAAAACTGTAATTAACGCACTGTGAATAACCAAAAAATCATTCTTTGAATTACATTTGAGTATGATGGAATGTTAGAAGACCATGTCTTAAATGCCCATTCACGACTGTCATCTTAAAAAATCCACAACACCCTACTGTCAAATCACTAAACATTCCTTTCTGTTCTGAGAAAAGGCATGCGGTTAGGATTACTCTTGCAATTGCAAGAATGATCCCACATTTTTCTATTTACATTGTGTGTTACATTACCTATTTTGCAGTATTATCATGAAACTGAAAGCCAGAATTGACTATGGGTTGGCACATCTTCTTCATATGGGGAGCTCTAACTCACTTGTATGGGCCAAGAAGAGCTAGCTGGGAAAGAAGACATGGTTTTGTGTTACAAGAGCTGCAGGGAGTCTTGTTTTCTTTTTTGTAGTTTATGCATGTCTTCTCCCCTACAGCACTAAAGGTATATTTTCCCACAAGGGACCTTAGGTGGTAAAAAAAAAAACAATGTGGTTTGGATCTGTTACCCTGCAGCCAAAGGCAATGGCTCACAAATACCCTAACAGTAAATACAGCTCACTTCTAAGTTTTAGTTTTACATTTTTATTTTTTGTTTTAGCTCATAGTTAAAGAAATATATATTTTTTAATGTTTCACTAGCATTATAAAATAATCGAAATGGCAGAAGGTAGAAATGTTTTGTCATTGAAATGTGACCCACCTCTGCCCTATAGTTAGTGAATTCAGGATGTAAAATAAGTGCATTCTCTGATATGAGTCTTTGTACAAAAATCCACAGTCTATGCTTTATACATAATCTCCTTTGAATAAAATGAGTTATTGAAAAGTTAATATCTAAAGTTAATATGCATAAAATGTATTTTGGATTAATTTGGAAGTGTTGAACAATTTCCAAGCACTTTGAGCCAACTGTCTAGATTATTGCAGACAATTTACACCCATACCAGCTGAGAAATCAGAGGACATAGGGAGAAGACACTATCCTGCAGCAGTCTATTCATACTACATTGCTAGTGCCTGCGCTGGGGAGATAACAGGGATGCTTACCCATGGACCTCTCAGGGTTAATCTGAGCGGATAGAAATGTGAAATGCAGTTAAAACTGAAAACTCATAAGAGTGAAATAACGTAATGCCTTAAGAGTGAGCTCATAAGTCCCATGGGATGAGTGCATCCTTTGGCTTAAAAAACAAAGTGAGCTTTAATTAGGAATTAAAATGAAGTTGGATCTTTTCTAGCTTGCAATAAACTTATACTGTGTTCTTTGAACTTCAAGGAAAATGTTAACCTGCTCCCCTTGGTGAAAGAATTTAAATGTATCAATGTTAAAATGTGTCGTTCAAATTCATACTCCTAATCAGGTAGTGTTCATCGGTAACATATTTTTCATTGGCATTTTGTTGCTATGGGGCAGGATTGTAAAGAATTATGATGGACATTAACAGCACAATTGTCCAAAATATGCCCGCACATTCACGGGTCAAAAACATTCACCAATATGTTATTTAATGATAAAAGGTGTTTACCAAAACATTTGTCTATATATATAATACAATACAATATATATAATACAAGGAATATTACATTCACTGCAAGTTACATTGTGGACTGCATTGAGTAAAATACCAAATATGGTAGAAATAGAATTCTGTATTGTCAGGTCAACTGAGTCCAGGTGACAGATGCACACCGCTAGAGTCAGGAGTGCACCGCTAAGGTAGTGGACCCTATGGCTGACTGCTGCGGATGGAACTCTGGGTGGTTCAGGAAGGCAGGGCCACTGGAGCACCAACACGAATCCCACTGGGAGCTAGAGCATAAGATTCCCCAGGGTGCGGAGTCTAAGAGCCAGCAGTTGTTCACCAGAGCCTCTAGTGGTGAGGATGGACTGCGCTGCAACTGACTCCAGGTCGCGGCCCCCTGGGTCAACCGGCTCATGCTCATGGTAGGCTACAGGAGGATAGAGAGGAAGCAGCAGCCCAGGACAACAAGGGATAGTAGGGAGATAAACCAAAGGTTGGGGTGACTAGCAGACAAGGATAGAGAGAGAACACGCCAAAAGGTCAGGGCCACAAGCAGGCAGGGATAGTCAAGAACAAGCCAAGATCGGAAACAGGAAACCAAACACACAATATTGCTCGGCAAGGCAGGCTTGGAGAACACAGTGTTAAATAGTGGTTCCTGTTGAGGAGGGAAGATTACTTAACCATGCAGGTGTGAGAGTGCAAGCCCTAAGGCTGACACAAAGACCAGGTAAGAGACAGACAGGGCATGAAAGTATTACTGCAGAGTCATGACAGTACCCCCCCTCTTATGAGGCCTCCTCCTCCCTCGCTTGGGCCTAGGCTTGGAGGGGAACCTCAAATGAAACCTCCTCATAAGACGAGGTGCAAAGACATCAGATGCAGGGATCCAAGACCTGTCCTCAGGACCAAAACCTTTCCAGTGCACGATTTACTGGAGACTGCCTTTACAGAGCCGGGAATCCAGAATTTGACTAACCTCGTACTCCTGATTATCCTCAGAAACTGGAACCCATGCAGGGAGAGGACGAGAGAACTTATTGAGTATTAAAGGCTTCAGGAGGGAAACATGAAAAGAGTTAGAGATCTTGAGGCTTTTAGGGATTTGAAGTTTAAAACAAACTGGATTTAACTTAGAAATTATGGTGTATGGACCAATGAATCTTGGGGCAAATTTCAGAGAAGAAACCCATAGCCTAATGTTCCTGGTGGAAAGCCAGACCCTGTCTCCAGGCTGTAGAGAAGGCAGCTTACGCCTACGATGGTCAGCAAAACCTTTAAATTTATCAGCAGTTGCCCAGACGGAATCATGAACATTACCCCAAATAGAATTGAATGATTGTTGAACCGTAGCCAAAGCTGAAATATCCGGAGAACAGGTCATAGGAAGAGGGAGCTGAGAGGATGTCTTCCATAAACTGTGAAAAAGGGTGTCTTCTGTGAACTGATGTTGACATGATTGTTGTGAGAGAATTTTGCCCATGGGAGTAGAGAGGACCAATTGTCATGATGAGCAGAAACTAAGGTGCGGAGAAAGACCTCTAACTCCTGATTAACCCTTTCGGTCTGTCCATTGGATTGAGGATGGTATGGAGAGAAAAATCCAAGACAATATTGAGGGATTTGCAGGAGGCTCTCCAAAAACGAGATGTAAATTGAACACCCCTGTCAGAAACAATATGGGAAGGAACCCCATGGAGGGGGAAGATCTCTTGAACAAAAATGGGAACCAAAGCAGGAGCAGAAGGGAGACCAGGAAGAGGAACAAAATGAGCCATCTTGAAGAACTAATCGATTACCACCCAAATGACTGTATTATTCTCAGGTGGTGGAAGATCGGTGATAAAGGTAATGGCTATGTGAGACCAGGGCTCCTCGGGAATGGGCAAGGGCATGAGAAGACCAGCAGGAGACTACATGGGGGATTTTAGACTTGGCACAGACATGACAAGCCTTAACGTAGTCTTTGGCATCCAAACGGAGAGTAGGCCACCAGTAGTGGTGACTGATGAGGAGGAAGGATCGAAGGAACTCAGCATGACCTGCCACCTTGGAGTCATGTCCCCAATGAACGATCTTAGCTCTTAGCTCAGTTGGGATGAAGGTCTTGCCAGGAGGAGTTTTTGACTCCAGGGTGGTAGAATGGACAACGATGCATGAGGTAGAGATGATCGGCTCCGGTTCAGGGTTAGGATCCTCATCCTGAGTGTCAAAAGACCTAGAGAATGCATCAGTTTGACTGTTGCAGGAACCAGGTTTGAACATAATAGTGAAGTTGAAACGGGAAAAGAAGAGACTCCACCTGGCTTGTCTGGGATTCAGTCGTTTGGCATTCTGTAAGTACTGCAGATTTTTATGGTCAGTGAAAATTGTTATGTGGGGAACCCTCCAAGAGATGACGCCACTCCTCCAATGCCAATTTAATTGCAAGAAGTTCCCGATCACCAATAGCATAATTCTTCTCTGTCTGAGAAATTTTTTTGGAGAAAAACACATATGGTTGATGTTTTCCCCAAAGGATTGAAGAAGCACAGCTCCCACCCCAGTTGAGGAAGAGTCCACTTTAATAAAAAATGGATCCCCAGGGTCAGGTCGCCTCAACAAAGGTCCAGACATGAAGGCCTGTTTCAAATCTTGAAAGGCAGAGACAGCTTCAGGGGGCCACTCCTAGGCATTAGCACCCTTCTTGGTCAAGGCGATAATAGGCGCAAAAATAGAGGAGTAATTCCTAATGAACTGCCTGTAATAATTAGTGAACCCAAGAAAGCGCTGTGTGGCCTTGAGGCCAGCAATAAGAGGCCGGTTGGTAATGAACAACAAGGACAACAAGGGATAGTAAGGAGATAAGTAAAAGGTTGGGGCGACTAGCAGACAAGGCTAGACAGAGAACATGCCAAAAGGTCAGGGTCACAAGCAGGCAGAAATAGTCAACAAGCCAAGATCGGTAACAGAGACAGACGTAGAGCACATGGCAAGCAGGAAACAGGAATCCAAACAACACAATATTGCTCGGCAAGGCAGGCTTGGAGAACACGGTGTAAAATAGTGGTTCCTGTTGAGGCTAGGGGAGCCACACTGAGGGAAGATTACATAACCATGCAGGTGTGAGAGTGCAAGCCCTAAGGCTGATACACAGACCAGGTAAGAGACAGAAAGGGCATGAAAGTATTACTGCAGAGTCATGACATGTATATTGGGTCTTTATTATACAGACTTAAAGACTCCTTTTGTGGACTGATAATGTAAATGTCCCATTGTTATGAACTTTGAAGACTAACACCAAAAATATCCAACTGTGCCTTGTGAACTAATATGGAAATAAATGTCTATCAATCAACCAATAAGGTACATTTGTGTGTGAAAAGCAGCTAACACCCCATCGCATTTTCATATATGTGTGTTACAAATTGAAATATGTATACACTGTGTTGCAGTGCTTTTCAATATACTATCCAATAGATTTATTCAAATCATAAACATATGTCAACAAAATATATATATATATAAAAAAAATAAAGTTTATCAGCAATCCAGTGCCTTGTTAATGATTCACTCCTTGTGCCCTTAAAATTGCTTTTGACCACCACCAGTTGTGCTCTCACCTGGACACAATGACCTTACATGCTCTGTAGGGTCAAACAAGGCTTTTGTCCCTCTTTGAGGACTTATACAGACGGCATGGATCCAGTGGTATCTCTCTCTTACATAAATATTTCAGCCTGTTTATTGGTTTCATAAAAGTAATCACCTCCGGATAATTAGGATACTTTCTATTTAAGAGCACTCTCCAGTCTTGTTCACTGCTCCACTGCTTTGCTCCAACCACTTTGCCTCTCCTTGCTGTCAACTGGGCTTATTTGTTTGGGATTTGTATAAATCTGTTGGCTAGTATGTTAACCACTTGCCGACCGCCTAATGACGATATACGTCGGCAGAATGGCACGGGCAGGCAGAATCACGTACATATACGTGATCTGCCTCCCGCGGGCGGGGGATCCAATCGGACCCCCCTCGGTGCCCGAGGCGGTCAGCTTGTGACTGGGAGCGATGAGAGGTGAGGGGGAGACCATCCGTCCGTGGCCCCCCCCTCGCGATCGCTCCCAGCCAATGAGAATCTTCCTTTGCTGCTGTATGCTAAACAGCAGCAAAGGAAATCATGTCATCTCTCCTCGGCTCGGTATTCTCCGTTCCAGCAGCGAGGAGAGAAGACATCACTGTGAGTGTAAAACACACACACAGTCAGTAGAACATGCAAGGCACACAGTACACCCCCCGATCACCCCCCCGATCACCCCTCCATCACCCCTCCCCCCCCCCGTCACACTGACACCAAGCAGTTTTTTTTTTTTTTCATTACTGCATGGTGTCTGTTTGTGACAGTTAGTGTGGTAGGGCAGTTAGTGTTAGCCCCCTTTAGGTCTAGGATACC
The DNA here is from genome assembly GCF_042186555.1 of Aquarana catesbeiana. Lineage (NCBI taxonomy): Eukaryota > Metazoa > Chordata > Amphibia > Anura > Ranidae > Aquarana > Aquarana catesbeiana. The sequence goes on along the minus strand of NC_133324.1, from coordinate 165,699,854 downwards.
CCCCCTAATAAAGTTTTAACCCCTTGATCACCCCCCGTCGCCAGTGTCGCTAAGCGATCATTTTTCTGATCGCTGTATTAGTGTCGCTGGTGACACTAGTTAGGGAGCTAAATATTTAAGTTCGCCGTCAGCGTTTTATAGCCACAGGGACCCCCATATACTATCTAATAAATGTTTTAACCCCTTGATTGCCCCCTAGTTAACCCTTTCACCACTGATCACCGTATAACTGTTACGGGTGACGCTGGTTAGTTCGTTTATTTTTTATAGTGTCAGGGCACCCGTCGTTTATTACTGAATAAAGGTTTAGCCCCCTGATCACCAGGCGGTGATATGCGTCGCCCCAGGCAGCGTCAGATTAGCGCCAGTAACGCTAACACCCATGCATGCAGCATACGCCTCCCTTAGTGGTATAGTATCTGAACGGATCAATATCTGATCCGATCAGATCTATACTAGCGTCCCCAGCAGTTTAGGGTTCCCAAAAACGCAGTGTTAGCGGGATCAGCCCAGATACATGCTAGCATCTGCATTTTGCCCCTCCGCCCGGCCCAGCCCAGCCCACTCAAGTGCAGTATCGATCGATCACTGTCACTTACAAAACACTAAACGCATAACTGCAGCGTTCGCAGAGTCAGGCCTGATCCCTGCGATCGCTAACAGTTTTTTTGGTAGCATTTTGGTGAACTGGCAAGCACCAGCCCCAGGCAGCGTCAGGTTAGCGCCAGTACCGCTAACACCCACGCACGCACCGTACACCTCCCTTAGTGGTATAGTATCTGAACGGATCAATATCTGATCCGATCAGATTTATACTAGCGTCCCCAGCAGTTTAGGGTTCCCAAAAACGCAGTGTTAGTGGGATCAGCCCAGATACCTGCTAGCACCTGCCTTTTGCCCCTCCGCCCGGCCCAGCCCAGCCCAGCCAAGTGCAGTATCGATCGATCACTGTCACTTACAAAACACTAAATGCATAACTGCAGCGTTCGCAGAGTCAGGCCTGATCCCTGCGATCGCTAACAGTTTTTTTGGTAGCGTTTTGGTGAACTGGCAAGCACCAGCAGCCTAGTACGCCCCGGTTGTAGTCAAACCAGCACTGCAGTAATACTTGGTGATGTGGCGAGTCCCATAAGTGCAGTTCAAGCTGGTGAGGTGGCAAGCACAAGTAGTGTCCCGCTGCCACCAAGAAGACGAACACAGGCCCGTCATGCCCATAATGCCCTTCCTGCTGCATTCGCCAATCCTAATTGGGAACACACCACTTCTGCAGCACCTGTACTTCCCCCATTCACATCCCCAACCAAATGCAGTCAGCTGCATGAGAGGCATTTTTATGTCCTCCCGAGTACCCTTACCCAACAAACCCCCCCCAAAAAAAGATGTAGTGTCTGCAGCAAGCGCGGATATAGGCGTGACACCCACTATTATTGTCCCTCCTGTCCTGACAATCCTGGTCTTTGCATTGGTGAATGTTTTGAACGCTACCATACACTAGTTGAGTATTAGCATAGGGTACAGCATTGCACAGACTAGGCACACTTTCACAGGGTCTCCCAAGATGCCATCGCATTTTGAGAGACCCGAACCTGGAACCGGTTACAGTTATAAAAGTTACAGTTACAAAAAAATTGTAAAAAAAAAAAAAAAACCACAAACAAAAATATAAAATAAAAAAAAATAGTTGTCGTTTTATTGTTCTCTCTCTCTCTCTCTCTCTCTCTCTATTGTTCTGCTCTTTTTTACTGTATTCTATTCTGCAATGTTTTATTGTTATTATGTTTTATCATGTTTGCTTTTCAGGTATGCAATTTTTTATACTTTACCGTTTACTGTGCTTTATTGTTAATCATTTTTTTGTCTTCAGGTACGCCATTCACGACTTTGAGTGGTTATACCAGAATGATGCCTGCAGGTTTAGGTATCATCTTGGTATAATTTTTTTCAGGCAGCAGTCGGCTTTCATGTAAAAGCAATCCTAGCGGCTAATTAGCCACTAGACTGCTTTTACAAGCAGTGGGAGGGAATACCCCCCTCCCCCACAGTCTTCCATGTTTTTCTCTGGCTCTCCTGTCTCAACGGGGAACCTGAGAATGCAGCCGGTGATTCAGCCAGCTGACCATAGAGCTGATCAGAGACCAGCGTGGCTCCAAACATCTCTATGGCCTAAGAAACCGGAAGCTATGAGCATTTTATTACTTAGATTTCGCCGGATGTAAACAGCGCCATTGGGAAATTGGGGAAGCATTTTATCACACCGATCTTGGTGTGGTCAGATGCTTTGAGGGCAGAGGAGAAACCTAGGGTCTAATAGACCCCAATTTTTTCAAAAAAGAGTACCTGTCACTACCTATTGCTATCATAGGGGATATTTACATTCCCTGAGATAACAATAAAAATGATTAAAAAAAAAAATGAAAGGAACAGTTTAAAAATAAGATAAAATAGCAAAAAAATAATAAAGAAAAAGAAAAAAAAAAAAAAGCACCCCTGTCCCCCCTGCTCTCACGCTAAGGCGAACGCAAGCATCGGTCTGGCATCAAATGTAAACAGAAATTGCACCATGCATGTGAGGTATCACCGCGAAAGGTCAGATCGAGGGCAGTAATTTTAGCAGTAGACCTCCTCTGTAAATCTAAAGTGGTAACCTGTAAAGGCTTTTAAAGGCTTTTAAAAATGTATTTATTTCGTTGCCACTGCATGTTTGTGCGCAATTTTAAAGCATGTCTTGTTTGGTATCCATGTACTCGGCCTAAGATAATCTTTTTTTTTTTTCATCAAACATTTGGGCAATATAGTGTGTTTTAGTGCATTAAAATTTAAAAAAGTGTGTTTTTTCCCCAAAAAATGCGTTTGAAAAATCGCTGCGCAAATACTGTATTAAAAAAAAATTAAACACCCACCATTTTAATCTGTAGGGCATTTGCTTTAAAAGAATATATAATGTTTGGGGGTTCAAAGTAATTTTCTTGCAAAAAAAAAATAATTTTTTCATGTAAACAAAAAGTGTCAGAAAGGGCTTTGTCTTCAAGTGGTTAGAAGAGTGGGTGATGTGTGACATAAGCTTCTAAATGCTGTGCATAAAATGCCAGGACAGTTCAAACCCCCCCCCCCCAAATGACCCCATTTTGGAAAGTAGACACCCTAAGCTATTTGCTGAGAGGCATGTCGAGTCCATGGAATATTTTATATTGTGACACAAGTTGCGGGAAAGAGACACATTTTTTTTTTTTGCACAAAGTTGTCATTAAATGATATATTGCTCAAACATGCCATGGGAATATGTGAAATTACACCCCAAAATACATTTTGTTGCTTCTCCTGAGTATGGGGATACCACATGTGTGAGACTTTTTTGGAGCCTAGCCTCGTACGGGACCCCGAAAACCAAGGACCGCCTTCAGGCTTTCTAAGGACGTAAATTTTTGATTTCACTCTTCACTGCCTATCACAGTTTCGGAGGCCATGGAATGCCCAGGTGGCACAAAACCCCCCCCCAAATGACCCCATTTTGGAAAGTAGACACTCCAAGCTATTTGCTGAGAGGTATAGTGAGTATTTTGCAGACCTCACTTTTTGTCACAAAGTTTTGAAAATTGAAAAAAGAAAAAAAAAATTTTTTTCTTATCTTTCTTCATTTTCAAAAACAAATGAGAGCTGCAAAATACTCACCATGCCTCTCAGCAAATAGCTTGGGGTGTCTACTTTCCAAAATGGGGTCATTTGGGGGGGTTTGTGCCACCAGAGCATTCCATGGCCTCCGAAACTGTGATAGGCAGTGAAGAGTGAAATCAAAAATTTACACCCTTAGAAACCCTGAAGGCGGTGATTGGTTTTCGGGGCCCCGTACGCGGCTAGGCTCCTAAAAAGTCCCACACATGTGGTATCCTCATACTCAGGAGAAGCAGCTAAATGTATTTTGGGGTGCAATTCCACAAATGCCCATGGCCTGTGTGAGCAATATATCATTTAGTGACAACTTTGTGCAAAAAAAAAAAAATTTGTCACTTTCCCGCATTTTGTGTCAAAAGATAAAATATACCATGGACTCAACATGCCTCAAAGCAAATAGCTTGGGGTGTCTACTTTCCAAAATGGGGTCATTTGGGGGTGGGGGGTTATGCCATCTGGGCATTTTATGGCCTTCAAAACTGTGATAGGTAGTGAGGAGTAAAATCCAAAAGTTTACGCCCTTAGAAATCCTGAAGGCAGTGATTGGTTTTCGGGGCCCCGTACGCGGCTAGGCTCCCAAAAAGCCCCACATGTGGTATCCCCGTACTCAGGAGAAGCAGCTGAATATATTTTGGGGTGCAATTCCACATATGCCCATGGCCTGTGTGAGCAATATATCATTTAGTGACAACTTTTTGTAATTTTTTTTTTTTGTCATTATTCAATCACTTGGGACAAAAAAAATGAATATTCAATGGGCTCAACATGCCTCTCAGCAATTTCCTTGGGGTGTCTACTTTCCAAAATGGGTCATTTGTGGGGGTTTTGTACTGCCCTGCCATTTTAGCACCTCAAGAAATGACATAGGCAGTCATAAATTAAAGGCTGTGTAAATTCAAGAAAATGTACCCTAGTTTGTAGGCGCTATAACTTTTGCGCAAACCAATAAATATACACTTATTGACATTTTTTTTACCAAAGACATGTGCCCGAATACATTTTGGCCTAAATGTATGACTAAAATTGAGTTTATTGGATTTTTTTTTATAACAAAAAGTAGAAAATATCATTTTTTTTCAAAATTTTCGGTCTTTTTCCGTTTATAGCGCAAAAAATAAAAACGGCAGAGGTGATCAAATACCATCAAAAGAAAGCTCTATTTGTGGGAAGAAAAGGACGCAAATTTTGTTTGGGTATAACATTGCATGACCGTGCAATTAGCAGTTAAAGCGACGCAGTGCCAAATTGTAAAAAGTGCTCTGGTCATTAAGGGGGTAAATCCTTCCGGGGCTGAAGTGGTTAAAAAGCGCTGTACTAAAGATTTATATATATATATATTTCATTACAGTATTATGAACTTAGATCATTGCTGCACCTTCTGTACTTTCTGGTCTTTGACTTGCACTGCAAAAGTATAAATATACCTGAAATTATTGGCACCTTCTGTACAGTTCTTGAGGAACAAAATATTAGCCATACTGGATTTTTTCATTTTTTCAGCCAATTGTTGCTTCCAAGGCTATTTTTTTTATCAGAGAACAAGTGCAGGTACTCTTCACTCCCCCCCCCCTTTTCCAAATGCTTGTGGAAGTGGCCAAAAGTGGGCTTAGTCAAACAATTGTGGGTGTTGCTTTATGGCGTATGGCTTGTAGCATTCTGCCCTTTGCTATACATTTTCACAAAATAGGGCTTGGGAGCACGCTGAAGAGTAAGCAGAAGCTACATAAACCCCATCTTTGATGTCAGTGGCTTGGTGTCAGTGGGATTAATAATAACTTCCAGAACAGGTGTCATTGGCTGCAAAAACAGCCAGTATTGGTGTCACTAGGATTACCTATTTAGAAACAGGACTCCAAGCTTTTTTTTATGTAGAGGTGTGTCCAAATCCCAAGTATCGTTGTACTTCCAGCCGCAGTAGATTAGAGAGTTGCAACTCTCATGCAGCGAAGTGTCATTTATACACCCCCCCCTCTCCCCTTGGCCATACAGAGGGAGCTGTGAAATAGAAAATAGAAAGAAGATCAAATGACCTTGAAAAGCAATTTGTAATGAAATCAAGATGAAATATCCTAAAAAGGCAGAACTGAGGCTGGGTTAGGGCTCCGTAGCATAGAATAGAATATTAGAACTGAAGATCCAGAAACACAATGATATGGTAACTTTAAGGATTGATGGGGCTACAGGAGAATGCTATATTGATTTAAGCTGAAATGTATGTTTGCTGGCAGGGCAGCAGGGGGTTGCTGTGCCAGTAGAGACAGGAAAACCGATTAGTGATGAAGGGCTGCAAAGAGAGGATTTACGGAAATAGGGGCGCTAAATAGAGAAAAAGTGTCAATTTCATTAGGAAAGGTATATAGGACAAATGTACAGAGCGACTGGGGAGATCCTGTGTAACATGGTGCAAATCTGTAGCGAAACATCACAGATATCCCAGTTGGGGAAGAGATACCTTTAAACAGGGTGGATAAATGAATGAAAAAACAAACAGTGGTAGCATGTAGTGGAATGGCTTGGCATATAGCAGAAGGTGATGGTATGGGGCTGTGAAAGGTGTGCAGTGATAACTAGGCTACAGGAGTGAGCAGTGTGGGGCTGAGGGACTGAAAGGATTGTGCACTTTCTTGGGAAGTTGATCAGTGTCAGAGTTAGCTGGAGTTAAGTAGCAGCTGGCAGGATCTTATTGAAGTTGCTAGGTAAACAACCAACAGTATGCTTGGTAGCTCCTACAAAATCAGAAGTATGGGATAGGACCTGTGCTTGGAAGTCTTGGTGTGTTGTGGCAAAAAAAGATTGTCTGGCTGTTTCTCCCTAGATAGGTTTCTCCCTAGATAGGTCTGTGCTAGATATATATAGTCTCTCCATCTGCCTTCATCAATTAACTAGCAACATAAGGATGTTCATCTCTGTAATGATCATTCTATATAGGGTAATAGAATCAAACCACCATCTAGTGTCTATGGCTAGCTTAATCCCTTAGTGACTGAAGGTAAAACAAATATTAATGCTTGAACATAATTTTGCAACTTTGACCTGCGTTAGTAAAACTGTGTATATCATGTCAACTACCGTATTGACGTATAACACGCACTTTTTCCTCCTTGAAATAGGGGGGAAATTGGGTGTGCATGTTATACGCTGATATAGGCTGCCACGGAGGGGAAGGAGAGAATGAGCGCCGCCGAAATAGACAGAGCCGGATCTCCTGTGTACTCGGCTCAGCTCGCAGTCACGCCCAGCCCCGCCCCCTGGACGGCTTCTAGCATTGACGTCCCGCATTGGATCGGTGTTATGTCCATCATAGGATCCAGGAAAAGGGGTGGGACTGTGTGTAACGCCGAGCCGAGTACACAGGAGATCCGGCTCTGTCTATTCTGGCAATGGTAAGGCTGCAGATGGAAACTGATCAGGCTGCAGTAATGAGCAAGGCTGCAGATGGGCATTGATCAGACTGCAGTGATGAGCAAGGCTGCAGATGGGCACTGATCAGGCTGCAATGATGGGCAAGGCTGCAGATGGGTACTGATCAGGCTGCAATGATGGGCAGGGCTGCAGATGGACACTGATTAGGCTGCAATGATGGGCAAGGCTGCAGATGTGCACTGATCAGACTGCAATGATGGGCAATGGCGAGGCTGCAGATGGGCACTGATTAGGCTGCAGTGATGGGCAATGGCGAGGCTGCAGATGGGACCTGATCAAGCTGCAATGATGAGCAATGGCGAGGCTGCAGATAGGCACTGATCAGACTGCAATGATGGGCAATGGCGAGGTTGCAGATGGTCACTGATCAGGCATCATTAATGGGTAATGGCGAGGCTGCAGATGGGCACTGATGAGGCTGCATTGCTGGGAACTGACCCTTATTTTGCTTCAAAATTAATTATTTAAAAATGTAACTTTTTTTCCTGAAACTTCTCTCTAAAATGAAGGTGCGTGTTATATACCGATAAATATGGTACTTTGTGCATCCAAGCAAATTATATCTTGTTTTTGTTTTTTTCTGGACAAATTGGGCTTTTTTGGTGGTAAATGGTAATGTATATCTCCTGATTTATTTATTTTTATTATTATCAAATGAGAACTGGCCCAAAATAGTAATATATATATATATATATATATATATATATATATATATATATATATATATATATATATATATTAAAATTTAGCTGTATATTTCTTGCTGCTACCATGACCTATATCCAAACCAACAAAACAACCCAAAATAAATTCTCCTACTCCTGACAATCTGAGCGATACTACATACTGTATGTGCATGTTAGTTCTTGATACAATGTATCTTTCTCTCCATTCAGAAGAGAAAGGAAACACAGTGGTGGGTTATACAGTGACTGATCACTGTGATATTCAATCAGAAGCTATCACAGCCATCAGTTGGACAGAAACCGGGAGTCCCGGGTGCAGACTGTTAGTGCGCCCTCACGGATAAAGACCTACTTCTGTGAGGCTGCATATCTGCATACTGTCGGTGGGGAGGGGTTAACATTGGTTTACTAAAGCTGGAGCGTGCAAAATCTGGTGTAGCTGTGCATAGAAACCAATCAGCTTCCAGGTTTTTTTTTTGTCAAAGCTTAATTGAACAAGCTAAAGATAGAAGCTGACTGGCTACCATGCACAGCTGCACCAGATTTTGCACTCTCCGGTTTTAATAAATCAACCCCACTGTTTTTACATATCTGTCATGATAAGGGTATAAAAAAAAGAGAAAACAGGTTCCATGTCAAAACGTTTAATTTATTGTGAACTAGAAAGGGAAGCCTTCACATAAACAGTAGTCATCCTCCTGGGAATATGCCCTTTTCCTGATCCATGAAAGGTCAATTGTTGTAAAACTTGACTCCAGCAAAAACATATTTTTAGGTTTAGCAGGAGTGGGGAAGAGTTATATCCCCTGTTAGGTTTGTATTGCTGTTTGGGCCCCCATTCAGGAAATCACTTCTTGTTTTGGTAACAACTCAGGAAGAGATCCCCTCAGCTTAGGCATAGATGACAACAAAAATAACTTCTTGCTCTTCTTCACTTTACTGTTAAAAATACCTTTATTCCAGTTTCTGACATATTTATTGTTTCATTGACTACAGTGGAAGTAATGTGCAATGTTCTCTTTTAATAAGGAACCAGTGGTAACAATTTGACAACCCTTCCCCATTCTGTACAAAACTTAACACGTAGTTTGGGCTGAAAATCTTCTTTAGAATGGACTTAATGATGTCAAGCTCTTGATGAAGGACCTGCTGTTTGACAACAACCTTAGGCCTGTTTCACAAGGTCTTTAGCTTGTATAAGAGCAATGTGAACAGCGAACTTTGATGAAACGTTCAGCAAACGTTTGCAAAGCTTTCTGCAAGCTTTGAGTAACTTTCTCTAAAGCCCCATACACACTATCAGATTTTCTGCTGATTTTTGTCTTCAGATTTACCAAAACCATGTAGTGCAAGGGCCTGCCTGATTGCATACAAATTGAAACTCACTAAAGTTTGACCTAATATTATATGGTTTTGGTAAATCTGAAGACAAAAATCAGCAGAGAATCTGATAGTGTGTATAGGGCTTAAGACTTTACATGGCCATTCAGCTCCTGTTTTGAAATTTTATACAGAGATATTAAAGAGAGTGCTGATTGCCATTTTAAACAAGCTTCCAGCAGGCTTTGAATAAGCTTCAAGTAGTACTGAAGCCTTGCTAGCAGCTTGTTTAAAGTCAGCACTCCAGGGCCAGACTTATCATTGAGCTTGACTGGGCTCAAGCCCATGGGCCCCATCCAATAGGGGGCTTCGTGGGCAGGGCCGGATCCACGGCAAACTCCCGCCCACTAGCCAGCCCGTTTCGTCGGCACCGCTGCTTATTTCACTGGGGACCGATCGGGCTTGTGTACGCCTACTTCCTGGTAGAGGTGGAATGCATGATAGGGCGGACATGATGTCATCAGCCGGAAATGATGGCTGCGTTGCCTCCCATGTCTTGCATCATTTCTGGCTGATTACATCACGTCCGTCTTATCATGTGTTCCACCGCTACCAGGAAGTGGGAGTACACAAGTCCGATCGGTCCCCGTGAAATAAGCAGCGGTGCCGGTGGCAGGCGACATGGCAAGTGACACCCTGCATCAGCTGACAAGTGACACCCTGCATCTGCTGACAAGTAACGTGACAAGTGACACCCTGTATCCGCTGACAAGTGATGTGACAAGTGATACCCTGTATCCGCTGACAAGTGATGTGACAAGTGACACCCTGTATCCGCTGACAAGTGATGTGACAAGTGACACCCTGTATCCGCTGACAAGTGATGTGACAAGTGACACCCTGCATCCGCTGACAAGTAACGTGGCAAGTGACACCCTGTATCCACTGACAAGTGACATGGCTAGTGACACCCTGTATCCGCTGACAAGTGATGTGACAAGTGACACCCTGTATCCACTGACAAGTGATGTGACAAGTGACACCCTGTATCCGCTGACAAGTGATGTGACAAGTGACACCCTGTATCCGCTGACAAGTGATGTGACAAGTGACACCCTGCATCCGCTGACAAGTAACGTGGCAAGTGACAATCCGCATCTGAAGGCAGGTGACGTTGGCAAGTGACACGCTCAGGCTCTGACTGATTCTGCTTATGGTGAGTTGAACTATTTTATTTTATATAACAATGTAATAATAAAAATATTGCACTTCAATCATTTTTTTTGCGATACAGCACTGTGTCGATTTAACTGACAATTGCACAGTTGTGTGATGCTGTATCCAATTACTCTACTCTCGGCTCTGCTCGGGACTGCGAGAGGACCCGAGAGCCGCCGATAGGACCCGAGAGCCACCGAGATACACAGGACTCTGCTGCAGATGGATGGACAAGGCTGCAGATGGACACTGATAAGGCTGCATTGATGGGCATTTAAATGTAAGTTTTTTTCTTAAACTTCCCTCCTAAAAGTTTTTTTCCTTAAAATTCCCTCCTAAACTTGGGGTGCGTGTTATACGCTGATAAATACGGTAATGTATAGAAGGTAGGTAGGGCCCGAAAGTGACTCAAGCCCAGGGGCCCCTACCACCCTAAGTCCTGCCCTGCAGCACTCCAATTAGGATTTGTGTTCAACATTTACAAACTGGAGTTGAATGGTACTTAAAAGCTTCAACAAAATTTGAGACAGCTCTGCAAATGCTTTGTAAAAGTCTACTGTTCACACTGCTCTTATTCAAGCAGATGCCTGTGTTAAACAGGCATATGAAGACCTATTTCACTGAATAAAATTGCAGGCATTGCTGCATTTGAATATGTAGTGCAGTTGGTTTGATTACTTTCAGTTGCACAGGTTCCTCTCCTGCACAGAAATTTCTGATTTTGATTTCATTGCAAAGTGATGCCCCTCCCTCCAGCCATGATCTGCTTGTATTGCATAAGAAAGCACAGAGACCCATCTATGACAGCACTGGGTCTAAAATAAGGCATGTAAAGAAAATGGCAAGGGTTTATGTAAAAATGTATTTACCATGTTTATGTGGGGGGAAATGAGGAACCAGGAAAGGAGAAATACAAGTAGATTAAACGCTTTACATTCTTTCATCTTTTATTGCCTGAGATGTAATGTAGGGGACAGTCCATTTGGCCAATGATAATTAACATCAGTACTTGATGAGCAATCCATTATGATAATTGGTGGAGCATCTATAAACTAAAGTAACTGTCGTCTATTAGTAGAAAGACTACTATTTATGTAGATACTCCCCCTTCCCATTTGCCTCATCCACGTAAACTGATACGTTCTGCTAGAGAGTTTGTGCTATGAAAAACAACAGACTTTCTGTCTGGATTACCAGATGAAAATAGAAGAAAGAAAGCCTAAAAAAAGGAAACTAATGTAGCCATCACATCCAAGAATGTGTAAGCTGCAGTATAATAAATGTTTGCTTTTGGGTTTAACACTGCTTTAAATTAAAGTGGAACTTCACTTATGAAGAGGAGGGTGTCTCTTGCCCCCCCTTCACCCCCTTTCCTTCCTGGGACCATCTCACATGTCCAAGAAGGCTGCAGGACCATTCACAAAGTGCTGCACGAGTACTTATATGTGCAGTGGGGAGTCAGCTGTGGTTCCTCAGGAAGCCACAGCCAGCTCCCATATCCAATATGGTGGTGCTAGGAACCCACAGCAGTAAGAAGAACTGGCTGCAGAAGGACAGCACTGGTCCCCAGTCACTGATAAGTACCTGATTTTCTGATTTTTAAAAATCAGCAGCTACAGTATTTGTATCAAGCTGAAGTTCCTCTTTAATCAAATAATTGTAACCTCTGTTCAAATGAGCATAATATGAACAATTCCACCACAGCTTACAGAATGTATTAAACCTGTACATTTTCTATACATTTGCTTTATTTACATTCCTGATTTTATGTTTACATCTCATGAAGCTAAAGTGATTCAGAAACACGAAGCATTTTTGCCTGCTCATGATTACAGCTGGTCTTTTTTGTATAAGGCAGCCCAGAATGCATTGCAGAATTGTGTTTTCCAACACTTCCCATCAGCAAAATGGTAGATAATTGGCACTGAACACAGTAGGGTCAAGTTTTGCCGATCTGAACATTGGCTGGTGATGTATTAACCCAGATTATAATATTCCTGACGTAAAAAAAAGAGATGGGAAGAAAATTAAACATCTAGTTATGCATACTGTGTCTGCACAATGTCCTGCATACACTGCATGTGTTAGAATCTCTTCTCAGTTCTTTTTTTTAATCTTTTATTCATGGCATTGCAGGTGATGAAAAATTTATGCCTTGAGTCTGGCAGTGAAATAAATGCAAAATGAAAACAGAAGCGGTTTATCCTGACAGCTTAAATATCTTTATCTAGCATATGGCTGCACAGTAAAAATCACTAGGTGACTTTTAAAATTCCCCTTTTGCAGAAAATATCAAGAATCCTACAATGATAAATACATTTATCTATCCCGTATATCAGTAGAAATACAAAATAGGCTAATAACGTGATTCTATCAATTAGCTCCTCACATTTAGAAAACAGGATATTTTCCAGCGAACAAAGATGTCTGGCAGCACGAAGGCCTGGGGTGAGTGCACGTTGTTCCTCTGTTTATTTACAATGATGTGCAATGTAGAACACCAATAAAAATGCACAATACTACATGTGGAAGGTGCATCATCTGTCGTCTTAGTGGCTTATCTGTATGTAAAACAACAGCAGTACTGCCAAGATTTCTTTAGCTTTACACTTGTTAGTTTGTTTTTTTTTTCGTTTTTCTTTTCGTTTTGTATGTCTTCTGTTACTTCAATGGGACACTAAGTCAATAAAGTCCATTGGACATTTTGGAGAATAAACAAAGTGTTCTGAAGAATGGTAAATAAGGGTCGGGAGCTTAGGCACTGCCTTTTAGAAGGGATAACACCAAAGCCCAGTTGAAGGTAAAAGAGAAATATGCCCAAAGCTTTTTTGGCCATACTGTTTATATAATTTTTGCTCTCCTGTGACCTGACTAATGCTTGCTATTAGCTGACTTGGAAGAACCACTCCAGGCTCTGGAAGAATCCCACAATATTATCTGCATCCACCCAGTTGCCTGACTGACAGCTGGCTTCACCTCTCAGTATGAGCATGTGGCTGACAGCCACGGCCAGCTGCATCCACCCCCTTCCTTGCCTTGCCCTCCAATAGGTGCTGAAGCAGCTGATTGGAGAGCAGTAACTGACAGGACACCAGTGCTTTCAGTATTTTGCAACATACTGGTCAGACACAACCCTTTTCTTCATCTGCAATACGATTCTCTGTGAGATCACTTGTACTGAATGGTGTAGCCATTACTTAACTATGTCAGCATAGAGCACTGAAGGGGATGACATGTAGAAACATTTTTACTGAGAGAAAAGGGTATTTTAAGGAATTTCTAAACAAAAATGAATCATAAATCATGACATGTAGGTATTCACGACACGAAGATAGACAAAGGTGTGAAGCTCAATTGAGTTTTAGGCCCAGCCTTCCTACCCATTTTGTATTTGATATCTATAAAGCTCTTGAATTGTGGAGGAGTGTTGGTCAATATTCTAAATTGAATAGCTAATTTGCTGTGTTATGGCTATTACACAGCCAACTATGGGGCACACACAGGACAGGAATTAGAGCAACTCTGTGGCCATCATAAGGAAAAAGGACCTACATGCCTGCTCAAATTTCTTCTACAGAAAATCCAGTGTGCTCTTCTATGTTAATATTGACCATCTTGCCTGATTGACAGCCTAGACCTGCCCCCCTCTGACATCCAGTGCTTCACTATTGCTTAGTGAGATAGCCCATCATATCAATAGTTTATTAGAGAGGCAAATGAGAGGACAGGACAAGACTCTTGACATGAAAAGCCAGTCCTGATTTAAATAGCAAAGTATCTGGGATTCACATGATACTGCAAGATACCACCAGGCATGTGTGTGTTGCCGCAACGCATAGATGTAAATTGCCCCTTATATTTAGCTAATTCTGGGTCATCCTCAAACACTATTAATGTATTTGATCAGTACATAGGCTCCATTGACCTAAATCACAAAGTTCTAACTTTAGATTGTTTCCCACCCACCTATGACACAGCCAGCGTGCCCTTTATCTGAACACAGAATGTTTGCAAGGGCTGTAAACTTGTGTCAGAAGAAAACAAACCATCTCCCTTCCTTCCCAGTGTATAGCAGTTACCCTATGCATTTCCTTACCTTTCTTGCCCAATGCCCCCATTTCTGGTGCAGCTGCAGCTGCAGCTGAAAATCTAGGCAAATACTATCTATACTCTGATTCCCTGATGGCTGGTTGCACTTGCCTTGGGATGCTGTTGTAGATATGGTGTGCTGGGTTGGTATCTCTGAGAAGGAAGGGCAGGCTAGCATTTATTTTTTTTAACTTTTTTGAGCCTTGCAGTGCTCATATGAAAAGACAGTGCTTGACCTGTATGATTCGTTTTCACTAGGCTGTACTAGATGTAAAACCAGAATAACTTTATTAATGCATGTGAATAAGGTGTTAACATCGCCAGGGAAAACTTTGAGGTGTTAATAATATCTAAAAAATGCCCCACTTTTATAAATCCAGCGATATAATCATACAGTATAGCAGGTGATAACGCTTGAAATTGTTTTAATACAACTTAGTGCATCCAGGTCTTAAGTTCAGTAGAACACCAGGAATGATGATAGTATATGCAGAAGCCTCATTAGAAAAGAAAACAGATGATCTACCTGCTGTTTGTACCAATCACAATGCTAAGAACCTGAGAGATGTGCTGTGTTTCTGGTTATATTGGCTGGTTGGTCTGTCTGTCTGTCATTCTCCTGTCTGCAGAAGACTCCTGTTTTTGTTGTATATCAGACTCCCATCTCTCCATTAAATCACAGTTTTTCCCTCAGAATACAGTAGTTCACAGCAAATGCACATTATTACAGTCATGGTAGCCACGTTCATTTTGGATTTAGAGCACAAAACAAATATTTTGTTATTTATAAAGTCACATAGTGGTTAACTAATGTTTCACATACAGTTGTGCTCATAAGTTTACATACCCTGGCAGAATTTATGATTTCTTGGACATTTTTCAGAGAATATGAATGATAACACATGGCTAGTGTTTGGCTGAAGCCATTTATCATCAAGGAGCTGTGTTTACTCTTTTTAAATCATAATGACAACAGAAACTACCCAAATGACCCTGATCAAAAGTTTACATACCCTGGTGATTTTGGCCTGATAACGTGCACACAAGTTGACACAAAGGGGTTTGAATGGCTATTAAAGGTAACCATCCTCACCTGTGATCTGTTTGCTTGTAATTAGTGTGTGTGTATAAAAGGTCAATGAGTTTCTGGACTCCTGACAGACCCTTGCATCTTTCATCCAGGGCTGCACTGACGTTTCTGGATTCTGAGTCATAGGGAAAGCAAAAGAATTGTCAAAGGATCTGTGGGAAAAGGTAGTTGAACTGTATAAAACAGAAAAGGAATATAAAAAGATATCCAAGGAATTGAGAATGCCAATCAGCGGTGTTCAAACTCTAATCAAGAAGTGGAAAAAGAGGGGTTCTGTTGAAACCAAACCATGGTCAGGTAGACCAACTAAAATTTCAGCCACAACTGCCAGGAAAATTGTTCAGAATTCAAATAAAAACCCACAAATAACTTCAGGTGAAATACAGGACTCTGAAAACATGTGGTGTGGTTGTTTCAAGATGCACAATAAGGAGGCATGTGAAGAAAGATGTGCTGAATGGTTGAGTCGCCAGAAGAAAGCCATTATTATGCAAATGCCACAAAGTATACCACTTACAATATGCCAAACAGCACAGAGACAAGCCTCAAACCTTCTGGCACAAAGTCATTTGGAGTGATAAGACCAAAATTTAGCTTTTTGGCCACAACCATAAACGCTACATTTGGAGAGGAGTCAACAAGGCCTATGATGAAAGGTACACCATTCCTACTGTGAAACACTGAGGTGGATCACTGATGTTTTGGGCATGTGTGAGCTACAAAGGCACAGGAAATTTGGTCAAAATTGATGGCAAGATGAATGCAGTATATTATCAAAAAATACTGGAGGAACATTTGCATTCATCAGCCAGGAAGCTGCGCATGGGACCTACTTGGACATTCCAACATGAAAATGATCCAAAACACAAGGCCAATTTGACCTGTCATTGGCTACAGCAGAATGAAGTGGTTCTGGAGTGGCCATCTTAGTCTCCTGACCTCAATATCATCGAGCCACTCTGGAGAGATCTCAAACGTGCAGTTCATGCCAGACAGACCAAGAATTTACAGAAACTGGAGGCTTTTTGCCAGGAGAAATGGGCAGCTTTACCATCTGAGAACATAAAGAGCCTCATGCACAAATACCACAAAAGACTTCAAACTGTCATTGATGTTAAAGGGGGCAATACACGGTATTAGGAACTGGGGTATATAAACTTTTGATCAGGGTCATTTGGGTAGTTTGTGTTGTCATTATGATTTAAAAAGAGTAAACACAGTTGATTGATAATAAATGGCTTCAGCCAAACACTAACCATGAGTGAAAGAAAAGTTTTTGTGTTATCATTCATATTCTCTTACCTCCTCTGTGCAAGGGTTTTGCACAGAGTGGCCCCAATCCTCCTTTTCTGGGGTCCCCCCACAGCGTTCCTGGCTCCTCCTCTTCGAGTGTCCCTACAGAGAGACGCTTTCCATGGGGGCACTTGTGCGGGCGGGACACAGACAGCAGGACTCGCCCCCGCCCCCCGGCTCCCATGTCACTGGATTTGATTAACAGCAGCGGGAGCCAATCCATCTATCCAATGAGGACTCAAGACAGTGGCTGGAGCTGCTGTGCTCTTCCCTGACGCTGGAATGATCGGGCTCAGGTAAGAAAAAGGGGGGGTGGGGGTCTGGGGGGGGTGCTGCAGTACAAAAGGTTTTTCACCTTAATGCATAGAATGCATTAAGGTGAAAAATCGTGAGGGTTTACAAATCCTCTAATTGTCTCTTTGTGCTGCCCCTCCCTGTCTTAATCTGTGTGTTACAGTACATGGGATGGCAAGAAGCTGATACTAAGTCATAATCAGGTACTTACACTCATTGCTTTCAAAAATGTACTTAGCAGAACTAAGCTCAGTTGCCAGTATTCAGTGCTTTTGAAATACGGTTATACACACAATATTTGCTCATTATGGCACTTACCTAAAAAAGGGACCCCACCAGCTTTGTGGCAGTCTCCCTCTGTGTTCTGTTGCTGCTACTGTTGCCGCTGCTCTCTGCTTTAATCTGCTGTTTCAGATTCCAGTGTATGTTAGGGGATTTAGGGGGTTATTTACGAAAGGCAAATCCACTTTGCACTACAAGCGCACTTGAAAGTGCAGTCGCTGTAAATCTGAGGGGTAGATCTGAAATGTGGTGAAGCTCTGCTGATTTTATCATCTAATAATGTGCAAGATGCTGTTCTTTATTTTCCTTGCATGCCCCCCTCGGATCTACAGCGACTGCACTTCTAAGTGCACTTGCAGTGCACTTATTGCCTTTCGTAAACAACCCCCAATGTCTCTCATTGACTAAACTGCTTGCTGCCTGGCCACAGTACATTTACTGTGGCAGGGCAGCACGGGCAGGCTGGATGACATACATGTACAGTACATCATCCAGCCTGTTCTAGGTTAGGAGCGTGCATGCGCATGCCCCTTGCTAATCCAGAATGTCACTGGCTACAGCAGGATTTTGTCAGAAAATCACAGCCAATGATGTATGGCCGGGACCTGCTGATTGGCTGTAGCCAATCACAGCACAGAGCCCTGTGTGTACATAGACACAGGGCTCTGTACACAAATCAGTGATCTGGTTGTTTCTTCTCCCTGCAAAGCAGAGAGAAAAAAGAGCCAGAACTGCTAGTAAAAGCATCACACATAACACACATTACACATTGTTAGGCACACAGTTAACCCCTTGATTGCCCTTAGATGTTAACCCCTTCCCAGCCAGTGTTATTAGTACAGTGTTGGTGTACAGTATTATCACTGATCACTGTATTCGTGTCACTAACAACATCAGTGTCAGTTGGTATAAATCCCTGATCACTGCCAATACATTACAGCATCTGTAACTGCATACATTCCAGTATATATACCATAGTTTGTAGACACAATAACTTTAACACAAACCAACTATTATACACTTATTGGGATTTTTTTTACTAAAGACATCTGGCAGAATACATTTTGCCCTAAATTTATGAAGAAATTTGATTTTTTACATTTTTTTTATCGGATAGGTTTTATAACAGAAAGTAGAAAATATAATTTTTTTTCAAAATGTTTGGTATTTTTTCATTTATATAATACATTTTTTTAATAGGTGATAAAATAACACCAGAAGAAAGCTCTATTTGTGTGAAAATAAATAAATAAATGTATTTATTTATCGGCGTATAACACGCACAGGTGTATAACAAGCACTTTCATTTTAAGAGGGAAGTTTCAGTCTCAAACTTACATTTTAAATAAAGAACTTTGAAGCAAAATAAGGGTCAGTGCCCATCAATGCAGCCTTTCTAATGCCCATCTGCAGCCTCACTAGTGCCCATCTGCAGCCTCACAATTGTCCATCAATGCAGCCTGATCAATGCTCATCTGCAGCCTCACAAGTGCCATCAATGCAGGCCTCTTTAATACAAAGTCCCGCCTCCTGGACTGACTTTTATGATAGACAGAACACTGGTCCAATGCCGGCCCAGGAGACGGGACTTCCTATTACAGAGGCTGCTGAGTAAACAGGAGATTCTGTTTGTATGTAATCTGATGGCGCACGTCCAGCACCCCCTCCCCATCCCCTCCGAGGCAACCCAAATTGAAGTATCCGTGTATAACATGCACACACTATTTGGACCCCATTTTTAGGGTGAAAAAGTGCGTGCTATACGCCAATAAATGTGGTATATAAATTTATAATAATATAAAGTATCACAGTGCTGTATAGTAAAACATGGTTTGGTCATGAAGGGGGTAAGCGTTCTGGAGGTCAAGTGGTTAATAAGCCACTGGATAGATATGCCACTCTTGTCTCTGAGATGTGGGCTCATTCATGTACTTGGGCAGTTGGTGGCTTAGTGGCTACTGGCTAACACTTCCAATTTGTAGCCCTAGGGTCTTTGGTTTAAATCCCAACCACAGCACTACCTTTATGTGTTCTCCTTGTGCTTGCGTGGTTACCCCAGTTTCCTCCCACAGTCCAATGACATACTGGTAGGTCAATTGGCTCCTGTCTAAACTGGCCCTACTATGTGTATGTATAGTATGTAAGTGAGGTAGGGACTTTAGATTGTAAGCTGCTTGAGGGCAGAGACTGACGTAAACACACAATATATGTAAAGCATTAAGCATAAATTGTCAGCACTATATAAATAGCTGCAATAAATAACAATTCTACTTCAAATCATATGTTTTCCACAAAGAGACAAATGGCACCCAGGCTTTGCTCTGCAATAGCTGTTGGAAAAAATAGAACTGTAAACTTTGTATTTTTCAATCCCAGACCCCACAGATGTATATAAAGATCAATGGTGATTCAGCTCACCAGTATCCACCAAAAACTGAAATATAGTAATGGAGTTAACTTTTAAGCATAGCTAAATTTATTGTTCTAAATTCTCACCAATTTAATGCTCTCTGCCATTGAGAAGCCTGTTCCAAAATATAGGTATATAGCCACATGTCCCTGAAGATAGCATTCATCTTCTTGTGAGCTTATCATGTTACATATCCTTATGTAATGCACATACTGTAACAGTCCTTTTCCTTATCTATGGTTGTTATGAAAGCGTGATAAGATTCGTGTGTCCCCTGAGTCCATGATGCGCTGGTTTTTATAGTTACAGAGAAAATCATTGTCAGATGTAACAAGCCAGAAGGACACGGATTGCCATTTATGATTCATGATATTGTCATAAATATCAAGTTTATGGAAATAAGTCTATATTATTATATGAATCCGTATGCAAGGCTGTATTTATAATTAGTTGTGTAAGTCACATGCCTAGAGGGTGTTTATAGTATTAGCAATGGTAAGTCTATCCACTGCATTGCTGTTTCCATACATTGACTGTTATACATCTATTTAAAAAATATATTGAAACGGGTCTGGTGATGTCATTTTAAGTTGTTTCTGGGTATATGCTCCAGCTGGAAATATGAAAAAGGTCTGTGTTGACGGTGCAGTGCATTACACAAGAGCTTATATATATATATATATATATATATATATATATATATATATATATATATATATTTATGTGTTAAAGGCCAAACATAAAGCAAGAGGCACATCAAAATAAAAAGCAATACATATGTGTGAAAGCTACCATACCATGACTTAATTTTATAATAAACCCTTTGACTGCATTGGGTTGCTTTAAACATCACAAGGATTAATTTGCGCAGTACAATAGTGAAAAGACATGCACTCTAATTTTGCACCTGTGTTTATATTTAGTTTGAGTTTTTAAAATTATTTTATGAGGTTTTTTTTTATTTAACTTTATTTTTTCTCCTTCACTGGGCAGCAATATACACAAGGGATGACCAGTCAATTTAAGGAGATATCAGAGATCACAGGGCTTTTGACCTCTATTTCTCCCTCACATCTGGCACAGAACATAAACCTGTAAGTACTTAGACCTGGACACTCCGGGTTCATTCATAGATAGCTAAAAAGGAGATTAGTCAGCAGGATAGGTCCAATCATAGGATGTGTTTGGCAGGCACCCTCTGAAAAGATTTTAGGACCAAAACACAGACACAAATGAAACCAGAGAATCTAGAATTGGGGAAAACAGATGCCATCAAGGGCATATTCCCATAAAAATTGAAAAAAGAAGGGAGTAAAGCTTATTCATAATTGGATCAATGTCTATATATGATGCATTGCATAAGTTTGGACTTGTCCATTCCAATAGGTATTAGGAATTCCGAATAGAATAAATGCAGCAGACTTTACACCAAGATAGGAATCATACGGTCTGTGCCACTTGTCTCTCATCAATGGATAAGTAAAGTGAGAAGAATGCTGTTTAAACGCTGGTAGACAGTGCTCATTCAGTATGTATACTGTATATGCAAACTTAATAAGAGAATAAGAGTAGTCCATGAATGCTAAATCTTTAGAACTCAACAGAGTGCCTCAGGTATGGCATAGGTTCCACCAATATGTACTACACAGAGGATCATGGTTCACTCCATCTCCCTTTATATATTGTTCCTTGCACCCAGAGGCATAACAAGGAAAACCTTACATGTATGAAGAAATAAGGATTTTTTCTCATCAAAATTATACTGCATTCAAGCTGGAATGACCTGCTATAGGAATGTCATCCTGAATAGGGAAGAGGATGCTACACGCCATTCAAGGTCCAGCTGCAAAGCTCTCATGGGCCCAACCACATGGGTAGGCCACACACAAAGACATCTTCATGCTAGGTCCCAAGCATTGTAAATGTGGGGACATTGCTAGGCACAACCTCTGACCATGATGTGACAGCACGTGAGCCTGGTGACTGGTCACTGAGGCAATATGTACAGTATTGTGGAAGTACAGGAGGATTACCACATGTTTCTCCATACCCAGAAGTACTGAGATACTTGATGTGGCTGCAGAAGATATAGGTTATAGGATTGGAGGGTGCCTGGTAAGAAATGGGTTAGGGAAGTTAATTTTTTTAACATAGTTTTACTTTAACAAGATTGGACAGAGAGTTAGCTGTATGTAGCAAAGTATATCCACCCATAAAATCAACACTGTTTTGAATGTTTTCTGTACATCTAGGTCACAATATATTCTTTTCAGATTGAGCTCTTGCTCATATGCTTTCCGAAAATTACAGATGTGTTTGTGATATTAAAATACCAATCAATTATTAAACAAATACTGACTATACCTATTATATGGCTGAAAATGCAATGACAAGCATATGCAAGACGTCTGTTTAGGAAGTTGAGTGTGATTTACAGTTGATATAGAAATCACATAGATTACTTTGCAGCATTCAGCACATCACAAACAGTTGAAAAACAAAGCATTGCTGAAAAAATTGTCACATTTAGTGTCATCTTTAGAAGCTTCAGGACAGCTTTTGCAACTTCCTTCATGTAAAGAGAAAATCATTATGCTAATACCATTCAAAGTTCACAAGTGCTTAGCACACAGAAAGCATACTTTACACTTCCTAAAGAACCACCAATTTAAAAAGTACACATTACTCCAGTATTAAAAGTTGACTTTCACAAGCAAGTACATGTACATTTTCTGTGACATTTTAGGGATTTTGGCCGTGATGCATATGAAGCTGTGGTAACACATACTACATGCCAAAAGTGTCTTGGATTGACTCATCAAAGAGAAAAAAAAAATCAAGGATTTATCCAATCAGATGTGATACATACAAATCTGCTGATAAGGAACGTGCTGATAGGAGGAGTGAGCAGAAAAAAAGTATAGCGATAACCCTTTCTGTCTCCTGCTACTTTTTCACTTTTCAGTCAGTAGACTACAAGTTGAGGAAGGACACCTACGTATATATCCTATAACTATAACAGAGAAAGTTCCAAGTTCCGATCCAAGTGGAAGTCCCCCCCCCTGCATTCTTCTGGGACACATCACAGGTCCCGGGAGATTGCGGGACCATTCACAAAGTGCGGAACGGCTCACAGTTGGCAGCTGTAAAGCTGAAAGCAGCATAGCCAGCTGACCACAGTTAGGATTTTGGTGCTTTTTGGAACCCAAGGGCTAGTGAAGACCTAGCCCAAGTGAGGACGGTGCTGGATCCCTAGGTGGGTGTCCTTTTATTAAAAGTCAGCAGCTACAGGATTTGTAGCTGCTGACTTTTATTTATTTATTTTTTTCCAGAATGAACAGCCGCTTTATGCCAGATTTCACCTTGCAGTCGAATGTCTGATTTAAAAGCCTTTTGAGTATGTAGAAGTTTAATTTTGTACGTTAGAGTCACTTTAGTTTTTCACTTACTAAAAGCAGATGACCTATCAAAACTGAGCTTCATCTGCCCCCACACACGTTATGTTAATGGTTGGTTAATTTCACCAGTAGGGAGGCTCAGGAAAAGCACATGGGACCAAACTTTTTTATTTTTACAGGAAAATTGGATTGGATTTGTATATAACTTAATGTACTAAACTGTTAAATCATTATTTGCCATAACAACTATTTTTTTCAGCAGTGGTAGCCAGTAAGAGCTGAAAATAATCACATGGCTGCAAATGACATGTTTTGGCTAATGTCACATATGTAGTATAATAGATTGTATACAGTATCTCACAAAAGTGAGTACACCCCTCACATTTTTTTAAAAATATTTTATTATATCTTTTCATATGATAACATTGAAGAAATGACACTTTGCTACAATGTAAAGTAGTGAGTGTACAGCTTGTATAACAGTGTAAATTTGCTGTCCCCTCAAAATAACAACACACAGCCATTAATGTCTAAACCATTGGCAACAAAAGTGAGAATGAGTGAAAAATGAAGTGAAAATGTCCAAATTGGGCCCTACATTATTTTCCAGCACTGCCTTAAAGCGGGGTTCCACCCAAATTTTGAACATTATCTCTATGCATTCTCTACCTTGCCTAGATGCTGACATGCTGTGTAAAAAAATTTAAATCGCCGTAATTACTTTTTTTTTCTAATCTTCTTAGCACTTCCTGGTTTTCCTCCCATGGGAGTAGGCGTGTTTCTAGCCTCTCCCAGACCTCCCACAGTCCCCTGGGAGCTAGTCTCAGGCATCCCAGCATGCATTGTGCAACAGCATCATCACAACATCTCGGTGAATGCTGGGAGCACAGCATTCACTGCATCCAGGAAATACATGCTTGTGGGCTTCAAATGCCCACAATGAAGATGGAAACCACCTTCAGTGAATTTTATAAGTTATTCTTTACAACGAAACCGGACACAGGCGGACTTATTACACAGAACATGTGAGTAGATAATGATGAGAAGAAAAGTTTTTGAATGAACTCCGAAAAAAAAAAACGATAGATAGGTGGACCCCCGCTTTAACCCTCTTGGGCATGGAGTTCACCAGAGCTTTACAGGTTGCCACTGGGGTCCTCTACCACTCCTCCATGATGACATCACGGTGGATGTTAGAGACCTTGCGCTCCTCCACTTTTCATTTGAGGATGCCCTACATGCCCTACAGATAGGGTTTAGGTCTGGAAACATACTTGGCCAGTCCATCACCTTTACTATCAGCTTCTTTAGCAAGGCAGTGGTCGTCTTGGAGGTATGTTTAGGGTCGTTATCATGTTGGAATACTGCTGCCCTGCGGCCCAGTCTCCAAAGGGAGGGGATTATGCTCTGCTTCAGTATGTCACAGTACATGTTGGCATTCATAGTTCCCTCAATGAACTGTAGCCCCTCAGTGGCAAGTAGGAAAGGAGAAAAAAGGCACGTTACCTAATGCATGAATCAAGATAATAGAGTTTATTCTAAACAAATAGATAAATACAAGGAAAATACTACATGTTCATAAATAAGTTACAATATTCTCATTTGATAAAATAGTAAAAGTTGATGCCCATGCAAGGGTAAGAGCTGAATAAATGTCTAACGCGTTTTGAGGGGTTTTGAGGGTCTGCAGACCGTGACACTCCCACCACCTTGCTTGACTGTAGGCAAGACACACTTGTCTTTGTACTCCTCACCTGGTTGCCGCCACACATGCTTGACACCATCTGAACCAAATAAGTTTATATTGGTATATGGTTCCAGTAATCCATGTCCTTAGTCTGCTTTTCTTCAGCAAACTGTGTGCAGGCTTTCTTTTGCATCATCTTTAGAAGAGGCTTCCTTCTGGAACGACAGCAATACAGACCAATCTGATGCAGTGCGCAGTGTATGGTCTGAGCACTGACAGACTGACCCCCCACCCCTTCAACTTCTGCAGCAATGCTAGCAGCACTCATACATCTATTTCCCAAAGACAACCTCTGGATATGATGCTGAGCACGTGCACTCAACTTCTTTGGTCGACCATGGCGAGGCCTGTTCTGAGTGGAACCTGTCCTGTTAAACCACTGTATGGTCTTGGCCACCATGCTGCAGCTCAGTTTCAGGGTCTTGGCAGTCTACTTATAGCCTAGGCCATCTTTATGTAGAGCGACAATTCTTTTTTTCAGATCCTCTGTGAATTCTTTGCCATGAGGTGCCGTGTTGAACTTCCAGTGACCAGTATGAGAGAGTGAGAGCGATAACACCAAATTTAACACACCTGCCACCCATTCACACCTGAGCCCTTGTAACACTAACGAGTCACATGACACCAGGGAGGGAAAATGGCTAATTGGGCCCAATGTGGACATTTCCACTTAGGGGTTTACTCACTTCTGTTGCCAGCAGTTTAGACATTAATGGCTGTGTGTTGAGTTATTTTGAGGGGGGGCGGCAAATTTACACTGTTATACAAGCTGTACACTCACTACTATACATTGTAGCAAAGTGTAATTTCTTCAGTGTTGTCACATGAAAAGATGTAATAAAATATTTACAAAAATGTGAGGGGTGTACTCACTTTTGTGAGATACTGTATATCTATATCTTTTTGACATATAGCTGAACGTAAAACATTTTTTGTTATATGCTTAAGTTGACTTGCCCAGATTTGCGACTTGCTTATTTACAGGGAGTCAAGTCACAACTGAGCTTAAGAAGGATAATCTGAATATTTAGTCTTAAAATATAACTAAAGACAAAACTATTTTATTTTTATTTTGGATAGAGTGGAGAGGGATTAGAATACCTAAAGTTGTTATTGTTGTCTGTGCCTCCATTAGGGAGATCCACCCTCTATATTAGTTTAGTTTACTATTAGCATCAAAAGTAAAAGTAAAAGAAAATCACAAATTTTGGATTGTTCCCAGAAGAGAAATAGTGGGGATATCTTCCAGTGGGGACACTCGTTATGGTTACAACCAGGTATTCTCTCTATTCTCCCACTTCTTGTTTTGGCTATAGGATAGGAAGTGAAGGGAACTCTCCCTAATGTGACACATAATGGCAAAAATAAACCTTAAAGGGGTTATAACCCTTCCTTACTGTTATGTATTAGTGTGTTATACTACTCTCCATCCAGTAGGGGCAAGCATTGTAAATATGTTCACTTGTTTATTGTTCTGGTAGAGCTATGTATCTTTAGCATCTATGGTTATTGTATGCTATGTGGGATATAAGTAAAAGAAGTCCTGTCGAATGTCTCTCCATGTTAGTTCAAATACATTTTAAAATATACAAAACTGGGGACAAGGATGGGAGGGATACCAGTGAATGGACACTGCAGAAACGCATGAAACTAGTTGAGTGAAGAATCAGAACATGTGTTTTTAGTGACACATCTATAAATACCTCCAGTATGGCTTCTCTTGGACACATGGAGGAATTTTATGTGGCTAATCCATCCTCATGGGACTCTTATGCTGACAGGTTAGAGTTTTTCCTGGAAGCTAATAAGGTGGCCGATGCTGTGCAGAAAAGAGCTGTGTTACTGAGTGTTATTGGATCTAAGACTTTTGATATTGTCCACTCACTGATATCTCTTGCTAAACCAAAAGACATATGAGGAAATGCTGGCACTGTTAAAAAAAAATCTTTTTTCACCCACTGCATCTGAAACAGTGAGGCATTTCCATTTCAACAGACGAAACCAATAACCAGGCGAGAGCATTGCAGCATATATTGCAGAACTGTGCAAGCTATCCGACAATTACAATATTGGTGCCAGTTTAGGATCCTTGCTAAGGGACAGGCTAGTGTGTGGTGTACAAGATGAAGCACTGCAGAGGAGACTTCTAGCCAAACAGAACTTAACTTTTATTACTGCACAAGAGGAAGCGCTTGCATATGAGGCTGCATACCTTCATTCAAAAGAAACTCAATCTTCTTCCAGCAAAGATAATTCACCAGATATAAATCAAGTGGCAAAGGTAAATGTTAAATCAAAGGACTTTCCACCACACACTGATGTCGCAGAAGTTACAGCTGCGGCAGGAAACACAGGCGTAATACATGTTGTTTTAGAAATGCAGTTTGTCACACATGCAAACGTAGAGGTCACATACAAACAGTCTGTCAGACAAAAGAACAGTCTATATAAACAATATTTGATCTCACATGTCCGTACACTCAAACGATCCCTCTTACAGACATATAAGATATGTGTTCGGGTTTAAAGGGATGAGGTGGCAACTCTAGCTAGTGGTCTCCAGAGTGGTGCCAGCAGCAGGAAAGAAGAGATCTACCCACCCCCCCAGCACAAATCCTCTCCCATCACTCCTCCATGTGTGTTGTGCACCCGTTACCTGTCCCATATGGGAACAGGGAGAAGTTCATACCATTTTTAATGCGCTAACATGAGCTGCCTATAAAGGTTGCCTTTATAGGCTCGACAAGCTCAAGCACTGCATGCTCTCATCGAAGGACATCCTGGATTAGTCTACATGAAAGCGTTAGCCAGAAGTTATGTTTGGTGGCCTAAAATGGATGAAGTTTTTGAGAAGTGGGTAAAGAACCATTTACCATGTTAATCAACCCATCATGCTCCGCCTAAACCCTCAATCCATCCCTGGGAAGTGACTAGGTCACCTTGGTCACGGTTACATATAGATTTTGCGGGGCCTTTTCAAGGACAGATTTTTTTTTAGTTGTCAATTCCTTTTTAAAATGGCTGGAAGTTTTTTCAGTTACATCCCCCACCTCAGCCACTGTCATAAGAGTTTTAAGGAGGCTGTTTGCTACACATGGGTTGCCAGATACAATCGTGTCTTAATGGAATGCAATTTACCGCCCCAGAATTCAAAACCTTTATGGCAAACAATCTTATTCGACATGTTATGATTGCACCATTTCACCCGTCATCAAATGGTCAAGCTGAACGTATGGTTCAGACCACCAAAGACTCATTGAAGAGAATTGTTCAAGGAGATTGGAATCAGAAGCTTGCAAATTTCCTTCTGCAACAACACATGACACCATGCTCAAGCAGTGGTTGTAGACCAGCAGAGCTCCTAATGAACCATCATCTAAAAACATGTTTGGATTGTTTACACCCTGATCTGACATTGGAGTTACAAGAAAAGCAAGAACTGCATTTTAAAAAGGATGCTAATGTTTCTGTGAGAGTGTTTGAGCCTGACAATGCTGTCTTTGTCAGAAACTATATTGCTGGGCCTCATTGGATACTGGCACTAATACAAAGTACAAATTACTGATAGTTGATCAGATCAGAGAAAGAAGTGGTGAAATTGTACCTGCTGCTGGTCCTAGTGGTACTGGGATTCCAGTGATGCCAGATCCTGGTGAACCATTGGTTGATACAGGTGCTATTCCTCCAGGATAGTCGGTGCAGAGCCAGTTTCTCTCAGTCCCTCTGACACAGCATAAGAAAAAGAATTGCACCCAACTGAGGGTCCCAGGGAACTGTCTCAAACACCCTCCCAGTTATCTCAAAGACTTTGAGGTCTAGGGGAAAGGAGTGTAATGTATTAGTGTGTTATATTGCTCTCCATCCAGTAGGGAGAAGCATTGTAAATATGTTCACTTGTTTATTGTTCTGGTAAAGCTATGTATATTTAGCATCTATGGTTCCTGTATGCTGTGTGGGATATAGGTAAAAGAAGTTCTGTCGAATGTCTGTCCATATTGATGGTTCAAATACATTTTAAAATATACAAAGCGTACTTTATCCAAAAAAAAAAAAGGGTTTTGCTTTTAGTTCCACTTTAAAATACCACTATCATGACTACTATTGTATTCTGGAACAATCTAAAAATTGTATTCATTACAATATAGACTAGGTTCATCCAGATTTTTTTTCTAGATAAAGTGGGGGAAAGGTCAGATAAGGTTATTTCTGTCATTCTATAGTGGAGCGTTTTCACTTGCTTACTGTCCCAGTGACATCTGGACAGAAAATTGAAGAATTGGTTGTCACAAGGACAGGGATGCACATAAAATGTTTATCTCTAACTCTTCTCCATTCTATAACTTTTTTTTTTTTTTTAAGTCTGTGCCCTCATTGAAGAAATGTCCTGTCCTCTCCTGAATTAGGGGAAGTTTTCCTCAACAGGAACACAGAAAGCAGTATAATCCTGACAGAGGAATTAACCCTTCTCTGCTCTCTCCAACACAAAAAACTATTTTGGCCATAGATGGGATTTAAATGTCTTTCATGCTTTTTATTTCTCTGTATTTACATGAAGACCAAGCTGTCTAGAAAAACTGGCAAGAGTTATAACTGTATATTACACAAATGAACTGATAACTTATATTTGCATAGTTAAAGCCCACTTAAAAAAATTGTTTTTTCACTGCTCAAGTCCCCCAAAGCACTGTTATAGTTTGTCCCAACCCTTGTCATTGTTGGTGGCAGCTTGGCCTGCATGTAAATGTAAAGAAAGAGAAAAGGCATGTGAAATAAAAATTTAGTTTATAACTACATATAGTATATTATTGCATGTATTAACTGTATACAGCTATTAGAATACAACTGTTTATTCTATAATGCAGACTTACCTATGATTTAAAGTGGCAGTAAAGGCTAACTATAACTATTCTTAACCCCCCCTTTCCTGCATAGCCTGTATAAAAAAAGATCTGTGTACATACAGTATATCATTTATAATCAAGTCCAGTCTCATGATCCAGCAATTTCAACTCCCCTGTGTATGGGAGTACTCCACAATGGCTGTGAATTCCCGGATCCATGATGTCACCCATAGGCGCCGATGGCCCAGCCATTGTCTGTTTTCTCTCCTCTCCTATGCAGCAGCCGCTTACTGACACAGGGAAGCCAGAGCATCTGGGTCATGTGACTGGATAGGATTCAAAAAAGTATGCACAAGGATCTTTTTTCGCAGGATAGGTAGGAGGAGGGTAGGGTTCTAAGAATAGATCTGTTAGCCTTCTTTTCCTCTTTGATTATTGCCTCCTTATTTAGCTTAAAATGGGCGGAAATAAATCTCCACCATTTTTTTTTTTGTATTGGGCTCCAGTAGCTTTTAGCCATAATGTGCTAGTATGCACAGCATATCAGCACATTATAGCAGACTTAAGCAGGCTATACATGGATCGAAATTCATCTGGTTTAGCGGGGACCGGCCAAATTTTGATCCAGGGGTGGCTGTTGTGGTTAAACAGAAGTCAATTTGCCGATCAACTTCTGTTCCACCACCCTGTTGGATAAAAGGCGCTTAATCAACGCCACAGGTAATAGGCTGCAGCACTGAACTGTGCATTCTGACAGAGGAGGAGTCTCCCTTCTGTCAGAATACAATGACACAGCAAAGGCCCCTTTCACACGGGACGGATCCGTGTTGATCCGCCCCGTGTTTATCCGCTGCTCAGCGGGGATCGCTCCGTTTTCCCCAGCTGAGCAGGCAGATGACAGGGCGGGACCCGCACACTGTGCAGGGACCGCCCTGTCAGATCTCCGCTCTCCCCTATGGGGGATCGGAGGAACACGGACCGTCTGTCCGTGTTCATCCGATCCGCTCTGCAGACGGATAGAAAAATAGGATTTTCTTCCGTCCGCAGAATCGGACGAGAGCGGAGCCGGACAACATCGGGTGTTAGCGGATGTACATCCGCTGACACCCGCTATCCCATAGGGATGCATGTATGTCCGTATTTCATCCGAAAACGGATGGATGAAATACGGACATACGGTCCGCATGTGTGAAAGGGGCCAAAGAGGATTCTCACATCCATCTCGAATGTGTTTATGGAGGAATTGGGTAAGTTGGTTGAATGAAAAAATGTATGTCCATTATTGCCTGGCAAGTGATCTCCTCCTCCACTGCACTGTCATCACTCCCACCAGTCACAGATGATGGCATCTTGTCTGAGTCTTACTTTTGGGTTACGACCATACTGAGGCCTGGCCAACCATCATCACATGACATCATCATGGCACAGAGTGATGTCGTGAATGTATACTGAGCGCTGTATGAGCGGCTCAGTGTACACACACACACTGACAGGCAGGGAGAAGAGTTTATGTCAGAAGAAACCAATTGGTTTTCAAAATACCCAACTGTCAGAGTTTTTATTTTTTAAGGTTTAATTTTGCTTAAACATCCTCTGGTGATAATTCTAGGACCTGTTCGCTATAGCTAAAAGGTCACCAGGGAACTGACAGGTCCCACTCTACCACCATGCTAAAATCCTTGTGATTTTATTTGCGCCTCTGAAGTTTTAACAGTCACCCTCAAACTCAGGTAAGTAACTCAGATAAATAATGCTAAATTATGGATTACATATAAATATTTTGTTGTCAAGCCAGCAGAATTTTAATAAATGAAGACTGAAAGCCTGGGTTTACACTGCTGCGGTGTGAGACACTGCAAGTAATTTTCACAGGAATTGCAGCACATTCTTGTGCAAATTATATGTGGTGTCTCTGGGGTGCAATTTGAGTCATGGATTTGTATGGCTAAAATCACACAGTATTCACACCAAACTGGTGCAGGACCCTTTCTTTTACCTGCACCAGAATCGGTGCGCATAGGTGTTCACACCTATGCAATCTGATTCTGCAAATCACGCTGCGTTTTGCAAACCGATTACCGGATGTCGTTAACTTAACATACACTCCACAATCGGTTCGTGTGGATGGGTTGCGATTTAGCTGCGCTGCCGAATTTGCTGTGAATTTGAACTGCATCTAGTGTGAGCCCAGGCTAAGAGTTTGATTTACTAAAGGCAAGCAGGCGTTTTTTACTTTGCATGGGAATTTTCCCTTAAGTTAGTAATTGTGGTGGAAATTTATTTTGCAATGAATACCCAATCATTTGCAAGGAAAAAACAAACAAAAGATAAACAAACTGAATATTTGCTTGCATGTGATTAGATTATGGAAGTCAGCAGAGCTCTACCTCATTCGGTAAGCTAAGGCCTGGTACACACGGTAAGAAAATCAGGAAGGAAAAGTTGTAAGACGAGCTGTCTGTGAATTTTCAGGTGCTTTCGACAGCCGATTTGACTTTTTCATCAGACAAAAGTTGGATGTGCAGGCTTTAAAATTTTTGTTGGATGTGAACTCAACATCTGATTTTCGGATGGTCAGTACAGAAATCGTCACACAAAAGTCGAAAGTACAAACACGCATGCTCGGAATCAAGGAATGAGCCGGAAGAGTTTGGTCTTGTAAACTACCGTTCGTAAACTGGAATTAACATTCCTGACACAGCAGCTGATGAAATGTCGAAATGCAGAGCACATTCTCAGCTTCTTTAATGGGATAATAATGAAGCTGCTTTGCTGGTGTTACTGATGTAGTTATGCCAAACATATTTTAAAAGGCATTTGTTTTGTACAATTTGAAAATCGCGAATCAACGCTCACCAAAATTCTACTAATTTCTTCTAACACAAAATTAGCATAAGGGGCCCAAAGGGTGGCGCTTGAGAAACTTCCTCTTTATACTCTCAAATTACATCACTTCGTTCGAGTTTGTCAAATGACAATTTGCGGATAGATAGTATGCTAGACAAAAATCAGACGCTCGGTTGTCCAACAATCAAACTGTGTGTACGGGGCCAAAGAGTAAATTGACTTGCAATGTGAACAACTTGTTTGCCTTTACTAAATTAACCCATACATATTCATTTTTTTGCCTCACCTCAAACATAATTGATTCTCTTTCACAATTAAGGTATGCAGACGATTTCTTACCATCCTTACTGAAATCACAGTACTGGACACACTTTTCATTGCAAAGAAGGATTACTAAGGCATTTTTAATTTGCTGCAAAGGAAGTTATTCCTACATTACCCCTAGAGTTACTGAATAGTTGTGCAAACTCAACAGGCTTCATGTATCAAATTTTCATAAATAAGAATGGTGTATTGCCTGATGGTAACTAAACAGATTCCAACCTGAACTAGACAATGAAAGCTGAAATTTGAAAATTTTAAATGGAGTGCTCCAGGGTAACATATAGTTCTTATATAAAGGGCATCTGTCAGCAAGAAAAGATCACTTTGATGTGCAGCAATATGTTTCTGCAGAGCCTTTCATTTCCAAATTAAAGACACAGTGTTGTTTAAATAAAAGAAACTCTGGGTTTGGTCATGCTATATAATAATTTGAAGTTCTGAGCAAACCTGATTATATGTGTAGCACTCTTTTTGGGTGGCTTATGAGAAATGGCCCTACCCAAAAAGGATATTGCGCTAAACCTGTAGGTAAACAAGAGAACCAGAACTTCGCTAAGTCAAAGAGTGGGACTGATAATAGAGTTGGCAGTGCCTCTACCATGGACAGGGCCCCTGTGAACAGAAGGGATTCCCTTCCTGGGAAATTAACCAGTAATCTAATCAAAGTAATTGGGAGCAGAGGAACTACTGCAAATTATAAAATGAAGGTCTTGCGATCTATCACTTAGATTCCATCAATGTATCAGTAAGAAATTTATATGTATCCACACATGCATATAAAGATTCAGCCGCTGACACTGTTCACAGTCCCATATTGTGCAAAAATATACTAACAAAAAAGGTGTCGTGCTAAGCAATAAGTCATAAATAGCATGCAAATTGCTGCATAAATAAAGCGATTTCATAAATTCAGAAATGCATATATAAAGAACTTATACCATATTAATGCAAAAAGTGCTAATGTGCTCAAACTTTACATAACATACAGTGTGCAAAACATGCTTAATATTGAAAGCAGTGCTGTGTTTTGGTCTAGGCTGACAAGGCCCAGGCCCAGGGCGGAACTTTGCAAGGGGCGGCAAAAAAGCTGCCACCCCCCCACGAAAAAGGCACCCGCGCCCTCCTCCCGAATCCCGCACGCAGGGCCACCATCAGGGAAGTACAGCTGAAGAGAGCAACGGCATTGCGGGTGCGGTGGGGGGCAGGAAGCAGTTTTAGTAGGTGCCGTCAAGCCCCCCCTTTGGTAAAGTGGTGACTCTCTCTCTGATTGGCCCTCTGCTGTGGCCAATCATGGGAGGGGAAACAGCGGGCAGGAGGCTGGGCGGCGGCATGGCAAACCCAATTAGAGCTGCTTTCTCTTTTCTCCCTGGCAGGAGACAGGACAGGAGATACAGACAGCCTGCAGCTCTCCTCTCCCTGTCACAGTGCCGATGCTCCATTTGCCAGAGGACTTGGCAGCGGCGCTGTGACAGGAAGAAGCGAGCTGTGAGCTGTCTGTATATCTCCCCTGCTCACCCCTCTCCCCTTTCTCCTGTCAGCCGAAGAGAGAGAGCAGCTCTAATTGGGTTTGATGCGCTGCGGCCCATCTTCCTGCTCGCTTTTTCCCTCCCCATGATTGGCCACAGAAGAGGATCAGAAGACACTGGGGGGGCATCTTGGGAAATGTAGTCCCTGAAGATTGGCGGCCCCAGTGTGTCCACAGACACAATGCTACAGCCCCCAGCATGCATGCACTCTGCTGAGGGGGAGAGCCTGGAACCCGGAAAAAAGCAGAGGAATTGAGTGTTACAGGAGGAGAAAAAGACAGTACTGTGCTGGGGGAAGCCAGAGAAGGAGCCAAACTGTACCCCTGTACCCTCACCACCAGAGAGCCGTGCTGTACCTGTACCACCAAAGAGAGAGCCACGCTGTACCCGCACCACCAGAGAGAGCCACACTGTACCCTCACCACCAGAGAGCCACACTGTACCCGCACCACCAGATAGAGAGCCACGCTGCACCCACACCACCAGAAAGGGAGCCACACTGTACCCACACCACCAGAGGGGGAGAAAGATGGATCCCCTGCAGGGTACAGACATGCTACACTACTGACTAGAGTCAGCCTGGGCAACCCAGAGTAAGCGAACGTCCAGCCAGAGGGATCACTGTTGCAGTTTTGCTGGGCCTGGTAAGAGAGCCTGTTGGCCATTATCCATTACTGTCCCCAAGGACTGAGCCATTAGGAAGTGCCTAACCTGATATGCTCTAGGCCTTATTGACCACCACAACGAGTTCCAACGCTGGACCTCTGGTCCAAAAATAGGGGGGGTGACACCATTTTTACTGCATCAGGTGACACCAACCCTAGTGATGCTACTGTCCCAGAGCCCAGTGCCACAACAAGTTCTGGCACTGAGCTCCAGTAACTGGCCAGACGGGTGCGCTAGCGTGGGCACACAGGATATCTGCTGTCCGGGGTCCCACAAGCGGCGATCGGCTTTCCATACCAACTGACACCTCTCTCCCCACTGTTAGCCACACACACTCCTCGGCTCCTCTTCCTCCTCAGCTCCAATGTTCTAGTGTACACAGCCAGGAGGAGGAGGAGGAGCCACAGAGGAGAAACATGACTTCAGTGCAAGAGCCACGCTGCTGGTCTGAGGTCTGTGTATAGTTTATAGTCGAGGGGGACACAGTAACCGGGAAGGGGGGGAGATAACAGATGCACACATGGAGTGATGGGAGGGGGGTAAGGGGATATGTGCTGGGTGCTTTGGGAGGGGAGAGGATATGTGCTAGTGGGGCGGGTCTGATCTTCCCCCCACCACTAGCACATGTCCTCTCCCCTCCCAAAGGACCCAGCACATATCCCCTTATCCCCCTCTCTCCCCCCAAATGAAAAGATGCTGAATCCCTCTCTGTCCTCCTCCCGCAGCGTCCCTCTGTCCTCTTCCCATGAAGATGACAGGGCGGATCTTAAAAAGTAAGGGATGTGGCCTTGACAGGAAGGGGTGGGTCATATTTAAATTAGGGGGTGCGTGAGTTTAGTCAGGCCTTTGGCAGCAAAAAACCTAAATACACCACTGAGTGAAAGTCCATAATAAACACAGTATTGAAGATTTCCAAACTGGATAATAGAGAGAAGATTATTATCCAATTTGGAAATCTTCAATACTGTGGGTTTTTTTATGGACTTTTACTATTAAGCATGTTTTGCGCACTGTATGTTATGTAAAGTTTGAGCACATTAGCACTTTTTGCATTGATATGGTTTGAGATCTTTATATATGCATTTATGAATTTACAAAAGCACTTTATTTATGCAGCAATTTGCATGCTATTTATGACTGATTGCTTAGCGAGACACTTTTTTTGTTAGAGGAACTACTGCAACCAGCATATAACATTAGCCACACATATAACATTAGCCACACATATATGGATGCACACCAGTATGGAAATAACACAAACTTTATATATCAAATGATTAATAATAGTACTTACATACATCCAATATACAAATAGGTATTATCAGCAAAGAGCCCAGTTCTGGTGGAATTGTTCACATACTGTCTACCTGGGTATATTTAGTTATTAATTAAGATACCTCCAGATGAATGTTGCAGCAAAGTTCAGTTTCAGGGGCCCAGAGGATGATCATGATGCAGCATCCGTATTTGTGTTGGAGATGTAGTAATCCCTGTATTTTGGGCTCAGCAACAACTCTCCCATGGACAGGACATGACTCTCTCTGCTTCTGCCTTCTGGGGTTTTTTACCCAACAACCCAGAGAGAGGAAATGCATGCATAATATATTTACAGGCGATTACAAATAGACAGTATAGGGCAGAAGATCCCTACACACAACTTCTGATATGAAGTTGTAGCTTGAAAAGATGCCAAAGCTGTCAAATCTGCTGATAACTTAGCAATGGTGGACTTTATTGAATGTTGTACAACACTGTAATCTTGTTTTGTATTACCAGTCAGTTAAGTGTTGTAAAGATGGTAAATGCTGTTTACCTGGTTAACCCTCCCTACCTCCTTTTTCTTTTAGTCCATCTTCCTGTTCTTTTTTTCCACAGATCTAATTTTAGTTGTTACTTTACTCTTTGTTGGTTATTTTTAAAATACCCATATACAACTCTAATTTTGGCAGATTCTGAATTGGCTGAAATACGAGCCATGGGTGGCCCTGTCGTACCACCGCGCTCAAACAGTGACTCCATCTGACGGGATACAATAGCCGTCATTCCTCTATCCAATCTGAATGAAGGCATCTACTGAACAAGAGAAATCTATGTGCATGGCTAGCTTTACCAGCACATGATCTGATACAGAGCACTGATTGTATCACTATAAAATTTGATGTGGAACATCTGATAATTTTGAATTGCAGGTTTCCATACTTTATTTCAAGATGTTTTATGTTTACTCTATTAAACATTCTAACAAAATAAATTTAAAAAATCGCAGACTATAAAAAGGATTTTAAAGGTTATATTGGAGCAGTTTTTACCCTTAATGTACCAGACCAGCGTTCACAACTTGGTTATAGGCTTATTGATTTACCAATAACTTTGTCACTGCTTATGGCACTGCAGCAATATGTTTTATTGGGATAACCATGGTGTTGCTGTTCTGAGAGGCATGTTTATAAAAGACTTCCTCACATTTTTTAATGTACTTGTGCTAGTGCTTTACATACCTGCTTACATGGTAAATAACCTATTTGTAACTCACTTGCTCCATATGAGGGGCAAGTATGTGACACATAGGACATTCCCTGTACAATTATGCTTTCCTGGGTACTGGTAATGCTTAATCCTTTGTGTCTGCCAGTCATAGGCGTGCACAGGGGGTGTGCCTGGGTACACCCTAATCACTATGAGGGTTGTCAATTCCCCTTACTTTCCAGGCTCCCCCCCCCCAGGCCCTGCAGTTCTGCTAACTCCCTTCTTATACTCCCCCCCCAGCTGCTGCGGAGGTTTTCAGGGTGGAGTGCAGGGGAAGGGGCTAGTGAATAGCCCATTTTCTAAATGAACACAGTGAACACACTCGCTCACTGTGTCCATTCATAACTGAAGCCTAGTAAACTGTGTTTACTAGGCGTCAGTTTCTTAATGAACAGGAAGCCACTCAGCACAAAGCACTTTCCATTCATTCACTGCCTCATGCAGCTGAGGCTGCAGAGAAAGGCAGGTTACTCTTTGGAGTACAACTAGCAGATTTGCATTACATGGAGTGTGTCACAATGTTTTTCCATATGTTCTTTACTGGTTTATGCCAGCTCTGAAATGAAAATATATTCCAGGGGCATTGTGTACAATATAAATATATAAAAATCTTGCAAGGTACCCTAAGATAACCCAAAGCTACAACTAGCTCCAGGTGTGATAAAAACAATTTCTATTAACGTTAATAAAGTGCCAATTCACAGCTGCTAAGCATTAATCACAATCCCATAATTTGTGAGAAAATATATAAAATTAAAGAAAATGCAGAGCTATGTGATAATAACCTTAATTATGCAAGGATAATATCATAAACAATATCATCAAAGATGCTAGAAAGAAGAAAAAATATATAGCAAAACAAAACTTGTGTATCAAGCAAGTTCACAGTGAAAAAACCTTTTCATTAGTTTCAAGTGTTCAAAAAACTTTTTTTCTCAATTGTCTTCAAGTCAACATAAATTGAAGTGTATCTATACAATGATGTCCCATAAAGTGACTTGTGATGAAAATCCTGGTTAAAAGAGGGTGACTTCACACACGTGCTCCCCCCTGTGTGACTATGCTCACCTCAAGTAGTGTGACCACACAATTAAGTTTGGTCCACACAAGCTGTTGAACCACTCCTGGGCTCTAAGTAAAAATAGGCTCAGCAGGATCCCACGGGAAAATCCAGAGAAGATATCCTCGATGTTAAAGTAAGAAAGAGGCTAGATAGTGCAT
Organism: Aquarana catesbeiana; assembly: GCF_042186555.1. Lineage (NCBI taxonomy): Eukaryota > Metazoa > Chordata > Amphibia > Anura > Ranidae > Aquarana > Aquarana catesbeiana. The sequence continues at coordinate 165,660,984 of NC_133324.1, read as the reverse complement.
TATTGTTTGATTATAAATTTATTTAGAGAAAAGAACATCAGGGTACACATTTTTTTTAGGTGCTTCCAGCGCACCAAACTATAAAAAAACATTTAGTATCAAAATGCTCTCCAAACAGCTTCCAAACTTATGTATGTCAGCAGCTTGCTCAAACCAGCATGAGACTGTCTCCTCCACCGTCCTGGCCCCTCCCCTACGCGTGATGACACAGGGGTAATCGCCTGTCTTCTTCAGGGGGATCCAAACCATTATAGTTTAAATTGACATATTCTGATACTTATTTTTTATTTTCTAGGTTTACAAAAAAAAATTAGCAATAAGTTCAGTTTTCTTGTAATTCTTTCCCAACACACTTTTTATGTATGTAATTTACACATTCCTAGATATTTACCTCAAAGTGCAATTGATAAAGTCTTCAGACTGAAAGGATATCACATCGGTGCAAACTGTATGGAACTTAGTGGAGTGGTTGCAAAAAAAAGAAGTATTTGCATACATTGTTAGCATAGCATTAAGATAAGGTCAAGTCAAATTTGCATGGAGATAAATTACTTAGATGGCGACATTTTCACAGGTATGCGATCACTCAAATTCTGATTTACATTGCAATCACTTATTTGAGGGCTTGCCAGTCACAGAGCAAACCAAAATGTCTTCCAGAATATCCAACATAATTGTTGGAACTATGCCACATGACTCATTTTGAACATTCTTACATTACTAAATTCAGTATGTTTCTTAGTCACACAAACCTAGATGGAGTCTCACAATAAACGTTTCCACTATTAATTAGCCATATGTTACATTGGTTTAGTAGCCTTCTATTGATGAATGTGGTGTTAAGGGTTTCAAAACAGTTGGGATCCCAAAAAATGACTCACTGACCACTGGGGCTACAGCATAGAAAAGTTAAGCACCTCCATGCTGAATACTACATTTCTGAATATAAAGATCATCTTGGATGAATGCATGTGTGGGATCTTTGCAAAGTTAAAATGCCAGTTTAGAGGTGAATATGACTGTTATATGTTATAAAGCATTAGGGTTACAGCTTGCTTTGAGAAGTTTGATTTGACATTGAATTGTTGAACAAAGACAAGGTCAACAGATATTTTTAAATCGTTATCTATTAAGGCTCTTGTTTATCTCTTAACTTTTTTTTTTTTTTTTTTTTTTTACATTTTGTAAGCGACTGCCCTGCTTTCTTTCCTTTTGTCATCTGTAGATTTAATATTGTCATGAATAAATCTAAATCTAAATATAAATTGTTTGCTTCTTTATTTCAAATTCCTGGAGCAATGCAGGAGCCAAGAGAGGTTTGAAGTGACAGGATTACAAGCAGTCTTTTGCATACACGGCCTTCAGGGGAGAGCCGCTACCTTGCATCTAATAAGCAAGACAGTGAATTTGTTGAATAACGAATTAAGTGGCATAAGTTGTGATAACAAGAAGCAAATGTAACTTCAGACAAATGGTATTTGCTTTATGTGGGGTTATCTGAGAGGGCTGGTACTCTGCCAAAGGGGATTGGAGAAAAAAAAACTAGGCCTTGTTATTCAGATGTGCTTGTTATTGAACAAGGTCTGTAATGATCCAGCAAATTTTCCCAGAGTCTTTGTACTTCTCTATCACACCATTTGTCTCCAGTAGGGGGATAACTGGGATTCTTTAAGGCAATTGAGCTTGTTTATAATGAACAATCCTAGTGAGTTTTAGATGGGTCACCCAGCAATTAAATAGAGATGTCTAATTGGTTGATCCATATTAGGGTCAGCAGCTGGTAACAGAATAAAAGCTCATGGCGCCCGACTTGCACATTTCAGAGCTAAATTGAATTATTAATCTACTCTTTGCTGCGCCATAGCTTCACAGGGACTCCTAACCTGCCATACTGAATAAAGCAGAACCACTGCTTTACATTTTCATTATCATGAATTATGCTTTAAATTGCAAATGTTCCCCTGTTTAGCTTGCACTGCATATCTCAACCTCTGCCTGCATTTTTTTTCTGTGCTGCTAATGTATCTGTGTGTTTGTTTGTGTTTAAGCTGCCTAGTGCTAGAAAAAAAAGGTACAAATTAAACTTGTAATCAGCATCAAGTATTGTTGTCGTGCTATCACACTAAACATTGCTGGCAGTGTCAAGTGGCAAATATTTGTTTCTAGCTAAATAATTTAGAAGGTTGCTTATTAAAGTCTACTGAAAATAGTGCACTTTGGTCTGCAGTTAAAGGGAAAGCATAGTGTATCTCTACTAAGCATATGTTAATGTATTTAAAGCAGTGCTGACCCTAAAGTAACTTTTTGTGTGCGTTTTATATTTTAAATAATTATTGTTGTTCCATATTTTTTAAACATATTTAATGTATGGATTCATAGTTTTGCCACAAGAGGGTGGTCTGTATCTGCCTCGGCTTTATTCCATCTCCTTACTTAGCGACTGTTAAGATAACACCCATACACAGATTGCTTTGTTTTTTAGGAGTAGAAGCTGGAGTAAGAGCCTCCGTGAAGGCCCCCATCAACAACATTTGTCCAATTCCTGCTGAATCATCCAAAATATGAATTGTGGGTGGCCCTACAGGAAACTCCTGGCTTGTCAAAAGTTGATTTAAAAATTGACTCATCTGATTGGCAGACCTTTTTCAGTCATGCCCCTTTGACAGGAGCCGACTTCTGTTGGACTGACTGCCATACACACGGTCCAAATGTCAGCGGGTTTCTATTGAACTGACCGATACCACCCATTATTTGGCCTGGGCGTACAAAACTTTACTGTAAGCTAATTTGTTCGGGAGAATTTTTCTTTCTTGCGGCAACCACAAGATACTTTTTTTTTACATAAAAAAACATAATTTGGTAATGGGGCTTAATTATACCTGTGAAGTGTGAATTTTAATGACAGATCCTGGGAGATTTTAGGCAGCAAGTGCACTTGTTATCCCTGAAGTTGATGTGTTGAAAGCAGAAAAAATGGGCAAGCATAAGGATTTGAGTGACTTTGACAATGCTAAATTGTAATGGCTAGATGACTGAGTCAGAGCAACTCCAAAACTCTAGCTTTTGTGGGATGTTCCTGGTCTGCAGTGGGACCTACCAAAAGTGGTCCAAGGAAGAAAAAACGGTCCTTGTAGTTTGATTCAATAGAAGAGATACTGTAGCTCAAATTGCTGAAAAAGTTAATGCTGATTCCATCAGAAAGGTGTCAGAACACACAGTGCCTCACAGTTTGTTGTGTATGGGACTGTGTAAGCCGCACACCAGTCAAGGTACCCATGCTGACCCATGTCCACAGCCAAAAGTACCTACAATGGGCACTTGAGCATCAGAAAAGGACCACAATGCAATGGAAGAAGGTGTGACCGAGGTGTTGACTTGGACTCCAAATTCTCCAGATCTCAATCCAATTTAACGTCTGTGTCACATGTCCGTCATGGGGGATGCGCATGAAGTGCAAGCCTGTTCACACCCCACGTCCAGAGGAGGCAGAGGGGGAGGGAAAGCCTAAGTGCTCATTCCAGAAATGGACAACTACCCCTGACAGCCCAGACAACTTAGACCATATGAGAACATGAAAACCACTAAGGATATAAATGAGATAAGACACATGTAGCTGGAAATATATTGAAGACCCTCAAGGGGAAGGGGGAGATAATAAACCAACAATAAATGTAGTATGGATGATCTGGGTCAAAGCATACCATTCATCGGCACGTGCTTCCATTCCTATGTATAGCTAATAAGAGAAAGGGGGTTTTGGGACTTTAAATGAAGAAATGACACGCTAGGTCATATGCCTCCATCCCTGTATATATGATAACTGAGTTGTGCAATGTTGAGCTACAATATCTGAGTAGTTGTAATTGAAAAGAGCTGAAAAACCACCAGGACCTTCTTAACAATAAGTTATTCGATGGTTTGCAGAACCTGGAAAGCTCTGATGTATGATTCTAGTCAATCTAGGCAGTGGGTTGGGATAGATTGCCTGTGATCGTACTAGATTTGATTTTGGGAGGTGATAGACTTTTGACACATCTTTTTTAGCTAGCCTCAAGTTTGCTTTAAAATTAGCATAATATCTTGTTTCGTCCAGAATGGTTGATACTCTGCTGTAAATAGAATGAGTTCTGTTTTTTGATAATTTGTGGTGTGTTGAGTCTGCAGGATTGGTCTACAGGGGACCCTGTCGTCTTACCCATTCTTGGAAAACTGACACTGCCTTTGTAAAGTGTCCCAACACACAAGTTATACTCAGCTTAAGACCTTTCTCTCACTCCTTCTGCCCCCATTGCACCTCGTGACAGTACCTAGTGCTTTTGGGTATGTGGGAGCATGTGACCATCTCCCAAGTAACAGCACTCCATTCTAGCAGCCAATAGCTAGGACAAAGCAGTGTGACATAATCAGGGGAGGGATGTCAGCATTCCTTTTAGTGTCCAATACCAGCTGACATCTTGAATTTCATTGCCGATTACAGCAGAGGCAAGATCTGAGAGGAAACACTGGTAAGATGATGATAACTGGGGTCATTTGGGTGTCTTTACAAAGACACTGTTATTTTCCCCATGGGCAAGGTGACAGTGTCTCTTTAAAGTATTTAGATCCTGAGACGTGATTAGCCTTGGTATATTTAGTCGCTCTTTTTTACCTTGTGGGACCTGTTTATATAAAATGCTTTTGATCCAGTTGTAATGTGGTGGATATTGTGTATAATTCCTCTGATCAAAAGGTTGGAGTCCCTGAGGGTCCATGGGAGGAGTGGGGTTTGGTTGGTAATGAGACATAGTTTGGTCAGGATATGACTGCAGGACTAATGGGTTGGAAGTGTTATTTATTGCTGGTCAAGACTTATTTTTAACAAAGATGGGACGGAAGCACGTCAGATGTAGCGAGTAGTAGTAGGCATATTTTCTAAATAGAGCTATTTTAAGGATTTCATATAGCTTAATTGTAGGCATTTATTGAATCTCTAATTCTTGGGTCTACTGATCATCTGTGTACATTCTTTCTAGCTTATTGCTATGGACTAAATGTGAATCTCTGTTTGGGTTAATGTTTCTTTTTTGATGTTGGTGATAAATATGGATCATGTGAGTGCGGAAGGGGTATTGTTTATAGTTAAGGCGTAAAAAAACTGTTCTCACCATATGTTGGGGATCCCTTGGATAAAAATATATTGGCCTGCAGAGTCTGATATTTGGTGCCGCTGAAGGTAAGTCCTTCAGAAAGCTATAAGAACTGCTCTGCATTTTGTTTGGGCATTGACTCTGCAGGTCTCTGGGTAGCGGGGGCTGAGGTACTTTGGTGCCGAGGAAAATGGGCAAAAGTATTCCTTTCCTGGAAACAGTAAAGTATAGAGTCCATTCTGCTAGTGTGTCGAAGAGCTGAATGTTAAAGGTAACTATGTTAATCAACATAGGGAAAATAAGTAAGTAAGAGAGAAAACAGGGCATTGAATCATGGAGGGATATGATCACTCATATAGTGTTTGTTTTAGTAAAGTTGCAGATACAGTCCTGTCTCTCCAGAATTTTAGTGGGTGGTTAGAGCACTGGAGTAGTTGCTGCTGAAGAGAAGCAGTCAAATTATAGATGTGGTAGTTGGTATTACACTTCTGAAACACTGGCTTCATAAAAGCTAATCCAGTTGGTTTGTATTGTAAAATTATTGGCATGGCCTAGGGGAGCAACATCAGGGATCTGTGCTCTTTTCAGTCATTGCAAGGTAACAAATAGTATAAAATGAAACGCTATGGGGTCTATTAATCAATGTTTTCAACCAGGGTTCACACACATTTCACCCAAGATGTATGCTTTTTTATACATCACATTTTATACATCAACTTGTGAATCTTGGACGAAAGTTGTGTAAATCATGGGTGAAAACATTGATAAATTGACCCCATAGTAATTGGGAACTAGAATATAGATTCAGTGTTTTATGCCGCGTACACACGACCGGACTTTCCGGCAGAAAAGGTCAAACGGAACGAATCTTTCAGACATTCCAATCGTGTGTGGGCTTCATCAGACCTTTTCTGTCAAAAAATCTGATGGACCTTAGAAATAGAACATGTTTCAAATCTTTCCGACGGACTCGCTTCCTATCGAAAAAAACGTTTGTCTATATGCTAGTCCGACGGACCGAAAACAACTCAAGGGCAGCTTTTGGGTACTGGCTATTGAACTTCCTTTTCTAGTTCGGTCGTACGTCATCATGTTCGAAACGATCAGACTTTTGTGGGATCGTGTGTAGGCAAGTCCAATTCATCGGAACTCCGTTGAAAAGTCCTTCAGAGTTCAGTCCGACGAGAAGTCCGCTCGTGTGTACACGGCATTAGTTGCAGCATTAAAATTGGGTTTAGCTAGGAAAGGGAATTGAAAGGTATTTTGATTTCTGGTGATCTCCTATTTGAATTCATGAAGATAAGTTATTTGGATGAGTTGGCTGATCCTTAGATAAGAGGGGCGGGATACTAAGTGAAACATATCCTATGTGTTGTACATTTAATGTCACCATGCTGAGAAGGACTGTACAAGTTCAAAGTAGTGTTGGATGCTTCATTACCAGGGGATAAGGAGATTCTCTGCTAAAATTGATTTACCTAAAAGAACACAGGATGTTTAGTTGTCAGAAATAGGGTGATCACTTGCATCAACATGGATGGTAAGTGGCAACAGGGAGTAGTTATTGTTGGCTGTTTAAAGCTGGAGGGTTACACAGACCAAGTCCTTGTCTTACAGTTTTGGCATAGGGGTAAGTCACAAAATAGAGGTTTATAAATCATAAGATTCTTAGGATTGAGCCCACTATCTCAGCAGAATTTGCTATAGTGTTGAGTTCCTAGTGAGTTTGGTCACTGTGGCTTCCCCAGATAATTTGAATGTACCTCATTGTAGATAGCTCTTTTAGACTGGATCAAAGAGGTTTCAAAATTGTAAGTGGATTGCCTTTACTGTCAGGGGGGTTGTGGGCGTAACAGCATCTGAATCTCAGGGTCATGCCTAGCCATGACCACCATTGCTGAAATGAATACGATTTTTATCACCGTTGCAGTACATTACAAGGCTTGCAAAAACCTCTAAGTATGATAGTGATGTGATGACATCATTGCTGATGGCACTACTGATGCTTAGAGGCTATTTAATAAGCTTTGCTGTGCTGTTCCCTGTCATCTAAATTTTGCTGAGATTGCTTGAGTTTGCATCTTATATTGTATTTCTATTTGATCCTAGAACACAGCACCCCACTGTCACTCTGCATCAGACACTGTCTATCAGGGACCTCATGGGATGCCAGGTGGACAGCCATGGTCTATATAATATCTGCAATTGAAGGTTGGGAGTTGCACGTGTTAAGCAAGTGACACATAATAAACCACAGTTCATTAAATTTGCATGTTTTTCTACAAGTGTGTTTTGACCCAAAGCAATTAACTGTGCATTAGCATTAATCAGTATTTTGCTTTGATCTGACAGGTTACTGTAGGATTGGGCTGTTTGCTTGAGTATTGGTAACCCGCTAACTGTCTATGCACATTTATCACTATATTAGAGCATGTTGCACATTTTACACTTACCTGACCAGGCAGTAACATAATATGATAATGTTGCTGTTGTTCCATCTGACAGCAGCCAACGGGCAGGGTTGGGGACCTCCGTTAGACAAGGCGACTTTCATCTCATACTGTATCTGTTGGTACACTGGAACACACAGTTTTGGAGAGAACTCTTCTATATTATAATAACATCTATTACTACAGCAGTTTATTTAGAATCAAAGTGTATGTAACCCCAAAATCTATTTTTCAGTATCACGATTCACAGTATAGTTTTCTTAAGCACATTTTTTTTTTTTACAAATTTAATGAGAAGTTTCTTACATGGAAATCCTGCCAGAAACAGCGTTTCCTGTTTATACTGACAAATCAAACCACTGAAACCAGGTAGCTTTTTTTTTCATCATATCATCAATCTACTGTGAACAGAATCAGAGATGGTACCAGCAAATTCAACAGAACAGCAGTATATTTAATAAATATATTGTGTTTGTTTCCCTGCGCCATTCATTAAATGTGTGCTTTAACATTCAGGATAGCTGTCAGTGAGTAAAACCAAACATAACGTAGCATGACATCTGGGTGATTTTCAGGATCTTCTTGGTCACTTCTCTGTGAAATATGCGGATTTTAGATCTCATTCTTGCTTAGTGTTAAAGCTTGTCTGTCATGGTTCAGACAATAGCAGCTTAGGTGACATCCTTTCTTTGTAGCTATTACAGTGTTCTAGTGGTATTTGTGTAGTTTTATTATGAGCAGAACAATTTATTTCTTCAGAATGTGATATTTAGCTTCTTATAAAGAAAGAAAACAGTCATAAAAGGTGGATCTCACATAGAAAAACACAATATTGGGTCACTAGTTATTTTATTTTGTTTTTTTACTATAAATCTTTTATTGTTTCACTCAAACTTTTCTTAACATATAAATGATATGTATGGCATATGCTAACATTTTATAGTATTACTTCTTTTGTTAAGAAGAAATAGACAGCCTTCTCAAATAATGCAGTGAAATGAGCAGTTATGATCCACAACAGTAAAATGATGAACAACTGTAGTATTGGTATTTGTCCCACTTTTGTTTTAGGGACAGTGGTCACCCAAACAAATACACAGGGTGAAACTGCCTAGTAGGGACACAAACAGTAAGAAAATTGTGGAACATAATAGAGGGAATTCATCAAGGGTGTTGCAAACACATAGAATTACAGAAAAACACATAGAAACATATATAATTATGTTGGGCCTTTCACTAAGTTTGTTGGTGCTTGCAAGGGGCAGGTACATGAATCTGTCTGAATCTGCACTGAGGTCAGATTGTCCGTACTGCACATTCCTTCCTAAGTGCATAAGGATCATTCCAACAAGGTTCATGGCCAAGGACTTTTGTAGTGCAGGGGGCAGAGCCTGATGGGGAACTGGGAGGCTATTTTCCAGCAGGTCCTTCTTGCTATTGATTGACAGTGCATGACTTTGGGGGAATCCGTAACAACTTTTCAGTGCACCCTTGTCCACAGCTCACCTCTACACCCCCATCCACAACTGTATGCAGCTCATCTCTGCACCCCTCCATCCCTGTCCACAACATATCCCTGCTCACCCATCCACAACGCACCTTTGCACTCCACCTCTGCACCAAGTGTTTTCAGCTCACTTCTGCACCCCCAAAAAAGCTAATTTCCACAGACTCCCGCCCCTTCCACAACTCACATCTACACCCCCTGATCACAGCTCATGTCCGCAAACTTTCCTCCCCTTCCACAGTTCACCTCTACACCCACCAACCGCAGCTCACCTCTGCATTTTTCCCTACCTACCACAGCTCACCACTGCACCCCTTACCATAGTTAACCCATGTCCACAGCATATCTTTGCAACCCTCTCATCCTCCCTAACAGCTAAGATCTGTAGCTCTCTTCCACAGCTGTGGGGGTTCTGAGGTTAGACCTGAGAAAGGAATGCAGAAATAAGATGTGGATAGGGGATGCAGAGGTAAGGTCCTATGCATCTCCTTAACTGTGATCTCTGCACCCTCACATCCCTCACCTTTACACCCCCCCCCCCAAAAAAAAAACCTGTCAGCAGCCGACCCCTCTTTAGTACCTCCAGGGGCCATGTCTTTAAGGCTGGTGTGCTCTCCCACACAGTGCTTTAAGTGTGCATTCATTTGCGGCTCCGCCTCCTGCCCATTTGCAGTAACATCCGGACACCAGCCTGCATCACAGCACAGAACCATGCCCCTCCATACCCCTCCCTCCGCCACCCATGTACACACTGCTCCCAGGAACTCTTGTCCCATCCTGAGTGCAAGGGCAGAAAGGAGGAGAGCGGAGCTATGGAGAGGTGCGCTGTCACTTGCTAACACAGAAGCTGGGCTTCTGTGTGTAAAAGTGACAGCAGATAGCAATGAGTTAAGGACCTGTGCCGGAGGTGACAGAACATTGTTTCACTACATGCCAGCTCAAAAAATGCCCTGGGCATATATTTGGGTAAACACATCACCCAGTATCCTGAGCCTATTTGTTTACATTTAGTTTTTTACTAAGTAATCTTCTAGCCAACAGTGGAATAGTGCCAGGTATAGAGTCCTGTTCAGGAAACTGCCACATACAGTACATAACAGCTTCCCAGACACTGACGTACCTCTAATTGTCTCCAGTTTCCTAATCTGCGAGTTTGGCAGTGATTGTACATAGTGGGACTTTTTTGTTATTTATTTTAATAAGGGATTGTTCAAAATCTGTGTTTTTTTTGTAAGTGTTTAAATTTTTTTGTCAATGGATAGGGGCACTATGCACCCCATGCTCATTCACCTGGGTGGGGTTGGTAACAGAAAACTTGCTTATTAATGAAGGCTTCCAGATTCCAATAACCCCACTGCCCACAGACCCCAACTACCACTGGGCCACAGTTTTAAAGCGGAGATCCACCCTAGAAGAAAAAAAAATTACATAAAAAGGCTCCTAAAAATGTTTAAAAAAATTGAAAAAAAATCATTTTTTTTACTTACCAGAAATGGCTGTTGCTAGGCAGATCGTCCTAATCTGCCACTTCCTATTCTGTGGTAGTCTTCATTCTTCTCCTCCTCGCGTTGTCTTCTGGGGAATGGGTCGCGCTGTCTTCTGGGACCTGTGTGTGTCCCAGAACACAGCCGGCCATTCACAAAGCGCTGCACGACTTGCGCATGCGCAGTAGGAAACGGGCAGTGCCTGTTTCCCTTAGTTCGAATGGCAGCGCCGGGACCCGATCCGATGGACGTAACGGCCTCGGGCAGCCGACATGGTGGGCAACCTGGACAGGTAAGTGTGCTTATTAAAAGTCAGCAGCTACAGTGTTTGTAACTGGTGACTTTTAAAAGATATTTTTTTTTCAGCTGGAACACCGCTTTAAGGAAGAGACCCTTGTTCTCATCAACTTAGGTACTTTGTCAGGCAAGGCACCCCTCCATTGTTAAGGGCAAGTAGCTTGGATTAAGGGCTTGGTACAGCTTTTTGGGGAACCTCACACTTTTTTTCTTGATTTTTTGATGGAATTTCCCCATAAAATAGAATTGGTGGTACCTCACACTATTAAGCACCTGGTACAAATTTCGGGGGGGGGAACCCAAGGAATCTTTTTAGTTTTTTTTACACTATCCCTTTGCTTACATTTACCTGTCAGGCAGAAATCCCTGGCTGCACCCACTTACTTAACCTTGCCCCCTGCACTCTATGTATTGCTTACTCCTGACCTCTGCATTCTGTGCATTACTTACTCCTGACATTTGCACTTTTTGTGTTATACACTCCTGACCCCTGCACTCTGGGTTTCATTTAAAGATACCCATTAAGCCCCTCACATTGCAATCCCAATTGTTCATTATGCCCACTCTGTACAGCATGGTACTAATATAGTATATATTTGTACTCTTAGCTGTGTGCAATTTTGGTGTGGCATTCCATTCTGTTATGTGCTCTAGTCAATTTGGTAAAATAATTCCTCAAGCTTGCTTTCCGGTTTTCACAATTGTGCTTCAAATGCAATATGGAATGCTCAAAAGAGAGTTCAGAGAAGTTTGGAAGAAAATTCTGCAAAACAATTTCTAAAAACTTAATACAGCAAAAAAGTTAGAATACAGCGAGGAATGGTAAGGACATCTGTCAGGCCCTTATTGATGTCTTCATCAACATTGGATATAGTTCCCCTTACTTTGTGCCAGGAGATGGATGTCACAGAGAATAGTAGGTGAGTCTCTTCAACAAAGAACCAAGCAGCATTTAAAACCTGGCAGGGATTATAATCCCTGTCTGCTTTATGCATAAATAAAACGTGTTTTGACTGGAGTTGGGCTTTGAAGGATATTCAGTGCACATTCAAAAATAAAGTGCATTCAGTCTAGTATTCCATTGTCTCCTATAGTGCAGTGAATCAATATATCTCCTAACCGGAGTACATGTCTTATCATCAGCTTTGTAAAATAATCATTTTATTGACACTAAAGGTGGCTTCCATTAGTTATTAAAGAGACACTGTCATTTTGCCAAGTCAAGGCAAAATTACATTGTCTGTGTAATGGTGCCCCCAGATCTGTCATGTAGCAGTGTTCAGGCCTAGCAACTTGATACCATGCTAGAGCACTGCAGTGTATGCTCCCCTGCACCCCTATACGCTGAGTATATTGTGCTGGTTGTCAACTGCAGCCAATCCGGTTCCCCTGATGAAGTCATGTGGATGACGTAACGCGCAGGGAGTGGCCAGAAGTGGACGTTACTCGATACAGGAAGTGACCTGAGAACGGCGAAATAACGCCACACTGTTTCAATTCTGCTTTTATACCTTATTATTTATGTAAGAGTCAAATTTGTTTTTAATAAATTGGTTCATTATGTTGATATACTACACCATCGGAGGTCTCTTTTCTTCCTCACCCCTGTGTGAAATATATATAACGGAGGTGTATAGATCCGGATACGGAGTATTTGTACGGGTACCGTCTATACTGGGACGGAGTATACCCTGGTGGCCACTATCAGAATAGCAGAAAAGCATCCAACTACTTACATGCTGATGTTCTAAGGATTGGAGGTGAGAGTTCTGTGAGCTCACTTGTGGATGACCTATATTTCTCCTCTTTTTCATTAAGTTCTGCGGGCAACCTGGTTTATTTATAAGAACAACACTTTGAGAATATCACCATTAGGTTAGTTGCCCGATGAGAAGAGGATTAATGCATCATTATATGGACTTCTCCATCAGTTTTTATCATTTTTAATGTCCCAGATCATTTTTTTTATTTATTATCATCCTATTTATTTATTTACCTTCATTTATCTATCACTTATATTTTTATATCATATTATTTATATTCTATGTAGCACGTGTTTACTGTTGCGCGAGATCATTATTTTTATTGATACCATTGTCTCCTATAGTGCAGTGAATCAATGTATCTCCTAACCGGAGTAAATGTCTTATTATCAGCTTTGTGAAATAGTAATTTTATTGACACTAAAGGTGGCTTCCATTAGTTATTAAAGAGACACTGTAAAATTACATTGTCTGTGTAATGGTGCCCCCAGATCTGTCATGTAGCAGTGTTCGGGCCTAGCAACTGGATACCATGCTGGAGAACTGCAGTGTATGCTTCCCTGCACCCCTATACGCTGAGTATATTGTGCTGGCTGTCAATTTACACAGACACTGTCACATAGCCCTGAGTGCCTCTGTAAATATAGGGGTTTGCACCCTTTTCATATTAATTCCTTTGTTTAACCACCTCAATACAGGGCACTTACACCCCCTTCCTGCCCAGGCCAATTTTCAGCTCTCAGCGCTGTCATACTTTGAATGACAATTGAGCGGTCATGCTAGATTGTAACCATGTGAAATTGTTATAATTTTCTTCAGACAAATGGAGCTTTCTTTTGGTGGTATTTAATCGCTTCTGGGTTTTTTATTTTTTCCTAAAAAAAAAAAAAAAGAAAATTTTGAAATTTATAGGCTGCACTAATGGGCACTGATGAGGTGGCACTTATGGGCACTGATTAGGTGGCACTGATGAGGAGGCACAAATATGCTGCACTTATGGGCACTGATAGGTGGCACTGATGAGCACTGATAGGTGGCACTGATAGGCAGCACTGGTGGGCACTGATAGGCAGCACGGATAGGCAGCACTGATGGGCATTGATGGGCAGCAGTGATGGGCATTGATGGGCAGCACTGATAGCCAGCATTGACTGGCATCACTAATGGCACTAATTGGTGGCAGTTGTGGGTACTGATTGCTGGCACTGGTGGGCACTCTTTGCTGGCATTGGTTGGCACTCATTGCTGGCACTGGTTGGCACTCATTTCTGGCACTGTGGGGGCTTTAATGGAATCAGTGCACTGATTGTTTATGTTAAAGTCACGTCTTAGTTATTGTTCATGCAGAAAAACACCTGACAGTTCAAAAATTTTCTCTCACAACTGTATAATATCAATTTTTTTTGTACAACCCCCTGGTTTATGGACTCTTCTATGGGCTGCCTAGGTTATTATTACTGAATTACACAAATATTTCAATAATTTTATGTCCAGGTAAAGCAAGGCCTGTCTAGAAAAAATAACTAAATAAAAAAACTCCTTAGCTCCTATTATCACAGTTGACGGTGGATTAATTTACTTACGGTACACTAAGTGCATTCTTGGCTCGCAGCAGGGAATCGTTTTCTCACTTAAGACAGATATCCCGTTTTTGATGGAAAATGTCACAGCCTAGATTCCCCTCTGACAGTTTGGCAAAGCAGTGGCTCTGTAATAGTACCCATTTATTTGTCTTGTGTTCAACCAGATTAATCCATTCTGTTTTGACATGGAGACTGATGGGCAATTGATAACTTTGATTGACACAAATAGAAGAGGTCGATACTGAATAATTCAGCACGTTTTTCACTATCAATAAGTACCGGTTAAAAGATTTTTGCCTCTCTGTTTACACTCCGACTAAAGCCAACCAGCCAGCCAGCCAGCCCAGCTATTTCTGCCTTTTAAGTCTATCAGCAGTCTAAACTGTACACACGGCCTGTTTGAAGTTAGCCAACACAATGTTTTATAAGCTTGTAACAATATGTGTGAAACTGCCATAATAATGAATAGGCACAGCAACCCATGCATGCTAATGTTATGTTGTAAGCAATTTTGTTGACAAGCGCTAATACTTCTTTCATACTATCATCAAAAGCAGCTAATACAGCAGCCATTACTTGCTGCCTCTCCAACCAAGACATGATGGATTGTGACCTTAATATGGGTTAGCCGAGTTTTGAAAGTTAAACAACTTGCCATAAATCATAGGATTATTACAATGCAGTTTAATTGGTTAAGGACTGTTTATTTCCTAAACAGGGTGAAAAATTTCTGTTTCGATGCTTTTAATTTGCAAAGTGCATTTTCATTATGAATGGCAGTTTAATATTCCAGCCCTTTGTCATGCAAAATATGCAACACACAGGCAATCTATTAATTGGACAAAAATGCATCGCAAGCGTAAACTGCCCTTTATGTTATCGATCCTGTGGCTAAGCGCACTCAGTGAACGTTTTATGCTGAGCGGGATTAACCCCTCTGGCTCCAGAAAATGCCTGTAGCCCTGCAGCCTGTGTACAGAAGCAGCGGTACAAAGAAGTCTGGGATTCCCTGAGTTGTTTATCTATTCTGGTAGCTGTAAGATGTTAGCTTTGTGTTTTCCTCATGCAGTTTTATTATCATGATTATTGTCGCTATTACTGTCATAATGGTGGCACCGCAGAATTAGTATTATTGTACCAGATATTTCTTTGTGCACAGAATTAGTCCTATGGCACTGGCAGACTCTGTTTCACATGTAGCTGGAATATGGTTAGCATTTCCTTATGTGATTAAAAAAAAGCACATTATTATTCACAAATGCAGCTTGTTAAAGAGAAAATATGAAAAAAAGCTTATGCTGTAATAAAAATATGTATTTACCAAAACAAATAATAGTAATATAGAAATCTTTAAAGTGGTACATAGAAATCCTCTGTTGTCCCACAGCTTTTAGATTTACCTGGAAGAGCTGTTTACTGGTGCATCTGATGAAACTGTGCAGATACATTGGCGCTCTATGAGCATCATAAGCCTTACTACGTAAACATTTCTTCTGCTTGTTCAAAAAGGAGTTCTTTTAAAAGTAATGTGGTAGAGTGGTACCTTTCCAGAGCCTCCCCGCTGCTTGTTGCACTACTGGATAAAACTAAAATCCTTAAAGGGGATGTAAAGTCAGATGGTTTTTTATCTTAATGCATTCTATGCATTAAAGTGATTGTAAAGTCTTGTTATATAAAAAAATAAATAAATAATAACAAACATGTTATAATTACCTGCTCTGCGCAGTTTGTTTTGCACAGGGCAGCCCAGATCTTCCTCTTCTTGGGTGCCTCTTTGCTTCTCCTGGCCCCTCCCTCCTGTCGGGTGCCCCCACAGCAAGCTGCTTGCTGTGGGGGCACCCCGAACCGAGCTGCAGCTCCATGTGTCTATTCAGACATGGAGCTGTTGTTTGGCCCCGTCCCTCTCTCCCCTGATTGGCTAACTGACTTTGATTGGCAGCTGCGGGAGCCAATGGTGCCACTGCTGTGTCTCAGCCAAGCAGGGGGGGAAGGGTCCCCGACGACCGAGGGATTCGTGGACATCGCTGGAGAGAGATGGAGCTCAGGTAAGTATTAGGGGGTGCTGGGGCACCTACTACACACAGAAGACTTTTTATCTTAATGCATAGAATGCATTAAGATTAAAAACCTTCTGACTTTACAACTCCTTTAAGATAAAAAACCTTCTATGTGCAGCAGCCCCCCTCAGCCCCCCTAATACTTACCTGAGGTCCATCTCTATCCAGTGACGTCCCGGACTCTTTCTCCTGATTGGCTGAGACACAATAGCCACGCCATTGGCTCCCGCTGCTGTCAATCAAAGTCAGATACCCAATCAGGAGAGAGGGGGCGGGGCCGAACCACAGCTCTGTGTCTGATTGGACACATAAAGCTGCAGCAGCTCAGCTTGGATGTCCCTACAACAAGCTGCTTGCTGTGGGGGCACTCAACAGGAGGGAGGGGCCAGGAGCACAGAAGAGGCACCCGAGAAGAGGATCTGGGCTGCTCAGTGCAAAACCAACTACACAGAGGAGATAAGTACAGCATGTTTGTTATTTTTATAGAAAAAAAATGAGACTTTACAATCACTTTAATTAAAAGAGAAACTCCACTTTTGTTGATAAAAAAATAGTCCCCTCTCTGTGATCTATGTACAAACATTGCAGATTCCTACCTTTTATTATTCTGAAGAAATATCTGTTTGTTTGTCTGTGTCCATGTTCTGAGTGAGTCTGTATGGGAGTAGTTTGGTAATTATCAATCAGCTGCTGCGCCTGCATCCCTTTGGATGTGATTTACTTTGGGAATATCTCACCAAAAATGCTATTTTTTTTTTGCAGGGGATGCACAAAGTTGAATGTGTATCTTAGTGCAGACTTCTGGGAAAATCAGTAAGCCAATCACACAAGCAGAAATTAAACATTTTTTGGGGGCGTTCTGTACTCCATCTGTGTACAGAATACCTCCAGGTAGCCATTGTATTTCAGAGATAATTACAGCACTGCAGATTGAAAAGGAAAGGTAATTTTTAATAGCATTTATTACAATATGACTTGTGTCACAATTGTATACACTATATTATTATTATTTTTTTATTTGCTTATTTTTTATTCCCACAAAAGTGGAAATACCCTTTAAAAAGTTAATAGAAAGTTGATAGACAGAGCTAACCATGCTCCTCCAACCCTCATGTTACTTCCCATACTTACAGGGTCTTGTAACTAGCAGTGCCTATCAAGCTCTGAATTGTGGGAAACTGTAGGGGTGTCTGTGTACCCCAAACCCAAAATGATATGTTTATTTTGATCTTGGCTCTGCTGTAAGAACGGGTGACTGTGAAGCATAAGAAAAGTGAAAGCAAACACCATATGGTGCCTGATACCAAACTGCTTTCTTGTAATATGTGACTCTCTACAGAGCCAGTTGCACCAATGCTCAAAAGCACCCTGCTGTAAATCTCTGTCCTGTGGTATAGCAGTAACTCTACTTTTGGAATAAAAAAAAATGTAGCAAATAAAAAATATACAATACAAGCCATATTCAAATTTGTTATTAAAAATTACCTTTTTGGGGGGGCGTGGCCTAGCGCGGCATGTGAACAGACCTGTTCACCGGAGCTGTTAATCCTCCATCCGATCCTCACCTCGCTTCTCCTAGCACCCAAAAATCAAAGAGCCTGGTGCCCACAGCTTCCCTGACACCTCAGGACCCAGCAGCAGCTGCAAATTCGGGCATGACAACCCGCAGGAATCGCGGAGATTCTGCGGCCTCGGCCGCTCCAGACTTCCAAGATGGCGCCTGGACCTCTCAGCCTCAGAGAACGCCACGAGGCCAGGACAAGAAGACAGAGCAGGGGGGTAAGTTACAGAAACCCCCTAAGAATAAAGACCAACCCAGGGATATGCTATACTACGCACAGAAGCTGGCAGGCTCTGCTGACTCTACACAGGCCAGTACACAGCTCCCTGCAGTGTCCACAGAGCAGGCAGGCAAAGGTGATACAGACAGTCTGGAAGACACTGACACTATGGAGTCTGTCCCTGACCCAATGCCTGGTCTGTTTGAATCGCAGGCAGAGGACAGCCCCCAGCCCAGAAGTAGTGAAATATTACATGCGGTCCACAGATGTACTGCTTCGGTGGATGACCTCAATGAAAAATTTGGGGGGCTGAAGGAGACTGTCTCTCTCCTCCGCCAGGACATTCAAAAAATCAGGGAGAGAACCACGGCAGTGGAGGGGAGAGTAAGTAACATAGAAGACCATATGCCTCATTTGAACAGAGACGTACGGGGGGCTGCACAGCATGCGCATCAGGCCTTTGAAAAGACTGACGACATCGAGAACCACCTGAGACGCAATAACGTCTGCATTGTGGGGTTCCCAGAGAAAGTGGAGGGTAGGGACCCCACTGTATTTGTTGAAGACCTGGCTGCAGGAAATATTTGGCAAGGAGGCCTTCTCTCCCCTGTATGTGGTGGAGCGGGCGCATCGGGTAGCGCCAAGACCTCTCCCACCTGGAAACCCCCCTAGAGCGATGCTGGCCAGGCTCCTTAACTACCGTGACCGTGAAGTCGTGCTGCGACTCGCTAGAGAGAAGGGGGCTGTGCAGTACAACGGCACCAAAATTTCCTTTTATCCTGACTTTTCAGAAGAACTGCAGCGCAGAAGATCCAAGTTTGCAGACGTTAAAAAACGGCTGCAACGACTACAGCCCAAGTATACGATACTATTCCCAGCCAAGTTGCGAATTACAGCCGTAGATCAAAACCACTTTTTTGAAAACGCACAAGATGCTGCAGGGTGGCTGGACCAGAACGAACAAGACCTACGTCGCCGCAGACGTAAAAATGAGGAAGGATGACTCCGCTTAACACTTCTGTTGCAGATATAAAGGGCGCCCACATTCTACTGACATTAACGCTTCATCAAAAGAGGACCTTTACTTGATATCCAGTATCAGCGAGTGAATTTCAATATTTTATGAGCTCTCTTCAATTTTTGTTTAACCATTCAGGTGGACTGCGACTGTGCTCCACACCTGAACTTTACACGTTGCCACTGTTGTTATGGCTTGAGTTTGTGTACCCTGTTGGCACGGTTAAGGCCTACAGAGCCCCACATTATCTGGAATCTCCTTGCTTGGCCTTGTTAGCAGGGACTGTTCTACAGGATGTCTTTCACCCTTGGACATATTACTTGGTTCGCTTTGCCCTGCAATTAAGTTCAATGCTCTTTCACGGAAGTTTGATGCATCTCCACTGCATGAACTGCTTCATCAATCCCTCTCGTGTTCCACACTGCTTGTTGACCATCCTAGTCTGTGCACAGACTGCATGTTGGAAGTCCTCGGGACCTCGTTACACTTATAAGAACTGGATATGGTATTTGCAATATCTGATACACCTATAGTTACCTGGAACGTTCGGGGAGTGAACAACCCATTGAAAAGATCTATGATTTCAGCTGGTTTACGGAAGTTCCACCCGGCCATAATTGGCCTGCAGGAGACTCCCCTGCGGGCCGATACGGTCAGTTTTCTACAATACGCTTGGGTTGGTAAGGCCTATCATTCCACCTACTCTGCGTTTTCACGTGGAGTGAGTGTATTGATCCATAAAGCCCTAGTATACCAGGAGTTGGACTCCCTGATTGATATATCTAGTAGATTTGTGTTTCTGTATTGCAAACTGTATACAATCACATTGATCTTAGCCTTTGTGTACGTGCCCCCTCCGTTCTCCAGGGAGGTATTACACCTATTTAGCTAACAAGCCAGATATCCCGGTATTAATAATGGGGGACTTTAATTGCTACTTGGATCCTAGACTTGACAGACACCCACCTGTGCCGCCCCCTGGGGGCGGATGGGGCACTGCTCTTAGCCACCTACTTGCAGAGGTAGGATGGATCAACGTATGGCATAGCCGCAATCCAAATAGTAAACAATTTTCTTGTTTCTCCAAGACCCATGGGTCATTATCCCGTATTGATTTGTGCGTAGGTACCCCAAATCTGGTTGGTAACATCTCTAAAGTGGAGTACTTCCCACGGGGAGTGTCTGATCACTCCCCACTAACTTTATGGTTAACTACCCAGCCCCCTAGTACTTTACCCAGGGCCCTGTGGAAGTTGAACACTTTCTGGCTAAAGCTTTTCACTTCGCAGGAAAGGATAGCCTCTCAGATCCAGGTCTTTTTTAGGACGCAACAGCAACAAACTGATGTTCACTTGAAATGGGAAACCTTTAAAGCATATTTAAGAGGGATTTTTATTCAAGAAATACAAAAGGTCAAACACAACTCCTCGGTCCTGTTAGAACAGGCGGGGGATTTGGTAAGGCAATTAGAACTAACATATGTAACTGATCCTACTGACTCCGCCAGGGAGGCATGGATGTCGGCCCAGGACTCCTTGGACCGGCTGAGATCCTCCACTGCGGAGCGAAAAAGGTTCTTCACAAAGTTGGCGTATTACGAGGAGGGGGAAAAAACAGGCTGCTTACTTGCTAAAATTGCCCAATCTTAACAACAGTCACCGGCCATTGGAGCTTTTTGCGCTGCTAACGGTAAAGTAGTTAATTCACCAGAGGTCGTTATATCCGAGCTGGCATCCTTTTATGGAGATCTTTACAGGCTGAGGGATGCTTACTCGGATGCAGATCTGACCGCATATATGTCCAAAATTGATTTACCTTTATTGTTTGTTGAAGCTAAAAAACAATTGGATGCTCCGATAACCTTGGAGGAGCTTCAGATGGCGGCCTGCTGTTTTCCCACCTGTAAGGCACCGAGAGAAGATGGCCTCCCTATGGAGGTATTTACACAATACGGGGAAGAGATACTTCCAGAACTGTTAAAGGTATTTAATGCCTGCCTGGAAGCAGGTAAGCTCCCTGACTCTATGGCAAGGGCAAATGTAATTCTACTTCTTAAGCAGGGGAAGGATCCAGTTGACCCTGGCTCCTACAGGCCTATTTCATTACTTCAGAGTGATGTAAAGATCCTTGCCAAGGTCCTGGCACTTCGGGTCAACAGGGTTATCTCCTCAATTATACACCAAGATCAGGCCGGCTTCATGCCACAAAAGTCCAAGGCTACAAATCTGAGGAGGTTGTTCCTGAACATGCAAATGCAAGCAGATAATGGGGGTCAAAGGGCTCTGTTGTCTCTCAATGCCAATAAAGCTTTTGACAGCGTTAGCTGGAGATATTTATGGGCAGTACTAGATAAATTTGGTTTCGGGGACCGATTTATAGCATGGGTTAAGTTATTGTATGCATCCCCTCAGGCCAACATCAGAATGGCAGATAGAGTATCACAAGCCTTTGACCTGGACAGGGGGACAAGGCAAGGTTGCCCACTGTTCCCTTTGCTCTTTGCAATTGCAATAGAGCCACTGGCAGCCATGATAAGAGACAGTACACAGATTCAGTGGTTCCAATATGGAATTCTGCAAGAAAAAATAATGTTATACGCGGACGACATGTTACTCTTTCTGGGGGACCCGAGTCATTCACTATCAGGGGCGATGTCTACAATAAGACAGTTTGGTCACCACTCCGGGTTGACCATAAACTGGTCCAAGTCAGCTCTGATGATGCTGGACGGGGACCGTGGGGTTATACTTCCCGACCATTGTCCCAACCTTTCTGGTCACTAGTTTCAAGTATCTGGGCATACAAATCGCGCCCAGGCTTGGAGACTACTGCTCCCTAAACATATATCTCTTACTGTCTCATTTTCGAGACAAAATAAATACATGGAACAACTTGAAGATGTCACTGGCAAAGGCCAACTTAAAGGCCTATACTTCCTGCACAATACACCGGTAGTGATTCCTCTAAAAATGTTCAGAATAGTAAACACCCTTTTTCGTCGATTGTTATGGAATACCAAGCCTCCTAGAATTAGGCTGGAGCAGTTGCAGCAGTCTAAGGACAACGGGGGGCTGGCGATCTCCAACCCCTGGTTGTACTATATAGTGTCCCAATTGCAGCAGCTGCTTGGCTCCATTACTCATGACCAGAAAGGCTCAGCGCGCGCAACTAATGCTGATTGCCTCTGGAGCGGAGACCATTCCCATGGGCCTAGAGGCACAATTGTTTGCAAAGTCCAATAAGCAGACCCCAACGCTATCACTAGTACAGAAAATATGGAATAAGGTCAGACAACTCCAGGGGGTGCAAGGATTTACGGATTTCAGCCCAATATGGGGTAATCGCTCATATACTGAGCTGGGAAAATTACAACAAGGGCCTAGATGGCGTACCCAAGGTGTGAAGTTGCTTTCCCACATATTTAGGGACGGTAAGCTTCTTTCCTTTATAGAACTACAAGCTAAATTTAACTTGCCGGATAACATGCTTTACTCATACCTCCAAATACAGCACGCTGTTGCTGCGCAGGGGGATGCTGGCGAGTGGACATTGTCGCCCACCCCAGTGTTCCATGTGCTGCAGACCAGTAGTGTAACTAAAGGGATTATATCCCAATGCTATCAGATGCTATTAGAAAGACAGTTGCGGGCCTATCTATGTAACGTGGTGTCTGCATGGGAGAGGGACCTTGGCCAAATCACAGGGGGAACAATGGGAGGAGGCCCTACAGTCCATATCCACATGTTCCCTTAATGTTGCATAAAAAGTTTCCCAATTGTTCATAGCACTGAGAGTGCACTATACCCGAAAAAATTGCATAGGATGGGCAGGGTGGCGGATCCTTTATGTTGCCGTTGTCGACAGCACGACGGGGACCTTATTCACCTCCTATGACGCTGCCCGAGGCTCCATTGGTACTGGAATGAGATAGTTGGTACACTCAATGGGGTATTTCAGACAAAAGTTCCTACAGATCCTCTGTGCTGTATATTGGGGGTCCTGGAGGATGTAGTCCCTGAGGAGTTGACCAGGGTTGCATTCTCCAGAGCACTATTCCAGGCCAGGAAACTCATCCTAATGGGTTGGAAATCCACTCTGCCACCTACTAGCAATTCTTGGGTAGCACACATGGGACAAACCCTTATTAGGGAAAAATGCATATACCAGCATAGGGGATGCCCGGGTAGGTTTGAACGTATATGGTCAAAATGGTTGGACACACCAGGTTTAAGCCCAAGAGAGCTTGTGATGTCCAGACTCCTGCAGTCCCTATAAATTGGATGAGGGGATGCAAGACAGATTGTATATTATGAGCGAAGCGGGTTGTGGTGGTGGAACCAAGGAGAGATGAACTATAGATGTTTGGAGTAATGCACTCAGTTGGTAGACCATTTGAAACAAAAATGTATATGTGTTAATGAGCCAAAACATACTGTACCTGTATTTGTAACCTGAGCATTGGTTTTTGCTGGAAATTGTACGAATGTTCAATGAAACCTTTTCTGATTTAAAAAAAAAAAAATTATCTTTTTATTTCAGTCTGAAGTGCTGTAATTTTCTGTAAAATGTAATGCAATATGGCGACCTGCAGACATTCTGTAGAACTTCCCCAGAAATGTAATTTCCTGCTTGTTTGATTGGGTCACTGATTTTCCCAGAAGTCTGCACTAAGATATAGGTCAGATTTTAGGCATTTGCATTAAGAGTTTTATTTTTTGGTAATACTCCCCATAGGCGTCCTTAAGGGGGGGCTATTGAGGCTTGAGCCCCGAATGTGGGGCCAATAGCCCCGAGTGTCTAAGTGCAGTGGCCCCAGCTGCAAGATCTAGAGCGGCGCATTCCGATTCCCGTGCGCGCCGCCATCAGTGTTATATTACATACAGCCTGTACAAGCGCTTAGCTGGGCAGCGGGCGCTCCCTGATTGGCTGTGCAGGAGGAAGACATAAGGGTCTGTGATCGGCCCGGTGGAGCTGCTGACTGGTCATATGTGGAGGCGGGTAGGGGCTGGACTGTGGGTGATCGTGGCCGCCCGGAGCCCCGCCTCCCTGCCTGGCGCGCGCTGTGTCTCCACCTGACTGAGGTCTCTCTGTTATCTGCCCTTCCACTAGTCTGTCAGCGTGCCACTCTCTGTAAGCCCACCCCTCTGTCATCCCGCCCCTTTGTGTAAGCCCACCCCTTTCTGTCACTGCCCCCCTCTCTGTCAGTGCACCCCTCCTCTGTCAGCACCCCCCTCTGTCAGCCCACCCCCCTCTGTCAGCCCACCCCCCTCACTGTCAGCCCACCCCCCCTCTGTCAGCACCACCCCCTCTGTCAGCACCACCCCCTCTGTCAGCACCACCCCCCCTCTGTCAGCACCACCCCCCTCTGTCAGCACCACCCCCTCTCTGTCAGCCCACCCCCGTCAGCCCCCCCTCTCTGTCAGCAGTGCACCCCCCTCTCTATCAGCGACCTCCTCTCTCTCAGCGACCCCCCTCTCTCAGCACCCCCCACCCACACCCTGTCAGCACCCCCCCACTCTGTCAGCACTCCCCCTCTCTGTCAGCACCCCCCTCTCTGTCAGCACCCCCCCCCTCTGTCAGCACCCCCCCTCTCTGTCAGCACCCCCCCTCTCTGTCAGCACCCCCCTCTCTGTCAGCACTCCACCTCTCTGTCAGCACCCCCCCTCCTCTGTCAGCACCCCCCTCTGTCAGCCCACCCCCCTCTGTCAGCCCACCCCCCTCACTGTCAGCCCACCCCCCCTCTGTCAGCACCACCCCCTCTGTCAGCACCACCCCCTCTGTCAGCACCACCCCCCCTCTGTCAGCACCACCCCCCTCTGTCAGCACCACCCCCTCTCTGTCAGCCCACCCCCGTCAGCCCCCCCTCTCTGTCAGCAGTGCACCCCCCTCTCTATCAGCGACCTCCTCTCTCTCAGCGACCCCCCTCTCTCAGCACCCCCCACCCACACCCTGTCAGCACCCCCCCACTCTGTCAGCACTCCCCCTCTCTGTCAGCACCCCCCTCTCTGTCAGCACCCCCCCCTCTCTGTCAGCACCCCCCCTCTCTGTCAGCACCCCCCCTCTCTGTCAGCACTCCCCCTCTCTGTCAGCACTCCCCCTCTCTGTCAGCACCCCCCCTCTCTGTCAGCACCCCCTCTCTGTCAGCACCCCCCTCTCTGTCAGCACCCCCCCTCTCTGTCAGCACCCCCCTCTCTGTCAGCACCTCCCCTCTCTGTCAGCACTCCCCCTCTCTGTCAGCACCCCCCCTCTCTGTCAGCACTCCCCCTCTCTGTCAGCACCCCCCTCTCTGTCAGCACTCCCCCTCTCTGTCAGCCCACCCCCCTGTCAGCACCCCCCCTCTGTCAGCACCACCCTCCCTCTGTCAGCACCCCCCCTCTGTCAGCACCTCCCCCCTCTGTCAGCACCACCCCCCTCTGTCAGCCCACCCCCCCATCAGCCCCCCCCTCTCTGTCAGCAGTGCACCCCCCTCTCTGTCAGCCCACACCCTCTCTATCAGTGCTCCCCTCTCTCTCAGCGTCCCCCCTCTCTCAGCACCCCCCCGTCAGCTCACACCCTGTCAGCACCCCCCCTCTCTGTCAGCACCCCCCCCTCTCTGTCAGCACTCCCCCTCTCTGTCAGCACTCCCCCTCTCTGTCAGCACTCCCCCTCTCTGTCAGCACCACCCCCTCTCTGTCAGCACCACCCCCTCTCTGTCAGCATCCCCCTCTCTGTCAGCACCCCCCCCTCTCTGTCAGCACTCCCCCTCTCTGTCAGCCCACCCCCCTGTCAGCACCCCCCCTCTGTCAGCACCACCCTCCCTCTGTCAGCACCCCCCTCTGTCAGCACCTCCCCTCTCTGTCAGCACCACCCCCCTCTGTCAGCCCACCCCGCCTGTCAGCCCCCCTCTCTGTCAGCAGTGCACCCCCCTCTCTGTCAGCACCACCCCCTCTCTGTCAGCATCCCCCTCTCTGTCAGCCCACCCCCCCTGTCAGCACCCCCCTCTGTCAGCATCTCCCCGTCAGCCCACACCCTGTCAGCACTCCCCCACTCTGTCAGCACTCCCCCTCTCTGTCAGCACCCCCCCTCTCTGTCAGCACCCCCCCTCTCTGTCAGCACCACCACCTCTCTGTCAGCCCACCCCCCCCTGTCAGCCCCCCCTCTCTGTCAGCAGTGCACCCCCCTCTCTGTCAGCCCACACCCTCTCTATCAGCGACCTCCTCTCTCTCAGCGACCCCCCTCTCTCAGCACCCCCCCCGTCAGCCCACACCCTGTCAGCACCCCCCCACTCTGTCAGCACTCCCCCTCTCTGTCAGCACCCCCCCTCTCTGTCAGCACCCCCCCCCTCTCTGTCAGCACCCCCCTCTCTGTCAGCACCCCCCCTCTCTGTCAGCACCCACCCCTCTCTGTCAGCACCACCCCCTCTCTGTCAGCACCACCCCCTCTCTGTCAGCATCCCCCTCTCTGTCAGCACCCCCCTCTGTCTCAGCCCACACCCTCTCTCTCAGCATCCCCCCTCTCTCTCAGTGTCCCCCCTCTCTCTCAGCATCCCCCCTCTCTCTCAGCACCCCCCCCTGTCAGCCCACACCCTCTCTGTCAGCACCCTCCCTCTGTCAGCACCCCCTCTCTGTCAGCAGTGCACCCCCTCTGTCAGCCCACCCGCTCTGTCAGCACCCCCTCTCTGTCAGCAGTGCACCCCCCCTCTGTCAACACCCCCCTCTGTCAGCACCCCCCTTTCTGTCAGCACCCCCCTGCCTCTGTGTCAGCCACCCCCTCTCTCTCCTGCCTCCTCCCCCCTTTCACTCACCCCCCTTACCTCCTTCTCTCTCACCTCCCCTTTCTCACCTCCCTTCCCCCACCTCTTTCCCCCCCTCAGGGGGTGGAGGCCCCATGATTCCCAACAGCGGCCCTGTGAGTGAGTGTACCAGTTCAAATGTGTCTTGCCGACAATGGAAGGAAAATGGCACTACAGAAGAGCAGCTTCGCTCCACCCCCAAACTCCGGCTTCCACACTTCCTGACTCTAAATGGCTCTTGGTAAAGCAGTCTAATGGGGGTCTTAAGGGGCAGGGGACACTGATGGGGGGAGGGGTCACTGATCGAATAGAGATCTCTAAGGGGGGTGCTGATGTAAGGGGACTCTGAGCTAATGTAGAGGGGGTGCTGACTGCTGGTGACCCATTAGATCAGCAGTCAGTGCGTGTCAGGTAGGTCAGTGTGGGTCAGGTAGGTCAGTGCGTGTCAGGTAGGTAACACCCCCCCTCCATACAACCGCACCGCCCACCACCCCATCATCCCCCCCGGTGCCGGGCTCTGACTTCGGGCTGAAGCCCCTGGTCTTTTTGCCACCTAGCAACACCCCTGATACTCCCTAAGGGTTAATTACTTCTAAATGGATGCAGACGCTGCAACTTTTCCCATTAGAACACTCAGCATGTACCAGGTGATTATAATGAACACAGACAATACCGTTCAGAATCAGTCTTCAAAGTACATAGGAAAACAAACAGCTTTTTCTTCAAAAACCGGTAGAAGCCTGCTATAAAGTTTGTCATAATCCTTACAATGTAAATTGATCGCCCTGGGGGGGATCGTTTTTCTCTCAACTAAACTGGAGTTATTCTTCATGCATTTGAGACCATCCCTCATTTTGAATTCTATGATCTGAGAAGCCCATAACAAGTTTATCCCTTTGTCTATTCAACAGTGTTATTGGCACTAATTGTGTTAACCATTTGCCGACCGCCTCACGCATATATACGTGAACAGAGCGGCATGGGCAGGCAAAATCACGTACCTGGTACGATCGGACCCCCCCCCCGGTGCCAGCGGCGGTCGGCATTTATCTAGGAGCGATCAAAGATGAGGGGGAGGCCATCCGATCGTGGCCCCCCCCTCGCGATCGCTCCCAGCCAATGAGAAACATCCCCTGCCTGTGTATAGTACACACAGGCAGAGGATGTGATGTCATCTCTCCTCGGCTCGGCAGTTTCCGTTCCGACGCCGAGGAGAGAAGACATCTGAGTAAGTGTAAAACACTACACAACACAGTAGAACATGCCAGGCACACTAAACACACCCGATCGCCCCCCGATCCCCCCCCAATCACCCCCCCCCCCCGTCACAAACTGACACCAAGCTGTTTTTTTTTTTTTTTTCTCTTCCTGATTACTGATTGGTGTCAGTTTGTGACAGTTAGAAGTGGTAGGGCAGTGAGTGTTAGCCCCCTGTAGGTCTAGGGTACCCCCCTAACCCCCCCCTAATAAATTTTTAACCCCTTGATCACCCCCCGTCACCAGTGTCGCTAAGCGATCATTTTTCTGATCGCTGTATTAGTGTCGCTGGTGACGCTAGTTAGTGAGGTAAATATTTAGGTTCGCCGTCAGCATTTTATAGCGACAGGGACCCCCATATACTACCTAATAAATGTTTTAACCCCTTGATTGCCCCCTAGTTAACCCTTTCACCACTGATCACTGTATAAACGTTACGGGTGATGCTGGTTAGTTTGTTTATTTTTTATAGTGTCAGGGCACCCGCCGTTTATTACCGAATAAAGGTTTAGCCCCCCGATCGCCCGGCGGTGATATGCGTCGCCCCAGGCAGCGTCAGATTAGCGCTAGTACCGCTAACACCCACGCACGCAGCATACGCCTCCCTTAGTGGTATAGTATCTGAACGGATCAATATCTGATCCGATCAGATCTATACTAGCGTCCCCAGCAGTTTAGGGTTCCCAAAAACACAGTGTTAGCGGGATCAGCCCTGATACCTGCTAGCACCTGCATTTTGCCCCTCCGCCCGGCTCGGCCCAGCCCACCCAAGTGCAGTATCGATCGATCACTGTCACTTACAAAACACTAAACGCATAACTGCAGTGTTCACAGAGTCAGGCCTGATCCCTGCGATCGCTAACAGTTTTTTTGGTAGCGTTTTGGTGAAATGGCAAGCACCAGCCCCAGGCAGCGTCAGGTTAGTGCCAGTAGCGCTAACACCCACGCACCGTACACCTCCCTTAGTGGTATAGTATCTGAACGCATCAATATCTGATCCGATCAGATCTATACTAGCGTCCCCAGCAGTTTAGGGTTCCCAAAAACGCAGTGTTAGCGGGATCAGCCCAGATACCTGCTAGCACCTGCGTTTTGCCCCTCCGCCCGGCCCAGCCCACCCAAGTGCAGTATCGATCGATCACTGTCACTTACAAAACACTAAACGCATAACTGCAGCATTCGCAGAGTCAGGCCTGATCCCTGCGATCGCTAACAGTTTTTTTTGTAGCGTTTTGGTGAACTGGCAAGCACCAGCGGCCTAGTACACCCCGGTCGTGGTCAAACCAGCACTGCAGTAACACGTGGTGACGTGGCGAGTCCCATAAGTGCAGTTCAAGCTGGTGAGGTGGCAAGCACAAGTAGTGTCCCGCTGCCACCAAGAAGACAAACACAGGCCCGTCGTGCCCATAATGCCCTTCCTACTGCATTCGCCAATCCTAATTGGGAACCCACCACTTCTGCAGCGCCCGTACTTCCCCCATTCACATCTCCAACCAAATGCAGTCGGCTGCATGAGAGGCATTTTCTTTATGTCCTCCCGAGTACCCCTACCCAACGAACCCCCCCAAAAAAGATGTCGTGTCTGTAGAAAGCGCAGATATAGGCGTGACACCCGCTATTATTGTCCCTCCTGTCCTGACAATCCTGGTCTTTGCATTGGTGAATGTTTTGAACGCTACCATTCACTAGTTGAGTATTAGCGTTGGGTACAGCATTGCACAGACTAGACACACTTTCACAGGGTCTCCCAAGATGCCATCGCATTTTGAGAGACCCGAACCTGGAACCGGTTACAGTTATAAAAGTTACAGTTACAAAAAAAAGTGTAAAAAAAAAAAAAAAAAAACACATACAAAAATAAAAAAAAATAAATAGTTGTCGTTTTATTGTTCTCTCTCTCTCTATTCTCTCTCTCTATTGTTCTGCTCTTTTTTACTGTATTCTATTCTGCAATGTTTTATTGTTATTATGTTTTATCATGTTTGCTTTTCAGGTATGCAATTTTTTATACTTTACTGTTCACTGTGCTTTATTGTTAACCATTTTTTTGTCTTCAAGTACGCCATTCACGACTTTGAGTGGTTATACCAGAATGATGCCTGCAGGTTTAGGTATCATCTTGGAATCATTCTTTTCAGCCAGCGGTCGGTTTTCATGTAAAAGCAATCCTAGTGGCTAATTAGCCTCTAGACTGCTTTTACAAGCAGTGGGAGGGAATGCCCCCCCCCACTGTCTTCCGTGTTTTTCTCTGGCTCTCCTGTCTCAACAGGGAACCTGAGAATGCAGCCGGTGATTCAGCCAGCTGACCATAGAGCTGATCAGAGACCAGAGTGGCTCCAAACATCTCTATGGCCTAAGAAACCGGAAGCTACGAGCATTTTATGACTTAGATTTCGCCGGATGTAAACAGCGCCATTGGGAAATTGGGGAAGCATTTTTTCACACCGATCTTGGTGTGGTCAGATGCTTTGAGGGCAGAGGAGAGATCTAGGGTCTAATAGACCTCAATTTTTTCAAAAAAGAGTACCTGTCACTACCTATTGCTATCATAGGGGATATTTACATTCCCTGAGATAACAATAAAAATGATTAAAAAAAAAAAAAAATGAAAGGAACAGTTTAAAAATAAGATAAAAAAGCAAAAAAATAATAAAGAAAAAAAAAAAAAAAAAAAGCACCCCTGTCCCCCCTGCTCTCGCGCTAAGGCGAACGCAAGCGTCGGTCTGGCGTCAAATGTAAACAGCAATTGCACCATGCATGTGAGGTGTCACCGCGAACGTCAGATCGAGAGCAGTAATTTTAGCAGTAGACCTCCTCTGTAAATCTAAAGTGGTAACCTGTAAAGGCTTTTAAAGGCTTTTAAAAATGTATTAATTTTGTTGCCACTGCACGTTTGTGTGCAATTTTAAAGCATGTCATGTTTGGTATCCATGTACTCGGCCTAAGATCATCTTTTTTATTTCATCAAACATTGGGGCAATATAGTGTGTTTTAGTGCATTAAAATTTTAAAAAGTATGTTTTTTCCACAAAAAATGCGTTTGAAAAATCGCTGCGCAAATACTGTGTGAAAAAAAAAAATGAAACACCCACCATTTTAATCTGTAGGGCATTTGCTTTAAAAAAATATATAATGTTTGGGGGTTCAAAGTAATTTTCTTGCAAAAAAAAATAATTTTTTCATGTAATCAAAAAGTGTCAGAAAGGGCTTTGTCTTCAAGTGGTTAGAAGAGTGGGTGATGTGTGACATAAGCTTCTAAATGTTGTGCATAAAATGCCAGGACAGTTCAAACCCCCCCCCCAAATGACCCCATTTTGGAAAGTAGACACCCCAAGCTATTTGCTGAGAGGCATGTCGAGTCCATGGAATATTTTATATTGTGACACAAGTTGCAGGAAAGAGACAAATTTTTTTTTTTTGCACAAAGTTGTCACTAAATGATATATTGCTCAAACATGCCATGGGAATATGTGAAATTACACCCCAAAATAAATTCTGTTGCTTCTCCTGAGTATGGGGATACCACATGTGTGGGACTTTTTGGGAGCCTAGCCGCGCACGGGACCCCGAAAACCAAGCACCGCCTTCAGGCTTTCTAAGGGCGTAAATTTTTGAATTCACTCTTCACTGCCTATCACAGTTTTGGAGGCCATGAAATGCCCAGGTGGCACAAAAACCCCCCAAATGACCCCATTTTGGAAAGTAGACACCCCAAGCTATTTCTGAGAGGTATAGTGAGTATTTTGCAGACCTCACTTTTTGTCACAAAGTTTTGAAAATTGAAAAAAGAAAAAAAAAAAATTTTTTTCTGGTCTTTCTTCATTTTCAAAAACAAATGAGAGCTGCAAAATACTCACCATGCCTCTCAGCAAATAGCTTGGGGTGTCTACTTTCCAAAATGGGGTCATTTGGGGGGGGGTTTGTGCCATCATGGCATTTTATGGCCTTCAAAACTGTGATAGGCAGCGAGGAGTGAAATCAAAAATTTATGCCCTTAGAAATCCTGAAGGCGGTGCTTGGTTTTTGGGGCCCCGTACGCGGCTAGGCTCCCAAAAAGTTCCACACATGTGGTATCCCCGTACTCAGGAGAAGCAGCTGAATGTATTTTGGGGTGCAATTCCACATATGCCCATGGCCTGTGTGAGCAATATATCATTTAGTGACAACTTTTTGTAAATTTTTTTTTTTTTTTTGTCATTATTCAATCACTTGGGACAAAAAAAATAAATATTCAATGGGCTCAACATGCCTCTCAGCAATTTTCTTGGGGTGTCTACTTTCCAAAATGGGGTCATTTGGGGGGGTTTTGTACTGCCCTGCCATTTTAGCACCTCAAGAAATGACATAGGCAGTCATAAACTAAAAGCTGTGCAAATTCCAGAAAATGTACCCTAGTTTGTAGACGCTATAACTTTTGCGCAAACCAATAAATATACGATTATTGACATTTTTTTTACCAAAGACATGTGGCCGAATACATTTTGGCCTAAATGTATGACTAAAATTGAGTTTATTGGATTTTTTTTATAACAAAAAGTAGAAAATATCATTTTTTTTTTAAATTTTCGGTCTTTTTCCGTTTATAGCCCAAAAAATAAAAACGGCAGAGGTGATCAAATACCATCAAAAGAAAGCTCTATTTGTGGGAAGAAAAGGACACAAATTTCGTTTGGGTACAGCATTGCATAACCGCGCAATTAGCAGTTAAAGCGACGCAGTGCCGAATTGTAAAATGTGCTCTGGTCAGGAAGGGGGTAAAACCTTCCGGGGCTGAAGTGGTTAAAGAATGTAATAAAACCATTTGTGCTGAATACAAGTGAAATGATATGCTGCTAATTTTCTCACTTAAAACCCCTTTCACACTGGGGTGTTTTTCTGGCACTAAAGGGCTAAAAATAACGCCTGTAAAGCGCCTGAAAAACGCCTCCCCTGCAGCCCCAGTGTGAAAGCCCGAGTGCTTTCACACTGGGGTGGGGCGCTTGCAGGACATTAGAAAAAGTCCTGCAAGCAGCATCTTTGGAGCGGTTTAGGAGCAGTGTATATATCTCCACCCTTGCCCATTGAAATGAATGGGCACCGCTGCCGAAGTGCCTGCAAAGTGCTTTGGTAGCGGCGCTTTTGTGGTGCGTTTAACCCTTTCTTCGGCCGCTAGTGGGGGTTAAAAGCACCCTGCTAGTGGCCAAAAAGTGCCTCTAAAACTACGGTAGAGTGCCACTAAAACTAGCAGCGCTTTACCGCTAACGCGGATCGGTGCCAGTGTGAAAGGGATCTTACTCATCTTATTAGTGAAACATGAAAATGGAAACAAATGTCTTCTCAGAAAGAAAATATCATATTATGTTATATATTAAAACATTAATGTAAAGTTGACCCGTAAGGCCCGTATACACGATCAAAAAATCTTACAAAAAATCAATCCTATAAATAATCTGATCGTTTTTACACAGCTTTTCGTCCAAAATTATCCAAAGGCACAAACGTGAAATTTTTTCTCGTATGATGCCAGATCGTACGATTTACATTTAATCAGTACAGTTTTTGTCCAAAAACACAATATTTTGTCGAGCTTCAGTAACCTATTCATCTTCGATATGGAGACTAGCATGCAAAAAAACAGACGATCATTTGTCTGATAATCTCATTGTGTGTACCAGGCTGTAGCAGCACCCAGTGAGCTGATTGGTGGTTATTGTTAAGTCCTTTGCCAGAAGAGGGTTTTCAGTCTCCCTTTGAATTTAACAGCTTTATTGTTTTCAACAAAATGACAAACATAACTTTTAAAGTTTGCAAGTTTCAAGCTAAATGAAATAATGAACACAATACCTAAAGGGGTTTATTTATAAAACATTGTTTGGATGAATGTCACAAGTGTTAGTCCAGGCTGCATTCATTTCCCCTGTATTTTCTCTAAAACGATAACTTCCTATGGTTGTCAGCTCTATCTAGTGGCCAAAATGCAGTATTTGTTCTGATTGAGATATTTCAGAAAAAGATACCACATTTTGGCATTTTGGTCTCTAGATGGAGCTGCGAATCATATGAAATCAAAGTATTATAGAAAATGTGGGGAAAATGCGTAAAGTATGCATTAATGCTTGTGACGTTCGTCCAACAGGTGTTTTATAAATAACGTATATGTATTTTTTAGTATTTGATAGAGTAGGGAGGGGTTAAAGTGGTACTAAAGCCTAAGCATTTTTTATTTTAATGCATTCTGTGCATTAAGGTAAAAACTCCCCACTATCTTCCCCCATCCCTAAACACTTACCTGCCTCCCCTCACAGATCTAGAGCAGTGGTTCTCAAACTCTCTAGTGCCATGACCCCTTGATAAAATTTCCCAAGTTGTGGGGACCCCTAACAGTAAAATTATTTTCGTTGGTCATTTCATTGCTGTAATTTTTGCGACTGTTTTGAATCAAAATATAAATATCTGATATGCAGGATGTATTTTCATTCTTACAAATTTAACATCTTAAAGCATAGTGATTAATCACAAAAACAATCTCTAATATACAGCGCAAAATATTTATTTAAAATTAACATATAATTTACAAATGAATAAAATACCCCACCGAGAGACAGGGTAGGGTAAGTGCCGGGCAGACGGCGGGCAGGGGGTACAGTGGGAGCATTTGATGGGCACAGTGGGAGCATTTGATATTGCACAGTGGCTGCGTTTGATGGGCACAGTGGCTGCGTTTGATGGGCACAGTGGCTGCGTTTGATGGCACAGTGGCGGCGTTTGATGGCACAGTGGCGGCAATTGATGGGCACAGTGGCTGCTTTTGATGACACAGTGGCTGCGTTTGATGGCACAGTGGCGGCGTTTGATGGCACAGTGGCGGCGTTTGATGGCACAGTGGCGGCGTTTGATGGCACAGTGGTGGCGTTTGATGGCACAGTGGTGGCGTTTGATGGCACAGTGGCGGCAATTGATGGGCACAATGGCTGCGTTTGATGGCACAGTGGCGGCAATTGATGGCACAGTGGCGTCGTTTGATGGCACAGTGGCTGCGTTTGATGTACAAAAATGCTTTTATTAATTAGTATCTCTGACTTACCAAAGTCACTAGTGTTCTGTCAGAATCAGCAAGCTGCTGTGTTAACCGTAAGTGACACTTCATCGCCGCCATCTTGGTAGACTCGTCCTCAGCAAACGGACTTCGGTGGGTGTAAAAAAAGTGTAGCCTTACTGTGGACGAGAGTACCAAGATGGCGGTGACGGAACGTCACTTCCGTGCAGTCTCTCCTCTCCCAGAAGTGACATCTCCCTTGCCGAGACAGACAAACTCCGGTGTAACACAGTAACTTCGGGTAACCATTCGTGACCCCCTGGCAAATCGGCAGTCGACCACCAGGTTGAGAACCGCTGATCTAGAGGCTGTCCCTGGCTGCATCACTGCTCCTTCTCTTCCTACTTTCACAGGACACATTGAGAGCAGTGGGAGCCATAGGTTTCTGCTGCTGTCAGGCAAATCCTGTGAGGAAGGGGGGTGAGTCACACTGTGTGTGTCTGTGGATGTACACAGCCCAGCACGGCCGCAAGGGTGCCCCCTAAGCACACAACTTCACAGCGGGGAACTCCAGAAGAGGCGGTAAGGGACTGCACTGCACAATACCATTGCACAGAGTAGGTAAGTATAACCTCTTTTTAAAAAAAGGGGGTTTTACAATCACTTTAAAATCCTGTCAGTATTGTTATTTTCTGAGAATGTTCACACCAGTGGGCACATGTTATTTTTTTCTTTAACTTTATTGAAAGTAGCAAAAATTCTTTAAAGCCTTTCTTACTCCAACACTTCATATTCCTGATATGTGCCTGCTGTACCATGTACTTGTATGAGAAAGTATCCTGTTCTCTTTGTATTGCTTCCTTTATGTGAAATCCCTGGTGTTCCTGCTAGTCCCCTTGCTTTCCTATTAAGAACTGACCACGCTAAGCAGGAGAGCTCATCGTAATCAGTTCTCTAGCTATGCTGGGAACTCAGCCTGCTCTCCTTTAATGATCAGACTTGTTCTGACATGCCCCCGCTGCACAGCTATTCACTGACAAGCTCAGTGTGCTGCTGCTTCTCCTTCCCCAGCTCTTATGCAGCCAAGAACAGAGGAAATGTGATCACTTATAAAAAAGGGGGAAAAGGGTATTTATAATGGGATAGAAGGCAGCAGATATTTTTTTAAGTTTATATATAATAAATTCAGTCCAGACAAGTAATTTTCATTTTGAAATAAATATATTTTATTGGATAAAATATTTCGGCCGCGGCTGTTTTTATTAGTTTAACCACCTCAATACAGGGCACTTTCACCCCCTTCCTGCCCAAGCCATTTTTCAGCTTTCAGCGCTATCACACTTTGAATGACAATTGCGCGGGCATGCTACACTGTACTTAAATGAAATTGTTATCATTTTTTTCCCATAAATAGAGCTTTCTTTTGGTGGTATTTGATCACCTCTGCGGTTTTTATTTTTTGCGCTATAAACAAAAGAAGAGTGACAAGTTTGAAAAAAACACAATATTTTTTACTTTTTGCTATAATAAATATCCAATTTTTATTTATTTTTTTTAAACAAATTTTTTCCTCAGTTTAGGCCAATATGTATTCTTCTACATATTTT
This sequence comes from Aquarana catesbeiana, assembly GCF_042186555.1. Classification (NCBI taxonomy): domain Eukaryota; kingdom Metazoa; phylum Chordata; class Amphibia; order Anura; family Ranidae; genus Aquarana; species Aquarana catesbeiana. The sequence continues at coordinate 165,624,268 of NC_133324.1, read as the reverse complement.
TGGTTAAAAAAAATAGCAATAAGCGTATATTGATTGGTTTGCGCAAAAGTTATAGTGTCTACAAAATAGGGGATAGATTTATAGCATTTTTATTATTTTTTTTTTTACTAGCAATGGCGGCGATCTGCGATTTTTATCGTGACTGCAATATTTCGGTGGACATATCGGACACATTTGACACTATTTTGGGACCGTTCACATTTATACAGCAATCTGTGCTATAAAAATGCACTGATTACTGTATAAATGTGACTGGCAGGGAAGGGGTTAACACTAGGGGTGATCGAGGGGTTAATTATGTTTCTTAGGGAGTGATTCTAACTGTAGGGGATGGGGACTCACAAGAGGAGGAGACCTATCGGTGTTCCTCTGTACTGGGAACACATGATCGGTCTCCTCTCCTCTGACAGGACTTGGATCTGTGTGTTTACATACACAGATCCACTGTCCTGCTCTGTTACCGGGCAATTGCGGGTGCCGGGTAAACATTGTGGCCGCCGGGCACGCGCATTGGGTCCCCAGTGACACGGCGGGCGTGCAAACCCCCTGGTGGGCCAGGAAGGCGAGGGCGTCATATGACCCCCTCCCAGAATGAGAGCCGTGCCACCTGGCCGTCATATGACAGCTGGCGGGCGGCAAGCGGTTAATACGTTTCTAAAATATTTATAAATAACTTTATTATAACATTAACTTAAAATATAAATAAATAAATAAAATCAACCAAGCCACTACGGATCAGGCTGAATAAATTCTCACTTCTGAGTAAACAAAAACAATTTACCCCAACCGACAGGAAGTTTGATAAACATACAAATTGTGGAAGATGTTATTGGATAATTCATGCTATCCTACGAAATTGTCTTAATTTCAAAACTATTTAAATAACATGTCGCTGCCTCAGATTCCATGAGGAAAGGGGGGGGGGCTATAAAATAGGCATATTTCCCCCCTTTATCCTTTCCATTTTTTTTATATCTATATAAAAATGTTTTGCCTTTCATTTCTATTTTAAACTGAATAGGTTGTTTTACAAGGTGATCGTTTATAATCACTTTACCTTCATGCACTGCAGTGCTTTTCAACGTGCTGCGGTGCAGTGCATTAACATGTGATGTTGTGCATTTTGCCGAATAAAAATACAGACATGCTGCAATTTTACCCAATACACATGACCACATGTTTATGGTGTAAACAATGCACGTATGGAACAATTTTGGTATGTGCTCTAGCATGAGCCTACGGTCAATGCACCTTGTGTGACACATATTGTTAATCAGATGAGGACTTTATAGAAGTCAGTATCTGTACAGGGCTAGCCATTGCCAACAAACCAGAATGTGTGCATGTGTGCCCTATAGCCAGACACTCAGCACGTTAGGGGTGGAAGTGGCAGAACAGAGCTGTGCATGGCACTGTGCTGGTAGGAGTCTTCCACTTATGTTGCCAGTTACAGAGTATCAGGGTTCTTAGTAGTCGGTACAAAGTTTTATACATTTAAAAAGGCAATTCCTTCACATTTTTCTTACAAATCAATTTAAAATTTGTTCCTGTAGCTTGTAACAGTTTTTTTTTTGCAACCATTTTATAGAACAGGGGTATGCTTGCCCGTGTGTTATTAATACAAGTATAAAATAAATAGCTTCTCCAATTATATTTATTAACTTACGAGCCATGTTTACCAAATCGTTCAGTGTCAGGGAGAGTTCAGTTATCTATGTGGAGTGCCATATTCTTCATACATAATATATTTTTGCTCTGTAGCTTATTATTTACCCATGTTACTTTATTTATCTACTACCATATGGATTTCTCTGCGCAGGAGGTCACATGCAATGTTCATGACTTCAGGGTGCCAGTCAGAGACTCTGCACAGTTGTGATAGCGAGCACTTCAATGTAGTTGTTTTGACTTTCTTAGCCTACAGGGCACAATAAGACACATCCATGTGCACAGCACAATTTTCTGTGGCTCAGACCCAAGTGCCGGGATAAGCCCAGAGCTACTGTACTTAAAGCATGTGTTTGATTTCCAGATGTATCCTGACTTGTTGCTATAATACGGCTTCTAAAGCATACATTACTCTCCTGCTCCCACATTATAAATCTACTTGTATCAAATGAATATTTACAAGCTGCGCTGTATAGATTGGCCTCGCTATTGAAATGTATTCAGCTGTTCTTGATACGTCTTACTTGTGTTCTGCTGAAATGTAGCTTCCTGGCATCCATTTTTTAATATTTTATTATCAATGAGGCATGGTCACAGCTTTATAATAAAGAAGAAAGCAAGATAACAAATCAATTTAATATTGAAGAAACAAACTTTGAAATTCAGTAGACGAACACAACAATGCTATGTGACTTAGCTGGAAATAATAGTAGTCTGTTATTACTTGTGCAAACTTCATAAACTGTAAAAGCATGAACTATAAATACATGGTATTTTATATTAAAGATGCTTTTAATCATTGGTTGTCATGGGTTCCACGATCTAGTCATGTCTCTACGTTTTTACAATAGTTTTTTTTTCTTGATCGTGAGGGTAAATTAGCAATAACATTGCTGCAGATCTGGTTTCCCATTTGGTTTTAGCAAACCTATATTCAACAATAACTTACAGTGGTTGTAAACCCTTACATATACTCAGTAAAGTGACTGGCCTCTGGTAATACACAGAGATGAATCAAATCCTCCTACATAAGTCGAACCTGTTTATTTGCAGTATACTCCTCTCTACAGATACAGGTGTATCTGGATTTTGCAAAAGCATTTGACACAGTTCCCCATAAACATTTACTATACAAAATAAGGTCCGTTGGCATGGACCATAGGGTGAGTACATGGATTGAAAACTGGCTGATGAGGGTGATGATAAATGAGGAATACTCAAAATGGTCATTGGTGGGTAGTGGGGTCCCAGAGGGTTCTGTGCTGGGACCAATCCCATTTAATTTGTTCATAAACAACCTAGAGGATGCAGTAAACAGCTCAATCTCTGTATTTGCTAACGATACTAAACTAAGCAGAGCAATAACTTCTCTGCAGGATGTGGAAACCTTGCAAGAAGATCTGAACAAATTAATGGGGTGGGCAACTACATGGCAAATGAGGTTTAATGTCGAAAAATGTAAAATAATGCATTTGGGTGGCAAAAATATGAATGCAGTCTATACACTAGGGGGAGAACCTCTGGGGGAATCTAGGATGGAAAAGGACCTGGGGGTCCTAGTGGAAGATGCAATGGCATGCAATGCCAAGCTGCTGCTAACAAAGCAAGCAGAATATTGGCATGCATTAAATAAGGGATTAACTCCAGGGATAAAGTGATAATTCTCCCACTCAAAACTCTGACATGCACAAACATGACTAGGCATGATGGGAAGTGTGGTTCCTGAACAACTGGAGGGCCGTAGTTTGAAGACCCCTTTGCTAGACCATTTCTATGCCTCCAGAATTGGGAGTGTGGCATCTACCCAACTTCTCTCTGCTGGTGGACACAAGAACCTACATCTATAGATATATCTATATATCTATATATATATATCTATCTATATATATATATATATAGATAGATATATATATACACACACACTGAAGCAGGAAGCAATATACATTGGCCTGGAAGTGAATCTGTGCACAGGAAGTAGGTGTGTGTTTTGAGGCCAAATCATTTAGGCATACACACATGACCCACACAAACACCACCCCATGTAAAAATAAATTAAAAATGATCTTAATTTGCAAATACGGATCATCTCTTCCTCAGAGAACAGTGAGCGGGGCATGGTGGTGGGAAGAAATTAGCAGCAGTACAAGCAACTTCCTGGAGGGGCGTGATGTCATTCCTGTGTGCTGGCCACTGCTTTCGGGAACCAGATATGCGCCACAGGTAAATACTTCCACGCAAACAAGAGTTGCGCATCTCACATACACAGCGGTCACGCATCTAGATGCATTAAGCGCATCTAGAAGCAGGAACCCATTTTTTATGGAAATTAATAGTAAAGCAGATGCAGATTTCCAGGACTGGACTAACAAATGTTTCTAGTGAAAGGCAACTGGTGTTTTCTATTAAACAAGGTCTAAATGGGCCATTGACATGCATCACAGTTGAACTTAGGAATGTGTCTTTGCAAAGTTAAACTAAATGAAATGCTTTCTTATTTTTGCTTGGGGATAGAGTGCAGAGGGAATAGAAGTCAGTTTTTGGAGATGTCTGCACCCGTGATAGGGTGAGACACCTCCCAAATTTTGCCAGTTTCTCCTTCAAATATATTCGCTTCCTGTCACATAGCCAAACAGGAAGTGAGGGTAAAACCCTACCAACGTCTTTCCTTGGGGACACACAGGTCAATATAAATAGTTTCCCCATTAGGTAAATAGCACTCTAGCATTTTGCTGTGTACACCCCAAATTATTAGCTATCTTGGACTTTGGGGTTTATTTACTAAAGGCAAATCCACTTTGCACTACAAGTGCACTTGGAAGTGCAGTTGCTGGAGATCCGAGGGGGAAAGGAAAGAAAAACGAAAAAAAAGCACCCTTGCTTCTACATGACTGGATGATAAAATCACCAGTGCTTCCCCTCTGTATTGCAGAGTGGATTTGCCTTTAATAAACCCCAAAATACCTAATAATTTGTGGTGTACACAACAAAGTGCTAGAGTGCAATTTGCCTAATGGGGACACTAGTTAGATTGACCTGTGTGTCCCCAAGGAAAAATAAAAGTAGGGTTTTACCCTCAATTCCTGTTTGGCTATGTGACAGGAAGTGAAGCCAAAGCCCAACCTAAAAAGGACAAGTAGGGGTTCTAACACTCACTTGGTTTCCCTCAAATTCCCACAATTAGAATAGGATTGTCTTGAGCTAGATTTTAGCTCAGTGCTCTAAATCAGTAGTTCTCAACCCTGTCCTCAAGTACCCCCAACATGACATGTTTGCAGGTTTTCCTTCATCTTGCACAGGTGCGTTAAATCACAGTCAATGGCTTGGTATTTTGGACAGCTATTTTAGCTAGGATAAATTCCCAAAACATGTCCTGTCAGGGGGGTACTTGAGGACTAAGGCTGAGAACCACTGCTCTAAAATAGAAAATTGAATACTTCTCTGTAATTTTCCTTTCCTGGTGCCTATCCATGCATATGCTACCATGAAGGCACCAAGAAAGTAGCTTTTAGCCAAATCACACCTTCTTTTGTTTTGCCATGCCAATCAGCCTAGTTAAGCCGCAGCTGGGAAATCTGTTGCATGAAAACTGTTTAGGGGGGGGGGGGTGTAAAATGCATTACTTGGATTGAGCATGCATCTGCAAAACAAATTATTAAGAAAACACATAAAACATAAAAATTTGCTACCAATTTTATTGGTCAACAAAACAGGACTTGGAAAAGAGCAAGGAAAGCAAAACACATGTATGTTAATTTAAGACACTAACAGAATATGGTTTTGAGGTCTGACCATTTTGCAGAGGAAATTAACAGGAAGGACTGCGCCCACAAACGGACAGTCTCTTAAGGATTTAAACATTTATTAGTCACAACATCTTGAGGAAGATTTTGCAAAATAATGCAGCACAGACAATTAAATCAAAGTGAAACTAACAAACAACAAACATTGACAACATCAAAAATATTTCAGGGAAAAATACCCCCCCCCAAAAAAAAGAAATAAACAAAAGTAAAAAAATACTTGATCTAAAACACATCTGTTTTGCAAAGACATAACAAACAAAATACAAAGAGAAAATACATGTGTTACAAACTCTATAACGACACCCAAATGTACTCTCTTGCCACACACACACCATCAAGCAATAGGGCTTCTTTTCAGGGCAAGGTAAAGAATGCTATCTGCAAGCTTTATATAACATAGGTTTGTGTGCTAATGAGGTAATTGAAAACACAAGCACAGTCCATGAAACACACAAAATGCGAGTTCACCCAGTGTAGAGACAGGACTTCAAAGTGGGTACACCTGTTAAGGATGTCCTTAAATTACTAATCCAAAAAACACACTGTCTGAGCATGCCCAGAAAAATTCAAGTGCTGTTCACACACAAAAAAAAAACAAAGTCCCTGAGCATGCCCAGACCAACCCAAATGCATTTCACACATCAAAAGCCACAGCAAAAAAACAAAGTCCTTGGGCATGCTCAGACCAACCCAAATGCAGCTAGCACAAAATAAGCCACCCCCCTGTCCAAAATTAAGTACATCATGCAGCATGCTACAAAATTACAGGTGGGACAAACACCCCCTGGTCCAGGGGGGCAAACAAAGAGCCTGACATGAGCAAAAATTATATAACAAATACCAATGCAGTCTATGGGAACTGACTTGTTAATTTTGCTAGTCCCCACTTGGCTGGCTTATATTCTAGTTATTGGCCTTAAAATGGGTATGGGGGCCCAGGTCCCACCCTGAGGGACATATATCAATGTCATCAATTTGGACAACCCCAAAAACGAAACAAGGAGAAGTGCCTTTAAAAATGCTAAATTGCTTAAGAGCTAGTAACTTGGGGGGGGCTTACTCTGCCTGTAAAGTGGTGCATCTGTAGCATGTATCCAAAATGTTGCTTCAAAGATATACGGCTTTAAAGAAAACTTACAAATCGACATTGCAGCTGCAAAATTTTAACCCAAAACAAAAAATACCCCCCCCCAATACATACAGGGCCATTTCGGTCTGTTAAGCCTTAAAATGAGAACCCCCACAGGAAAAATACCACCCCAAACTAAAAAAATATTGTGCCCCTCCCACACACTAACAAACCCCTAGTCAAACACACAGCAAGCCAGCCCATGAAAGGGGGGTGGATGCTTGGGGGCAGGAGGGGCACCCCAAAAGTCAACCACCTTGTTCCCATATTCAGGGGGACAAGGGCCTCTTCCACACAACCCTAGGCTGGGGTTGTGGGGGGCTGCAGACAGGGGGCTTCGCGGATTGTGGAAAGCCCCTTTAAACTAGTGGGTAAACGGTGCTTTGTGGTTGGTATTGGGCTGAGCCCAACATGCCCCAAAGGCAGCCAGCTATGTTTAGTGCATGTGGCCTTGTATGGTTCACGAGGGAGTTGGGTGATCGCTCTTCTCATTCCCTTTCCTAGCTGGCCCTGTTGTATGCTCTGAAAAGGATGTGGTTTGGATTGGTGAAGGCAGCTCCCAGCCATTTGAGAATGGAGTGGAGTGTGGAGTTTCCCTTTAAAAGTAAAAGTTAGCCCATGGAAATCCAAGGGATTAGAGGGGGGAGACACGAGCATTGGAGAATGGAGTGTGGAGTTCCCCTTTAAAAGCAAAAGCTAGCCCACGGAAATCATATGCATTAGAGGGGGAAGGTTAAATGTCCTTTTAGGGGGAGCTAGAGGAGTCACATGTTGGCAACATAACATGCTAACATGACCTGTGTGCAAATCTCATTAAAAAAATACATAAAGGTGAACCAGCGTAAAAAATTGTCAAGTTTAGAGGTGCGCCCGTTCAACCCATGCAATTGCATGTACGTTGCTTAACATTTACTAAGATTTTGGCCATGCAGTGAACAAACTCATGTGAACGAGCGCAAGAGCCGCTTGCGCATGCGCACTGCTTACATTGATCTCACACAGTTCTAAACGTACAGCAGGCTTTCTCTGTAAAAGTTACTTTCTCATTCTATTTTGGGCATATTTGTTACTTGGGCAGTTGTTACTAAACTTCCTCACATCACCCCATAATATTGGCACCTCCATCTTCTGTCAATATTGAATTGGAGATGCCATGCACCATGTCTATAGTGGTGCACAGATTGCATTCTCCCATGCGCCGAGATCGCTATAGTAAATGGGGGATTTGCGCTCTGTTTCGGCGCATCATTTTGTAAATATGAAAATGTGCGTTGCGCCTCGCTGTGCGCCTCTGCTGATGGCGCACGGCTTTCATAAATCACCCCCAGAGTGCTCTTAATTTAGACAAGTACACACTATAGAGGGATATGCTTTGTTCATCTTTCATGTCTGAGGTTTACAACCACTTTAAAACCGTTTCAAGAGTCATAGACGAATGGATAAATAAAGAATTTAATAGGTAAATGGGATGGATGTAAGAAGAGTTGAAATAAATTCCTTTCTTGGAGAAAAAAAGCAGCTAGTCGTGTGACCATAAGCCTAGGCACTTTTTTATGAGGTCTCTGTGGAATGGGTAGTTTAGAGTTCAGATTAATTGATTCTAACCTTCAGAATAAATCATGGTCAAATGCTAGACTTTAGTTTACATGACCAACAAATGAAATAACATAGGGATTGTTATTTTGGTGCTTTAAATATAATACAAAATGCCTGCAGAAGTCCCTGTAGTGAAGTTACTGTTTACCATAACAGCACACCCTCTGTGATATTGGGTTAAAATCTGATGTGGCTCAGTATCTTTATGGCCAAACAATGAATCCAAAAATGTAACAAAAACATAAGGAAGCAGTTGTTTGTATGACGTATTTAATTTTTTTGCCTGTAGTTCTGCCTGAATTTCATGTCTCTTTAGCCATACTAGGCTGCTGTGAAACAGAATCCTGATCCTTAAAGCAGAACTTACAGATATTTTTAATTATTTCATATATAAATAGAGTAGGGCCAGGTTTTATCTATTGTTTGGGAGCTTGCTGTTGATAACCTCAAATGTGAGATTTCCCCCTCCCTATTCCTGATTGTATTCCTGAGAGCTGATTTTTATGGTTCCTCTCACAACTTCATTGACCCTATACTCTTATGGTGAATTCATCGGGGATCCAATGACACCTTAATTTGTGAAAAATAAATTGGGTGGAACTCCCCCTTTTTTTTCGATATTAACAGGTTTCATCATAATTATGTGTCACTTTCAGCTCACACATGTTATCCAGATCATTTGCTACACATCTGAGTTTCCCAGTTCTCAATGGAAGGTCTTGGTAGTGCTTACTATGTTTATATTACAGCAACCTCCTGACTTGGAGGGACCCAATGCTTTTTGTAAAGTACCTGAAATGCTTGCTCCTGCTTATTCTTGTGTTCTCTTGAAAACATTTGTGCACCCCAAACATACTGTGTTCACCAGAATTTGTCTCAGGCCCAAGTTTATAACTTCCCCAGCTGTGTGAGGAGAATAGAAATTACAGGATAAATGGGCAGGTGAATGTCCCAAAATAGCTTGCTTTGAACTCGACAGTTGCTGCTTCCAGGAGTAAAGGCTATTGGATCCAGCGCTGCAATCTGTACCCACACCAAACAGTTACCTCTTCATGACATACCACTACAATCTTCAGAGTATCCTGGAAGACCTCAACTGCTGGACAGCTGATAGGAATTGTCCATGTCACCCATACAGTGACAATGACACTCCAAGAAGGGACCTAGTGCGTCACATAAATGTAGACCTTTTTAGGTTGTTATTATTTTTTTAAACTAACTTAGCGGTTACTGTTAATGAATGCCACGGTCAACGCTATGTCAAAATGGCTTCAGTACCATCTCCGCCCGTGGAAGAACATCCTCTAACACGTTTTAGCCAATTTAGGGTTTAATCATAGAGGCCCCCTAAATTGGGTGAAATTAATTATAGGGGTGTTCTCCTAAAAGGCAGAGATCGGGCTGAAGACATTTTGATACAGGTGTGACCGTGGCATGCAAAAACAGTGTGCAAGGAGGCGCCATCTTGTTATAGACCTAGGATCGAGCTTGATGAGCCTTTCAGTAAGTCAAACCAGCACCTGGCAGCAGGAATCAAGCTGGCCAGAGCTACATACTATGGCATTTGAGCAGTACTGTTTTGTTTTGAAAGGATTAACTTAAATTAAGTAAGTATTAAGGTAGGAAATAAAGTTATGAGTTATGATGCGTTATTCCCAATATTCAACTTTAAGTTTTAAACAGAAGCCTGTTAGCCCGCCTACCCTAGCTCACTAACTTAATCTTACCTAGACCCCTGAGATGCTTATTTACCTCTCTATAGTATTGGCAGCATCCTCCAGTTTTTAGGTCCAACACCTGAATTTCATCTTTGAAGTTGGCTGCAATGGAGCTGTAGCCTTAGCTTCTGTAATGTAATGCCGTGTACACATGGGCAGACTTTTCGACTGGACTGGTCCGAAGGAACAAATCCGTCAGACAATCCGATCATGTGTGGGCTTCATCAGACCTCCAGCGGACTTTTTCTGTCGGAAACCAGATGGACTTTAGATTTAGAACATGTTTCAAATCTTTCCCACGGACTCGAATCTGGTTGAAAAATCCATTCGTCTGTATGCTAGTCCGACAGACAAAAAAGGACGCAAGGGCAGCTATTGGCTACTGGCCAATAAACTTCCTTATTCTAGTCCAGTCGTACGTCATCACGTTCAAACTGCCGGACTTTCGAACGGACTTTCAAACGGACTTTAGTCCATTCATGTGTGCGGAAGTCCGGTCATTCGCAAGTCCGTCATAACTCCGTCAAAAGTCCGTTGGAAAGACCATCGGACGTTTGATTCTGAAAAGTCCGCCCGTGTGTACACGGCATTAGAGTTTGATCCCATTTAAGTGTATGGGCACTTGATTTACATGCATAGCCAACATTGGAGAAGTTTACAGATGACAAAGAGTGAACACTAAAGAAGGTATCCAGATTCCACTTTTGCAGACCTCAGCTGTCCATTACACTTTATAACTGATAAACGACTTTCCACCGCCAAATTTTGCTTACAGGCTGAGTTATGGAGGGCATGTATTTAACCAAAGGATTGGAAACAGGTAGTTTGTTGTGTCTGAATTTGCATTTAAAGTTTTTCATTTTATTCTCATTTTCAGACCAGTGAATAAGTAAGGCAGTGGAAAGCAAGCAGGATCAAGCACCGTATTTCTCCATAGAAGTCAGTGGTAGAGCATTGATAAAAAGCAATGCTTTACCATTTGAAAATAGTTAAAGTAGTTATTTTTTATTACAGTACTTATATAGTGCCATCAATTTACGTAGCGCTTTACATATATATTATACATTTGCATCAGTCCCTGCCCTCAAGGAGCTTGCAATCTAAGGTCCCTAACATACACATACTAGGGACAATTTAGACAGGAGTCAATTAACCTGCCAGCATGTCTTTGGAGTGTTGAAGGAAACCGGAGTACCTGGAGGAAACCCACACAGGCACAGGGAGAACATGCTAACTCCAGACAGGAACTGGCGACCCTAGTGCTGCTAAGCAGAAGTGCTAACCACATTGGTTATTGCCAATACATTTAATAGTGAGAGCATTATAAATTCATGCTGATTCTTAGCTGAGTCAAAGATTTTGCACTAAAGATAAGAACATCCACAAACTGGGTGAAAAGGAGCAAATGTTCTGTTTGTAAGAAGGTACAGGTGAATTATACTGGCAAATCTGCATAATGAATGAGACCATTCTTTTGGCAGTAAAATATGCCTGTATTTTGTATGTACAGAAGAGGTGCATAATGCCGTATCATCATAACACAGGAATCATTAATATAAACATAAGGTCAAGACTGCAATAAAACAACAGTAAGACCTTTAAGTACATATTTGCTGACTTGAGGACATGCATAACAAGCATAAACCAAACTCCCAGTATAAATACATCTCTGTATGTGAGGGGTTAAGGCTAGGTTTTAGATTTAAAGTGGTTGTAAAGGCAGAAGGTTTTTTAACTTAATGCATTCTATGCATTAAAATAAAAAGCCTTCTGTGTGCAAGTGCCTTTAAGTATTACCCTTAATACTTACCTGAGCCCCATCTAGATCCAGCGATGCTGCAGGAGTGTCTCAACTGCCTGGGACTCCCCGCCTCATTAGCTGAGACAGCAGCTTGGCGCCATTGGCTCCCACTGATGTCAATCACAGTCAGCCAGCCAATGAGGAGAGAAAGGGGGCGTGACTGGACCGTGGCTTGGCTGGGGTGTACCCCAATAGCAAGCTGCTCGCTGTGGGGGCACTCAACAGGAGGAATGGGCCAGGAATACCAAAGAGGGACCTGAGAAGAGGAGGATCAGGGCTGCTCTGTGCAAAATCATTAAACTTTACAATCACTTTAAGTGGTGAACTTTGTTTTAAGGATTAAGTATAAGTATTGAAGAGCTATGGTAAGGGTAAACTTCAGGATTAGGTAACGAGTAAAGCTAGGGAGGTTAAAAGATATGTAAACCCCTGTTTCCTACATTTTGCTCTGTTAGATTTACTATAAGTGCAAATAGTACTCATTGATCATGTCAGAAGTCCAAAGCTGTACTATTTCTTGTGCATACCTCCTGTGTTATCCAAAGGAGTATAATTAGCTCTCATAGACTTTTCCTGGAACTACTGAATAATTAATATATATATATATATATATGTTGTAGAGAATAGCATAGGGGGATAGTTTAAACTGGGGTGCCCAACCTTTTGAAGAGCGAGGACCACTTTAGCGACTTGGTAACTGGCCGCGGGCCACAATGATCATAGCGGGCGGATGACAGGTACCTGTGTCCACTCTGCATATGCAGAGCAGATATGGACACAGCCCACTCTACTCTATGGGCCCTCCAGTCCTATCCGCCCAGACAGAAGGGGACAGATCCCCTTCTGTTTTTTTTAAGAGGATCGGATTGAAAATAGGCAGGTGTAAATGGACACAAGTCCATTTACATCTGCTGCTCTATAGAGGTGAATGGAGAGTCTGTTTGGGTCCGCATGAAAAATAGACAGGCGGACCTGATCGGACCGATAGTGTGAAAGGGGCCCAAGGCTGCTTTCACACTGATGCTACTGCTGGCTGGTACTGCTGACTGGTACTGCTGATGGGTACTACTGGTGGGTACTACTGGCAGGTACTGCCCGCTGGTTGTGCTGGCTGCTACTGCTGGTGGGTACTGCCGGTGGGTTCTGCTGATGGGTACTACTGGTGGGTACTACTGGCAGGTACTGCCCGCTGGTTGTGCTGGCTGCTACTGCTGGTGGGTACTGCCGGTGGGTTCTGCTGATGGGTACTACTGGCAGTATCCCTAATGGGTACTGCTGGCTGGCACTACTTGTGGGTATCCCTGGTGAGTATTGCTGGTGGCTGCTGCTCCAGATCACGAGTTCCCGACCCCCCCATCCCCGAGCATCAATGTGACAGGAGCTGGCGCTTAGAGCAAGCATGCAGATGCAGTAGAGAGCAGAGCCGAAGCTTCCTGTATCGCTCCTATCATAGGCGGAGTACATTTGATATCACTCCGCCTGTGACAGGAGCCAGCGCTATACAGGAAGCATTGGCTCTGCTTCCTCTAGTGCTGTCTCTGTTCTTCACACTGATGCTCAGGAATGGCGGGTCAGGAACCCGCAATCTGGACTTGCTGACCTGCCATACCAAAGCAGGAGGTGGCGGGCCACATCAGAGGGTGCCGCGGGCCACATGTGGCTCGCAGGCCAGTGGTTGGGCACCCCTGGTTTAAGCAGTTTAGCAAAAGGCAACTGGCAGGGCTGACATTACTCGGTTCACAAAAATGCTGTGTGTTCAGCCCACAAGTGGACTCAGGAACTAAGTGCATTTCTGGCAGGTAAACAATAGTTTTTCTGTACTTGCATGGTCCTTAAAGGTATAAAGCATGGGGAAGTATGCACATTGTGATATATATTACATTGTTTTATATTTTACCCTGCCATACACAGTGTTGTAAAGTTGCAAAGTTAGAGGACAACAAATATGTAAAAAATGCCTATTTGAATGTTTTTTGGTTTTTTTTGGTGGTTACCTGACTGCTCCTATTTTATTTATCAAAGAAGCAAGGGCTGTGGCTGTGGCTGTGGTGGTTGTGGTAGGGGGCAGTTTGTGACTGACAGGCAGCCTTTTCAACAGTGACGACAGGTATGCATGCTGATGGAGTGTGCGTTGGCACTTACATCTGTAGTCCACCTTCAGGAGTGCTGAGAAGGGTGACAACACTCTGCTGTATTGGAGACAATTAAGCTAGTGTTGTCAGCGTGAAAAGGACGTGCTGTTTTCACAGCAATAACTGGCAAGATTACCAAGAAATATTGATTTAATAGAAAAACAATAAAAAGACGATGATTTGCAGGTCTATACATCAAACTAAAAACATAAAACTGGGACAGAGGGATTAGGTCCCTAAAAGGACAGCCTGGAGCTATGTTTTTATGAACATTAGATTGTAAACTCCTTTAGAGACAGGGAGCAATGTGAACGGTTGTGTCTATTTTGTGTAGTATGCTGCCAAATACTGGAACTTTCATTCAGCTGTTGAAATAAGCGGATATATGCTGCGCTGCAAATGCATGCCAACTTTACTCTGCAAATTCTCAGTTCAGCAATGTACAATACATGGCGGCTGTAAGTCAGACGCATTTATGCAGCCCAGAGGAACCTTATTTACAAATGACTGCCATCACTAGAGCAATGCTGGGAAACAAATTGTTGTAAATATGTACAGAGGATAAAGAAAACAAGCAGAGAGGCTGTAAACGTGGGCTTGTTGTCCTCGTTATTTGCTCCACAACAAGCTGACCAGTTGGGGCCCTTTTTGTTTTTATGGTTGCACGTTCAGCTTTATCACAGGACAGGGAGGCTAGTTGATGCCTTTTTGACCGGCTTCCTCGGCAGAGATAAACCGCAACCTTGAAAGCGATAGGGAAGCGAGCAAATAATCATCAGAACATGCTCTCTGTTCAGTATCTAAAATGAGCTTCTGCCGCATTCAAGTGTAATGCTATTATCATTGTCACAAAGATCCAATTAATCTGCTCACCCTACATGCTTAAACTGGCCGGGGCACACATAACAGAGTAATGTATCCAGCCATAATGACTTCCACCAAGGCGGAAATGTTCCCTCTGAGCTTCCAATCATTAGGCTAGCCGAGGTGAAGATAAGCTCATTGACAAGTGAGAAAGGCAATAATTTACTTTGTATTGACGGCATGTGACAAATCAAGGCAGGGAGACGGCTGCACACCGTGGGACTCCATGAAGGGAAGCACTGACGGGTGGAGATAAAATCCTTTCACAGCTCATTTAGCCCAAATATAGCCACCTGGGTGGTGAATTGGTTCAGCATACCAGCCCAGGCATTCCTGTGCAAAACAAGATCACTAGCAGGCAGCCAATATAGGGGTTCCCACAAGGCATTAATCAAGCAGGTTGGAGCTGTCAGAAGTGACAAGCATTGGGAAAGAGGACTCATTCCTGAAAATTTGGTTTTGTGCTTATGATGAGTAAATAAAATAACAAAGGTGTGAGTAACATTTCTCGCCACAGGGAAATACTTTCAATAAAAAAGAAATGGACCTTCAGTTAACTGTCAAGGTGACAGTGCTATGCCTTTTAATATAGTTTCTTCCAAACCTTATATCTATGTTTTAGTAGAAGCAAAGTTAAATCACCCACTGGCTTGCGTTATCCCTTGGGGGTTACAGTTGCAAGATATCTGCATTTCAGATCTGATTTTTACCTACCTGTTGCAGCCATACTGAGTTGGTTTCAGATATGCAGGATTATTCATCTGTTTAAAGAAACCCGGTCACCAGTTTACAAAAACTGCAAGTAAAAGCACAGAAAAGACTTTTTGAAAAGTCTTTTACAAGCTTTTTACAAAGTCTCCTCTTTACGTGTATCTATATATATCTATATATATATATATATATATATATATATATATATATATATTTATTTATTTATTTTTTTCTTTCTTACAATGTGCCCTCGAAAAATTTAGCACATTACCCCCCTTCTATGCACACCATAGCCCTCTCTTCATCAGGGATTGCCTAATTACTGTCTGTGCTGGTTCAGGTCCTCTGCCCCTCCCTATATAATTGTTTTTATGTAGCAATCAGGGTAGGAGGGAAGTGGAATTCTAAATAATGTCACTTGTATGATAGCTCTAAGCCTGATAGGGCTGCTGACATCACATCCAAGACGTCGGTATTTAGCAGCAGTCTCTGTGTTTTTGGAAGTTTACACAAGGGAGGAGATTACAGACAAGTGACATGCATACAATATATTAAATGCACATATAATCTTTTATATATATATATATATATATATATATATATATATATATATATATAATGTAATATAATCTGGTGAAAGGGCCTCTTTACTATAATAGGAATTGCAGCAGAAGGAGTGAAACTCCATGTTGGGGAGGGGTCCGAGTTAGTGGCTACATCGGGAAGACGTTAGCATTGCTGATGAAAGTGATAACGTTCTTCAGCCATCACTAAAATGTGAAATGTCAGTGTGACACATAAGGACTTAGTACACTAGTGCATCAGACCGCAGTGCAAACCACTTAGCTACTATGCTGTCCATGTAGTGCCAATCGTTTTAATAAAGGTGACTTTTGACGTCTTGAAAATGGTGTAGTTGCTACAACGGGGAATGTTTAGCTATAAAATGGTTAAAGTGTCTCCAGTATGTGCTTAGATATGCCTAAAACGTCTATTCATGGATCAAGGGCATCCCACAAACTCTTCTCCATCCTCGCACCTCCCAGTTCTTCCAGCACGCTGATCGGAGGTCAGGATGAAATGAAATAAATGCTCCCTGGTTTCTCTCTGCTGTCTCGCACAATACAAATCATATTCAAATTTCCTTTGTTGCCTTTCTGCATGACACAGTGGTGTGTCTGGAAGTTCTGCTGCCCCATGCTGCTTTCCAAAACACATTTCTACAACCTAGATTTAGACTTAAAAGAAGAACAAAATGTCTCTCACACTACTTGCTTGCCTTCACTTTGCTGAATTTGTTCTATTATGAATAGTATAATAGAGAGATAACATGTAAATGTGAAGTTTCTAGAAGTTGCATGGTACAGAGTATAGCATACATGCAATTTCCACAGTAGATAAGCGCTGTTTGGCTGCTCTCATCTGTCTGTGCATGTTGATTGGTCTAATCTCATGACTGAGCTGTGTTTACTGCAGACGGTTTTACGTTTATCAATCTTCAGCCACGCACATGCACAGAGTTTAACGTGGAATTTCAGAAATACTTCACATATCATTATTGATTCACATACTATTTCAGCAAGTATGCAAGGTATTTGCTAAGTGCTGGTCAGCCACTCATTATCTGAATGTGTGCAGAATAGCAGGGTTAATTACTGAAGGATCATGCTTGCTAGCTGCACTGGGAGCACTGGCCTGGTGTGGTGATCATTGTATTTCTAAGTATGCATCTTATTGTCAGAATGACAAAAACACTGTAAATAGGAATAAGCACTAAAGCTACCTACAGTCATTATCTGTGGGCAGCACAGTAGCTTAGTGGTTAGTACTTCTGCTTTGCGGCCCTGGTTTGAATATTATTTATAACACTATCTGCATGGAGTTTGAATAGTCTCCATGTGCTTTGTGAGGGTTTCCTTCTGGTACTCTATTGTTCTTCTTCACTCCAAAGACATGCTGGTATTGACTCCTTTACAAATTGGCCCATGTGTGTGTATGTACATATGTAAACTTTATGAGGGTGGGGACTGATGTGAATGTACAGTAAAACACGTCAGAAATCATCTGTGCTATAAAAATACCTGTAATAAATAATAATAGTACATTTGGTCGCTAGATCATGCAAGATCCAACTACCAAATGCTCTTTTTAAAAAAGGATTGGAGTGCAATGCAAATACACATTGGTCAACCATGGATGCCTGTGCCTAAGTAGAATCAGATTTTCTTGGCCCATTCTTTCATGGGAGGAAGCAATAGCAACATCTTCAATCCAACTGACTGACACCCACTCCCTATGTGATAGTTCAGGCAGGATCAGGTGGTGCCTACAGACATGTAGATTCCTCAATCGACTGTAAAAGGCTGGAGTAGGAGAATGTCTCGCTGCCAGATGTTCAGTGCTTACAGTACTGTGCAGGCTGAATAAAAAATAAGAGTTTTCCGGAATTCAGCAAGCACAAGACCAGCCATCAATAGAATTAGCCTATGTTTACGTAGTAAATGGGGTTCATGTTAAGGAAAACTGTGCCACAGAAGCTGTCATAGAATAGGGATCAATACTCTAGGTGGACAGAGTCACAATGCCACGTGTATCAAATAAAATAAATGTGCATACAATCGAAATAGTCACATCTCAAAATTCATATCTTACTTGCATAAATGAATATATAAATATAAATAATGGATGATTAATAAATCAGGTACCTTAAATGAAAGAAGTACTGAAAAATCAATAAAGTGAATAAATTGAGTGCTCATTGCATAATAAAACTTGTGAATAAAATAAATTAATGTGTATACAAAATCAAAGATCATAAATAAAAATATAATGGTGAGTAAAGTCCATTCACAAACAGCTCAGTAGAGGTGCATCAGTCCCATGAGGGAAAAGTCACATTTCATTGAAGACAGCCAGTATAGGTGGAGAAAGAAAAGATGATGTGGAGATATATCCAAGCAGACAGTGAGTCCGGAGGACACTAAGGATGGACCCTTACCAGGAGTGGTGGACCTCCCTGATAGCGAGGTCTTGTGCGCATGCAGATACAGCCCTCTGCGGGGACAGCAGGATGGTGGCGTCCGAATCGGCTGATGAATGAAGCGTTCCAGCAAGGACGAATCCAACCCGTCTGCCTGGAGGGGGACACCCACTGACCCGAAGGTCGTAGGTAAAAAGGAAGCAAAAAAGGGGCTCCAATGGTGTAGTAAAGTTAAAAATATTTTTTACAGTGATTAGAAATGGTTATAAAAGCCGGCATATAAAAAGCGAACACCCGTACAAACATGGTGCGAACAGCTTGATGGCGTACAGTGCGTGGCCACGCCCTGCATGTTTCGTCATAAATGACGTTTTCAAAGCTATTGCTTTTTTTTGTTGCAGCTGCAGTCTAGTACTTTTAATTGCTCTTCAGCGCAGGTTTCCTTCTTCTTTGTATTAATGCCACGTGTATGCCTTAAGTCCTCCATTGTGTTATAAGAGCTTGGATGTTTCATGGCTGACTTTCTCTCTCTGTTGTTTTGACTGGTTGTGTTTCTCACTCTAGGGACTCCTCCTACCATGGAATACATATCTCTGTGGCACTTGGTCTGGGCTCCCTTCCCTAATGCATTGCCTCTCCAGGTGGGAGTGCTATGTGGGCCCCTGAGCATTTGTCCTCCACTGTGGGTTTCTCCCTTACTGGCATGCCGATGTCCTTTCCATATGTATCAACACACCAGAATTTCTCCTGATGAAGTACTTTTCGTGAAACGCGTTGAGAATTCACTTTGGGATAAAAGAAGTGTCTTAAAGATTAATCTTAATTTCTTAATTTCTAGAAGGCTTTAATTTGTTACATACTTAGGAGAGGGTTTTGGATGTGTAATGGTGTCTGATATCAGGTATGCTGTCTATGATGCAGTAGTTATCTTTTATGTGTATTTAACCTTCATACATGATAAATGGTGATTTTATATTTTGTGTGCTGTCCATTCCTGAAATCATTCTTTCACCTAAAAAGTCCCATAATTTCATGATGAAATTTTTCTACAGAAGCTGTCATTGCTAACCTCCTTCTGAAAATGCTAGTTACTAGTGTTTGTATTTTACCTGTTACCGTACCAAAGAAAAGTATGCAGCAAGTGATATACAAAAAAAGAGCCAGGCAACTACCACTTTCAGAACATGAGATCAGCAATGACAATCTTCATAGTTCTCTAAGTATAGAATGTACCGGTATTTAACTTAATACCCTGTTTACTTTTATTTCTAATGTATTTTCTATTCTTTTTTTGTAATATTTCGTTTATACAGCACATTACTTTTATTTCATATTGTATCTGGGTTTTTTTTCCTCAAATTTTTCTTCAAATTCAAGTTGCATACTCACATTTATTGGTTTGACATATTTTGCTGATTATAATATTTTTGTTATAGGACATTGCAGTTTATTGTGATTGTAAATATCAATAAAAAAACATTATCCAAATTAGCACAGCCTGTTCACCACTTTATTAAATAGGGCTTCTGTAGTGCTGTCACAATTGTAATATTATAATAGATGACATCACTACTTTTCATAATAACCATATAATTTACGGGAGATTACTACTGCTTATAAATTAATTAGGTACTTTATAATTATAATGTTAATTATTAATCTGACACGTTAATGGTTCACTCAACTGAGTCATCCCCCAATGTATGTTTCTGATATAAATCAGAAACAAAGCAATTGAGATTAAATGTGCTTGCCGAATAATAATAGTTATCATTCACTGGTAAGATTTACAATATTAATTATATGTAGTAATAATAATGTTAGAATACATTGTAAATGTTCAGTACGGCCATTAAACCATTGCTTTATTCAAATTATTCTGTTTGAAAAAAAAAGTGTTCACAAATGTTCAAAAATAAAATCTAAACATAAATAAATTCATACATTGTCGAAGTAACATAATAAGGTTTTTTACTGTTTCCTGTCTTCGTTATCGCATGTTACATTTTTAGCAGGCTTGATTTTGTAATGTGACAATTGGGTTCATTTAGATACTGTGAGTGTATAGGAATTTGCTGAACCTGCTGACCTCAATTATAGGCAGTAGTATTAGTAAAATGAGCAGTAACAGAATTTAAAGTGTTACTAAACCTACAACACTAAAATCAGTCTGTATATGCAGTAAAGCATGCTGTTATACTCACTGTGGAACCTAAGGGGTTAATCCTACGCATAGTGTAAAAAGTCTGTTTGATCCTGTCTTCTCTGATCCTCCCCTTCCACAATCCCTAAACCATCTCCTGATAGTATTGCTAGAGAGGTTGTTTTGTTTTTCTTGGGAGAGTGCATGCGATCAGCACAGGGCCAATCAGCACTGTCCAGACAGAGTGTCAGGGGTCCTGCAGCCTCATAGCACAATCAGGGGATAAGGAAAACACTGATAGAAGTCACAAGACTGCTCTAACTGCTGATAGGAAAAGGTATTTAGCAGTTTATATTTACTAAAACTATTGCATTTCCATGTTCTGTGTATTGTGGGAGACCAGATATAGTGATAGGTAATTCTTTCATCCATACATGGGATTTAGACATTCATACTGAGCCAGGTTTTTGACACCTCTCTTTCTTGGCTGAGCATCGCAGACCTTTGTCACCTTCTGCCTCCACCCTACTCACTGACCAATGAAGGAGCTATATTGTGAATGTCCAGTGAGCAGAGAGGTGACTCAGGAAGCAGTGACACTAAACCATATAGTAGCATGGTAATATTCTTTGGGTAAAACACGGATTAGCGGTGTAATATTCCTAGTTAAACCATGAAGTAGCAGGGTAATATTCCTGGCTAAACCATGAAGTACCAGTGTAATATTCCTGGCTAAACCATGGAGTAACAGGGTAATATTCCTGGGTAAACCATGAAGTAGCAGGGTAATATTTCTGGGTAAACCATGGAGTAACAAGGTAATATTCCTGGGTAAACCATGATGTTGCAAGGTAATATTCCTGGGTAAACCATGAAGTAGCAGGGTAATATTTCTGGGTAAACCATGGAGTAACAAGGTAATATTCCTGGGTAAACCATGATGTTGCAGGGTAATATTCCTGGATAAACCATTGATTAGCAGGATAATTTTCCTGGGTAAACCATGGAGTAACAAGGTTATATCCCTGGGTAAACCATGGAGTAGTAGGGTAATATTCCTGCCATAACCCTTTTGGGCATGGAGTTCACCAGAGCTTCACAGGTTGCCACTGTCCTATTCCACTCCTCCATGACGACATCACGGAGCTGGTGGATGTTAGAGACCTTGCGCTCCTCCGCCTTCTGTTTGAGGATGTCCCACAGATGCTCAATAGGGTTTACAATAGGTCTGAAGACATGCTTGGCCACTCCATCACCTTTACCCTCAGCTTCTTTAGCAACACAGTGGTCGTCTTGAAGGTGTGTTTGGGGTTGTTATCATGTTGGAATACTGCCCTGCGGCCCAGTCTCCGAAGGGAGGGGATTATGCTCTGCTTCAGTATGTCACAGTACATATTGGCATTCATGGTTCCCCAAAGAACTGTAGCTCCCCAGTGCTGGCAGCACTCATGCAGCCCCAGACATGGCACTCCCACTACCATGCTTGACTGTAGGCAAGACACACTTGTCTTTGTACTCCTCACCTGGTTACCGCCACAAACACTTGACACCATCTGAACCATCTGAACCAAATAAATTTATCTTGGTCTCATCAGACCACAGGACATACTTCCAGTAATCCATGTCCTTGTCTTCAGCAATGCTGGCAATGCTCATATGAGTGGAACCTGTCCTGTTAAACTATTGTATGGTCTTGGCCATCCTGCTACAGCTCAGTTTCAGGGTCTTGGCAATCTTCGTATAGCCTAGGCCATCTTTATGTAGAGTAACAATTATTTTTTTCAGATCCTCAGAGAGTTCTTTGCCATGTCTTTGGACCATAGGGTGAGTACATGGATTGAAAACTGGCTACATGGGTGAGTTCAGAGGGTGGTGATAAATGGGGAGTACTCGGAATGGTAAGGGGTGGGGTCCCACAGGTTCTGTGCTGGGACCAATCCTATTTAATTTTTAATTTGTTCATAAACGACCTTGAGGATGGGGTAAACAGTTCAATCTCTGTATTTGTGGACGATACTAAGCTAAGCAGAGCAATAACTTCTCCGCATTAACAAATTAATGGGGTGGGCAACTACATGGCAAATGAGGTTTAATGTAGAAAAATGGAAAATAATGCATTTGGGTGGCCAAAATATGACCGCAATCTATACACTGAGGAGAGAACCTCTGGGGGAATCTAGGATGGAAAAGGACCTGGGGGTCCCAGTAGATGATAGGCTCAGCATTGGCATGCAATATGAAGCTGCTGCTAACAAAGCAAACAGAATATTGGCATGCAGGGGATTAACTCCAGGGATAAAGCAATAATTCTCCCACTCTACAAGACTCTGGTCCAGCCTCACCTGGAGTATGCTGTCCAGTTCTGGGCACCAGTCCTCAGGAAGGATGTACTGGAAATGGAGCGAGTACAAAGAAGGGCAACAAAGCTAATAAGGGGTCTGGAGGATGTTAGTTATGAGGAAAGGTTGCAAGTACTGAACTTATTCTTTCTGGAGAAGAGACGCTTGAGAGGGGATATGATTTCAATTTACAAATACCATACTGGTGACCCCACAATAGGGATAAAACTTTTTTGCGGATTTGGACATTTTCACTTAGGGGTGTACTCACTTTTGTTGCCAGCAGTTTAGACATTAATGGCTGTGTATTGAGTTATTTTGAGGGGACAGCAAATTTACACTGTTATACAAGCTGTACACTCACTACTTTACATTGTAACAAAGTGTCATTTCTTCAGTGTTGTCACATGAAAAGATATAATAAAATATTTACAAAAATGTGAGGGGTGTACTCACTTTTCTGAGATAATGTATTTAAGTATTTAACGGTGTATTTAACTGGAGTTCAAAAGTGCAAACGCTAGTTTTCTAAATGGCCACTAGAATTTTAAAAGGATTGCAGTAACTTCTGTTAAAAGGAATTTACTCCTTGGTGTCTGTGTACTTCCAACTGCAATCTACACATGCTAGGAATTTAGTCCTAGGTTCCCCCTTGTTATATGTTATATAATTGTTGGCAACTCTGTCATTGCTGAGCAAGTCTTAATCAGGAAACAAAAGGGTCAGCTATAATGATGCAATTTCTCTGTTCTGCATCATTTCAGCCCTGCTGTAAGTCAGAGGGGTTTAGGGAAGTGGGCCCAATCACAACATTTTCAAAACTGTCAGGACTTTGACTGCATACTAACTGCTCTGCTATGGCAATGAAAGCACAGAAAGAGCACAGAAAGAGTTCTTTGTCTGCATTTGGTATTTTAGTGCCATATCCCGACTTTCGGTTCTTCTTTAACCAGGTCTGTTTTGCACACAAGGATATGCACAGACAGAACTATTAATAAAGAAAATAGAGGGGCCAATTGGATGGGTCATGAGTTTCCTTTCCTTAGATATGAGTCTATCAGACTGGATATGAAGGTAGTAGGAGTGCAGCACATAATATACCCACTAATGCTAAGGTTTATAAACATTTTCTTCTACTTTTTTTGTGGGATTTGGTTCAGTTACTGCAGCCAAAATGGACATAGGGCCTAAGTTATTATGAGCAAACCGAGCACCATTTTTTCAGACACTTTACTGTGTGACGTCTTGGAATTCTGTTGTGATCCTTGAACCTATTGATGTCACAATCAGTGTTTTAAAAAAAAGGATAATTTAAGAAGGTAGTAAGTGTGTCATTTAGATAAGCACAGGTTCAATGCCTTAGATATCCTTACTGCGTAAGGCAGAAATTTGAATATAAAGTGGTTTTCTACTTGCAATGAGAAAAAGTAGAACAGGGGTTCTTCTGAGTCCTGACCTGTAATGGGGAGTCATGCCTGATGACCCATTTCTGAATAGAATTAGTAAAAATGACATGCTTCCCTTTTCACTCAGGAAAATCATCTTTATGTCTGTATTTATTTATATGCTAATTTCTGTGTTCATAATAGAGTGACAAAGCATTGGCAGACACGACAGTATAATCACTCTTCTCAGACAAGTCAAAGCAAGTTGTGTGCATCATAAGGAGATTTAATTAAGGATAAATGTACTTCTTTATGTTCGGCCCATAGCCCATTTAGGTGACCTAAATCCTGTTCTAAAACTAACCTAGTTGTTCTCCTAACTCTTTTATAATTTGCACGAATAAGAATGGTGTAGTACTTAGCTCTCAGCAGCTTCAGGCTCACAGCGGCAGCAGCAGGTCATAACTTTTGACTCTATCATTGGGTGACATTCAGTTGAAGCCAGCCAATCAGTGGCTATGACTGAAAATAAAAAATAAGAAGATTGCCATTGCTGAAACTTTTTTTTACTGTTTTGACCCACAACAAGTATGCAGATCAGGGGTTTTGATTTCATTAGCTACAAGCTTATTCCAGGTAAGTAATTCAGAAGATATTAAGGATAGGGGCATCCAGCCAATTAAGATTTTAAACAGAAGGTCAGAAAATGGGAGCCATATATAAAGAAATTCAACTGAACAGTTAGTCAATGCACTAGCTAGGTTACATTTAAATTGTCTAGCTGTTCAAGTATTGCAGAATTATCATCTATGTCTGCAAACAGTAGCTCTCCACTCATCTGATGGAACGGTATAGACTTGCAGGGTTTAAGTAATAGCAAGACTGAAATGGCTATTAGGAAGTGTTGGTAGAAAGGAGCGCCTGGAGTCCAGTGAGTACAAGTTAGAAGGTGAGTTTGAAGGGGTTTACTGGACATTGCAACAAGTTTAACAAACCAACACATTTTGGGGGAACAAAGACTCCCTCTACTTTAGGGCTGTTGCTGCATGCATATAAATGGAGAAGAATCTCAAACAGGTATGTCTGTTAACAGAGATCAGACGGAAGGATGTCTGAGTGTCGGCTGAGCTAACTAAGGCAGCATTAAAGCGGTTGTATACACTTTTTTTAAACTTTTACCTACAGGTAAGCCTATAATAAGGCTTACCTGTAGTTAAAAAAAATATCATTAAGCCATCCTTCCATCTGATCTCTGTTAAAGTCGGATTAAACTCTCATGTATGACTTTTACCTATAAAAAAGCATGCGCACTGAATGAATGGCATACCATGTTTTTCCTTCAGAGTCCTGTGCCGTGAATGGCGGGAGTGACATCATTGTGGCTTCGGCCACTCACACAGCCGGAGTCCACGAACCCGGAAGGAAGACTGGGTGAGGATTGAAGCGCCTTCGGCGGTGACAGCGTGCCACTACACATCATGGCTTCACCTTGCAGGATCCTAAAAAAATAGCGGTTTACTACTGCTTTAACAGACATCCCTGTTTGAGATTTTTCTCCATTTATATGCATGCAGCAACAGCCCCGAAAAAGGGGCAGTCCTTGTACCCCGAAACATGCTGGCTTATAAAATTTGTTACGGTTTCCAATAAACGCCTTCAAACTCATACTCACTGGACTTCAGGCGCTCCTTTCTACCTACTCTCCCAAGTTTTCACATGGAAACAACACCAAGGCCGTACCCGGAGGTAGCAGCTCAGGCCCAAAAAGGGCTAACCATCATCTCTTTTCAAGTTGGGCACAAATCAGTGGAAGCCAAGCCTTCCCAATCTCCCATCTCACCCTTCATCCACAACCAGTGACTCATCGAGTCAGTCCAGTGTGGTCTCCAACCCTAATGAAATAGCTGTCAGTAATAGCTGTTCATTACCACATGCTGCCTGCCCACCGTCAAATGACGGCAGGGCGGGGCGATGCAGCTCTCGTTCCGGCGGGATGTCACATGACGGCCCTCCAGAACGACTGCGCATGCCCGTGGGGGCGCGCATTGAGTCGATCGGTGGTGTGTCAGTCTGACACACAGCTACACGGATCTCGGTAAAGAGCCTCTAAAGGAGGCTCTTTACCACGTGATCAGCCGTGTCCAGTCACGACTGATCATGATGTAAACAGGAAGAGCCGTTGATCGGCTTTTCCTCACTCGCTTCTGACAGACGCGAGTAGAGGAGAGCCGATCGGCTGCTCTCCTGACAGGGGGGGGTCTGTGCTGATTGTTTATCAGCGCAGCCCCCCTTCGGATGCCCACCCAGGAATACCAGGATGCCGCCAGGACCACCAGGGATTGCCACCACACTGGACCACCAGGTATGCCACCCTAGACCATCAAGGAAATGCCAATCAGTGCCCAGGCAGCTTCCAACCAGTGGCGTTGTTAGGTGGGTGCGGGGGGTGCGGGCCGCACCGGGTGACACCCACCAGAGGGGTGACACCCGTAGGTAGCGGCACACACCGCTACACTGCCCGCTGCGGCTTGTGCTGTGTCCCTCAGCACAGCGGACTGAAGCCGCCTCCCCCTCCTTTCTGTTTACTTCACACAGGAGGAGGAGGAGCCCGAGGGACACACACGGCTGTGTGCATCTGTCCGCGCTGTTCTGAGGTCTGTAAACTTTATGCATTACATACAGTATGTGGGTGGACATCATGTGCAGGGGGATTCTATACTAATGGGGGGCGCTGCACTGGGGGGATTCTATACTAATGGGGGGCTCTGCACTGAGGGGGATTCTATACAAATGGGGGGCTCTGCACTGAGGGGGATTCTATACTAATGGGGGCTCTGCACTGAGGGGGATTCTATACTAATGGGGGGCTCTGCACTGAGGGGGATTCTATACTAATGGGGGGCGCTGCACTGAGGGGGATTCTATACTAATGGGGGGCTCTGCACTGAGGGGGATTCTATACTAATGGGGGGCACTGCACTGAGGGGGATTCTATACTAATGGGGGGCTCTGCACTGAGGGGGATTCTATACTAATGGGGGGCGCTGCACTGAGGGGGATCTATACTAATGGGGGTGCTGCACTGAGGGGGATTCTATACTAATGGGGGGCGCTGCACTGAGGGGGATTCTATACTAATGGGGGGCGCTGCACTGAGGGGGATTCTATACTAATGGGGGGCGCTGCACTGAGGGGGATTCTATACTAATGGGGGCTCTGCACTGGGGGGGGGATTCTATACTAATGGGGGGTGCTGCACTGAGGGGGATTCTATACTAATGGGGGGGGCGCTGCACTGAGGGGGATTCTATACTAATGGGGGGCGCTGCACTGAGGGGGATTCTATACTAATGGGGGGCGCTGCACTGGGGGATTCTATACTAATGGGGGCTCTGCACTGGGGGGATTCTATACTAATGGGGGGCTCTGCACTGAGGGGGATTCTATACAAATGGGGGGCGCTGCACTGAGGGGGATTCTATACTAATGGGGGCTCTGCACTGAGGGGGATTCTATACTAATGGGGGGCTCTGCACTGAGGGGGATTCTATACTAATGGGGGGCTCTGCACTGAGGGGGATTCTATACTAATGGGGGGCTCTGCACTGAGGGGGATTCTATACTAATGGGGGGCGCTGCACTGGGGGATTCTAAACTAATGGGGGCTTTGCACTGGGGGGGATTCTATACTAATGGGGGGCGCTGCACTGAGGGGGATTCTATACTAATGGGGGGCGCTGCACTGAGGGGGATTCTATACTAATGGGGGTCGCTGCACTGTGGGATTCTATACTAATGGGGGGCTCTGCACTGAGGGGGATTCTATACAAATGGGGGGCTCTGCACTGAGGGGGATTCTATACAAATGGGGGGCCCTGCACTGAGGGGGATTCTATACAAATGGGGGGCTCTGCACTGAGGGGGATTCTATACTAATGGGGGCTCTGCACTGAGGGGGATTCTATATTAATGGGGGGCTCTGCACTGAGGGGGATTCTATACTAATGGGGGGCGCTGCACTGATGGGGATTCTATACTAATGGGGGGCTCTGCACTGAGGGGGATTCTATACTAATGGGGGGCTCTGCACTGAGGGGGATTCTATACTAATGGGGGGCTCTGCACTGAGGGGGATGTCTATACTAATGGGGGCTCTGCACTGAGGGGGATTCTATACAAATGGGGGGCTCTGCACTGAGGGGGGAATCTATACTAATGGGG